>NC_072790.1:105785729-106088759 GCF_028583425.1 Eublepharis macularius
AGCAAATCAAAACAAATTCTCATTAGTTTTCACATACTGCCAGAATAAGAGGACAGAAAGAAAAAATAGCTTTGAAGCATTGTAATAGCTTAAACTAATTCAGTGCCTATTGCAGAAGGTAAATCATGTCCAGCTGCTACTATACCCTACAGATGGCACAGTTATGAATGTTCTAGTGTTCTCATACAGCAGATCTGTGCTCACCAACCAAGTAACATGGCAGAAAGCAGAATCTTCTAGCTACACAAAAAGAAACTTTGAGCCAACATCATGTGGCACCTACTGTTTCCTCTGCCAGGTTTTCATGACCAAACCTTTGTTTAGTTTTGTAATTTCTATTGCCAAAAGTGAGTACTTATTAACATGGCCAAAGTCAAAGACTTTGGCCTCTCTCCCATCTGAAATTTACGCTAAAACAACTGGGTTCATTGAGAAAGGGTTCCTATTTCTTGAGCACTTTACCAAAGAGGATATCCTACCTCAAAACCCAGTCTATCTGAAATTCTTATATCCATAAAATATAGCTATCTTAACATTATAAGATATCTAAGGGCACTCTCTGTTGTGTGTAATGTTCAGCTGTGGAGTATATACTGACATCATTAGTAGAATGTTACTGCTCATATCTCTCAGATTTGCAGCTTGTTGTGTTAACTTAAACTTAATATGTTTAATTAGCTCTGATAGTATGACTCGATATCTGTAATTCATTCTCAGTTATATTTAGAGATGGGCACGAACACCAATACGAACAAAAAAAAGCCATGAACAGCTCAATCTGCTGTTCCAGAACAAGCTGTTCGTGAGGCCCCATTCTAAATGAACAGGTGGTCGTTGCAAGCCTTGTTCATTGCTGTTCGTCAAGCCAGACAATCTGACACCTGCAATCAATTCCCTTGGCAAGGTAGACAGGGATTGTCTGAACTCTGTCTGAACTCCTGCTGTTGCCCTGGAAACCCCAATCTAAGCCCAATTTAGCTTGATAGGCAGGTCTTCCTTCCAAGTGTGGAGCTCCAAATTTGTTACAACACGGGAGCAAAGACCAGGGGGGAGGGGGGCTCCCAGCTCTGACTTTGCAGACAGTAGAGAGACAGTTGCTGTTGGCATTTTGATAGAGTGCATTGGAGCTTGAATTTTCTTTGCGTGTGGTGGGATAAGGATCTACCCCTTCAGGTTCCAGGGCTGTTGCCAGGCTCTGGGGCCAAGCTATTATTTACAATTGGTACCTTTCCTGCTGCCTACTCAGGTAGGGTTTCTGGGAGTGGTGCGGTAGGGATCTTCCCCTTCAAGTTCCAGGGCTGCTGCCAGGCTCTGGAGCCAATCTATTTTTTATTATTGGTACCTTTCCAGCTGCCTGCTCAGGTAGGGTTTCTGGGAGTGCTGCGGTAGGGATCTACCCACCCTCAGGTTCCAGGGCTGCTGTCAGGCTCTGGGGCCAAGCTATTATTTATTATTGGTACCTTTCCTGGTGCCTGCTCAGGTCAGGTTCCTGGAAGTGGTGCAGTAGGGACTTTGACCAAACTTGGATGATGGCTGGAGGAGAGCCTGCTGGCCCCTACGAACAGCCAACCACGAACATGTTCGTGAACAGGGCCATGTTCGTGGTTGTTCGTGAGTCCATGTTCGTGGATGGCAACGAACAAAGAACATCATGTTCGGGTTTTTTTTTCTGTTCATGCCCATCTCTAGTTATATTCTAACTCATATGAAACTTCAATATGATGTGCTGCAAATCTTAGAATCAATAATAACATTGGGCGGGGGGGAGACTGTGGTCTCAAAGAAAGGTTGAAATTTCTTTATCAACCTTGACATTTCAGATTATAGGCTGTTTTTTTTTTAACAAAGCCTGAGCTTCTAATGAGAAAGCCAACCATCTAGATTTCTCTTTGTGTGATCATATTCAATAGTTTGCCCAAAAAGCTAATCAATCAAAGAGATTATAAAGAATCTGCAAAGGGTTCAGCTTTCATATCTTCAGTCATTCTGCACAAATAGAGACACTGAATATTTTGATCCATCTATGATGTTGCCTGCAAGGCTTTCAACTAGGCAACTTTATGTTGTTGCCTAGAGTGGTCTCATAAGACACTGCTGATTAGACCTGAACAGAGGACATGGTTGACGATTGAGAGAAAAGTAACACTCTGTACACATTCATTTGAATCACCATGAATATCCTGGAAAAAGTGCATTGTAAAGTAGACCCTTCCTTGCCATTTGCAAATTTGTAATTTGCGATTCCACTTATTCACGGTCTGATCAAATGATCTCCAGCCTGTTTTTACTCCTACTATGTCCATGCAATCTTCTCCTACTAGGAGCCAGGAGAACCCTGCCTTGTAACATTTGTGGATTTCACCATTAACAGAGATCCCAGGAACTGCTTGTATACAAGTTTATACAGGCCCACTGGGGAGGAAGGAACAAGTCTGGAAAAGTGAGAATGGTGGCATGGTTTAGAATTAGGAGCAATCAACTAATTAGAGCTCAACAGGAATAAACCACTGTTACAGAAACAGACCTGCCACTGATAATAGCCCTAATATCACCTCCCTGACCATACAGTCTACATGTTAAGAGAGGTGTCAAGTCACTACACTCAAAGTTTCCTCCCTCAGCTCCCTTCAGTGAGGACTTGGAAATTCATCATGGTGGCATGGATTGAGTATTTATAGATGACATAGGGGAGAACAAGACATAGATCTTCTGTTTTTCAACATCTAGTTTACTCCACTACGGGTAAGAGTATTCCAAACCTGAGGGAAAGAATGTGGTGTCCTAGCCTCACTGACAGTCCTTTAGATGGCACTGGATTTCTAGCCACTGTGTGTGACAGAATGTTGGACTGGATGGGCCACTGGCCTGATCCAACATGGCTTTGCTTATGTTCTTATGCTTAATGGGGACTGCCAAGAATTTCACATGTCCCCCAAATCTGCTTTTCATTTAATAATGTCAACATTCTGCCTGACTAAAAAAAATACAGATACCAGGTACTTGGTTTTAGAGTCACTCTATCATAATCTGAAGACAAACTATTATTTTCATTTACCGTCCACCTTGCTCACTGGGACTCGAGGCAGATTACACTTTCAATCTGTAAACAGGTTACACAATATAATAAACAATGACTCTAATGGGGGGGGAGAACAAAAATACAACTCATGCAAATCTATTTTTAAGGCAACCAGTGTAGTAAAGAATTTATCCCTAATACAAGTTACTTCCTGAACTGATCCACGCAACAAGAAAGATTTTTCTTTATTCATTGTAATGATCCAAAATTGGCCTACTATTTTTGGCCCACCAGATACTAAAAATATACCAATCAGAAGCTATCTTCCTTTTGGAAACAGTACAGACATTCAAAGCTGAAAGCAATAGAACTGAAGATTTCAGTCTTAAAAGAGTCTGCCAAAGCTAGATGGCACTCTGTACTTAATGTTTGCTATATAGGTTTAGTATGCTGGTATTATAATAGATATTAGAGTTTACCAATTTGATGCTCAAAATAATCAGTTATTTTAGATGAAATGATGGATTTTACTTTTGCTACCCTAAGGACCCTATAGACCTATATTAGTGGGATAAAATCAGTAATGCAATATAATAGCATATCACTGGTGGTATAAGTGTTGTAGTTCCTGTAATTAGGGAACAAAACTGATATAAGGCAATGGTACTACTGTTTATGTTCAACAATAAACAATTTAAAGATATCATATGTCACAACAGCTGGTTAAGAGCGCATGCGCTTCTAATGTAATCTCCGACTTAAAAGCAGTAAATCAGCTCATGGCATTAAGTACAAAAGTACAACCTACTTACCAAATAAATTGCTTGAATGCCCTTGTTTTGATATGGGTTTCAGTTCATTTAATCCCCAAGCATAACGTTTATAATTATCCCAGGCATGTTTCGTCATCTGGTGGGAAATGAAAGCAAGATTATGATGTTGATTTAGCAAGAAGCTAATGCAGTAAATAATACCAAAAATAAACTGTACACCAAAGATCAATGTGTTTAATTCAATTGGCAATTAAATTCGTATCATATTATAGACTAATACTTTAATGTTAAACTTTGTAACAGCATCATATTGCTGGAATGGTACTATAGTTATAACACTGAATCTGTTGTATTTGATTTCATTCCCCATTGTTAATTAGGAATTTGTAATGCACACCCATTAATTCTCATTAAGAAATTTAGCATACAGGTTATTAATCAAATTAAGAACTTTCTTATAAAGTAACAGGATTATAATGCTTAGATACTGTAGCAAAGGTATTTTATGCACCTGCAACACTTTTGCCAAGTTACATATAGCAAATCTAATGCCTGGCAAAGACTGCACTTTCGTTAGCAGCACCTTACAGATTAAAAAATGTGCATGTACAGAGATGATCAAATGGAAAAAGCAAAGCAATGATGCCAGCATACCCCCATTAAAGTGAAGGACAGCTTAAACTCTGATTTAGAGTGTACATATCAGCAAGTTGTAGTGCCATACTTAAACTCATTTGATTCTGCAGTTAGAACAGCCAGAAACTATACACCCTGGAACATTTTGTAGGGGGATTTATTACCACCATCTCTATCTCCTCCCACCCCCTGCAGTTCAGGGAAATTTTCTAAGTGAAAATGCAGAAAAAAGTTAATTCCAAAAATTAATTGGATGGATGTGACTGAAGGAACTGTCACTAATGATGCTCATCTTTCTTAGCTTCTCCCTCTTACTGCAGCCCAAAATACCTCCAGAAACAACATTTCATGGGGACAGGTGATTTCTCCCTGCCAGAACAGGATTGGTGGATTCAGAAGCCTGTAATAGGAGGGATGAATTCACAGCAACTCTGCATCCAACCTCAAGTAAAAATTTCAGACCAATACCCACATACAAGATTGCTCTGCTAGCCTTCATCAAATCCTAGTCTAATTATTATGCTATTATGCTATTATGCTATTACCTTAGCAGTACAGCCTTGTTTTTAAGCACGCAGAACTGAAGGACATGCTTTGTTCATTCATTCTCACTTTTAAATACATACTAAAACTCTTATGTTCTCTGGAAACTTTTTACTTCTCCCTTATGGAGGACTATGGCTTATAGCTATCTCAGGGCCAAACCACATATTATGTTGGGGATCCATGATCAGATCATCCAAAGCATAATTTAACCATTTATAGCACCTATGGGCTCCACCATATAAATTTAATTGGGGCTATAACCAATCAACCAACCACCTCTAACCAAAACATCTGCACTCTTCTTCCCAAACCAATTAACTGCCTGATGCCTCTCCCAACTTAGTTGTCAGCACACCTTTTAAATGAAGCTGTTTCAAGATAGTGTATGTGTTATGAGCCCCTTTCTTTTTCTCAATTAGATTTTGCCTTTAACCCTTTTCTTCTTGCCCCCTCTGGTTAGATTGCTGCCACCAGGAATTATATTCCAAAATAATTTAAATTTCCCCTTTCATAATGTGCCCAAGCATCAGGCTTCTTTGTGGGACTATGTGGCCCTGAGGGACTTTGTGGGACTATGTGGCCCTGAATGGGATATGGGAATAACAGATACTCTGGGTTAAAAAAGACCCCAAAATAAACTTTTATTTTTACAATAAGCATATTGGTTTCATATTATTTCTTAAGCTTGATGGTTTCAAAGAGTGTTATTTGTTCTTAAAGTTACTTTACTTAGGCACAGTCACTTAGATCTTCATAAGCTTTCTCTCTCAGGCTATACACACAGTTTGCCTGCTTCAGATATCAATTTCTCACTCAAATACTTATAGATTTTTCTCTTAGGCGCACACACAGTTTGCCTGCTTTAGACAGAATGAGTTTCTCTCAGACACAGAGTTCAGATTTCCACACAGGTTATATTTCTCTCAGAAATGCTTAAACATGCTCAGGCTGCACACAGCTTGCTTGCTTTCCCCAGACTGACTCTTTTATCTCCACTCAGTAACTAAAACTTGCAGTTCACTCTGCCCACACTCTCATTCATCAACCAATCAACTCACTTACTCATCTCTTTCACCCCCCCTTCATCTGTACCACACCAAGCATTTAAACACACACACACACACAAAATCATTACAGTATGTCATAAAACAGCTATTTCCCAAAGTCAGTGCTATATACTTATTCTTTGAACACTGCATCAGTTGAAGTTGCAAGTAAAGTATGACAACACATCAAGCAGTTCCCTTAAGCCAGGATAGTAAGCAGTATATGCTTTTTATCTGAAAACAGATTAAGGAGCTACCCTTTGTTACATATTCATCCTGTTGTAGAGGTGAGATCTGGACAGAGGTTTACAATATTGGGGTTCTCTTTGCTGGACAGAAATATTAATTTGGTGAATCTTCAGCATTCTCCCATTTTAGAATTTTGACTGAAAAGCTGCGTACAAGCAAAATTCTGATTTATAAATGCCAATTTTCCATCCTAATTTCCTGAAACGTATCAAAAACTGGACCTGGACTATATATGGGTTGCGCATTTCCATGTTAACAGAATTCCTGGCCCTTTTAGAACGTCAGCTGTTAGTCAAATGCCAAGTTCTCACTTGTCAAACAAGAAGCAGGTTGGCATCAGCTCTTCGTACATGCTAATGGACATCTGAAGGATCTAAACTGAACAATTTTGAGGGAGGTAACTGATCATGGCTGTAATCTATAGGTCAATTAAATCAAATTACTTTGAATTAAGAAAATGGAGAAGAGATGAATGGTTACGTTTTGTGTTGCGTTTCAGACCAATTATGCAAGGTTGCTTTGAATAGCCATTGCATAATTGGTCTGAAATGCAACACAAAACCAATGTAATGACAGTATATTTTAATATATCACATGATACCTGGGATCCTACCTGGGATCCAGTTTTATCTGAGAGCACCCTCATCGTAATTAGAAAAAAGGAAACAGGTAGGCATCTTCGTCTACCATACCTGAATCCATCTCCAGCAGAGAACACCCCCTTTTCAGTTTACAATGAACCAACCAGAGGTAAAAACTACAGTAGCCAGACCCTTTTACTGTGCCTGGATTGAGGACTGATGCCAGTTTGGGTAGAGTGGTTAGGGTGTCAGATTAGGATCCCATTTGAATCCCATTCTGTCATGGAAGCTTGCTGAGTGATATTGGGCCAGTCACATACATTCAGTCTAATCCAGGGGTCTCCAACCTTTTTGAGCCTGTTGAGCACCTTTGGAATTCTAACATACCATGGGGGGGGGCACAAAATGGCTATTGCAGGAAGCAGAGCCAGCCACCAAAAGGCTTCCACCTTTAGTCACACAATGAAGATCCTTGTACTGTGGTGGCTGCTGCTATTTTTAAAAGTCTGTACAGCCAATTAAATCTCCAATGGACAACTAGAAGCCTTGGCCATGCCTAATTTCTAAGAACACCTGGCAGGCACCAGGAAAGGTGTCAGTGGGCACCATGGTGTCCACAGGCACCACACTGGGGACCCATGACCTACCTCACAGGATTAAATGGAAGAGAGGAAAATGATGTAAGCTGCTTCAGGTCCCCACTGGGAGACATTTTGACTGCCACAAGTCTTTGGATCAGACATGTACTAGGAGTACCATGCTTCTCTGGTGCATATGAGCCTGGATTTGGATGGGGATCAATGTGCATGAAGATGGGGGAAGCCCCCTCTCAGCATACACCACAACCCAGATCCTAATCAGGCCCATGAATGCCTGGGGAGCATGCAAATACCAGAATACATCTGTTTTAAGTTCTCAAAAATGTAGTATGTGAATCAAACCTCATTGTTTTACCAATTATTTTTAAAAAATGCTATAGGCCATCTTCCCAATCTCATCAGCTCTTGGAAGCTAAGTAGGGTCAGCCCTGATTAGTACTTAGATGGGAGACCACCAAGGAAGTAGAGGGTCGGTACACAGAGGCAGGCAATGACAAACTACCTCTGTTTTCCTCTGGCCTTGAAAACCCTACAGGGCATCTTAAGTTGGCTACAACCTGACAGTCTCTCTCTCACAGTCACTCACACTAAAGCCACATTGGGAACTAGTTTATTGAAAAACCTAAGGGCACTATAAATTCATATAGCTATAGACAGCAATGTTATTCACCCCCACTCCCAAAAGACAGTTTTTTCTCTGCAGGCTATAAAATCCATTTGAATACTTGGGTTTCTTTATTAGAAAAAAATGTCAGTTTATCACCTATTTCAATGGAAAAAAAAACAGTGGGCACATTAGTGGGCACAGTCATATACAAATGCACACATTTAATGCAAGGATCAGGCCAGTCTTTCTCAACGGCTAAAATGCAAGGTAAGTTTTAGTTCCGGAACAGCCACTATGACTCAGTAGCACTTCAAAAGAAAAGAAGGGCAGATCTATAATCAGATACAAGTTGTACAAAATTCCCTAATGCTTGGGAAAGCAGGTTAGGGGATACCATTCAAAAATGACCACAGGATAGAGGAGATGAAGATTAAGCAACTGGCTTCCATTGTGATTAAAATGTGTTTCATCTGACACACAAATTTCAGAGTGTAGTAAGTAATCTTACTTGAAATCATTTCATAAAGATATACAAATTGTTTTACACCAAGAACACAGCAGCAAGTCCAAGCCTGCTTTAAAAATTAAAAGTAGAACAACTAAGAAGCTCCAAATACTGTCTTATAATAAGGGCTATGCCATTGATTTACATACAGCCTTTGTATCTTTGAGGGAGGTTAGAATCATGAAACTCCGCCCATTTTAAAAAGTCACTGAAAACCTACAGTGCATTTTTGGGAGCTCTCCACCAACATTTATTGAGAACACTGGAAAAGACACCAGATGTTAGCACATAAGTGTTGTGGCCCAGTTCTTCAAAAGATATGACTAGTGATAAAGACAGATCTGGAGACACATGATGCCACTGCTGAAAACTAATCTGGCTGACTGCCTAGGAACTGTGCATTAGACACTCCATGCTTTAAGAGACAGAAGGCTATTAGCTGGATAATTATTAGTGTATGCCATATGTATAAAGATCATGACAACAGATTACGCTCACTCTCAATTTATAGTTTGTAGTCTATTACAGTTTACACTTGACAGTCCCTTAAATTGAGACCTAAATATAAGTTATAAGCACTGAGGGTGGGTGGGTGGTCGAGGAGATACCCAGAAGTGCTAGTTTGACATTTCTGGCTTTCATCCTATTCAAATGTGATTAAAAAGTGAGAGCATCTGTTGATGACAGAGAGCAACAGCTTACAGAAATCGACACTTCTAGTAACTGTTTTAGTTAGCCATTTGGAATGAGATTAGCACTAACATTTTCCAGACAACTGGGTAGAAGGCTGCCTTTCTATATTAAGATGGAATGAGTTCCAGTATAAGCTATATCAATAACTTGCATACGACTACATTTTGGGTCCCTGCAACAAGTGCCTACCTATCATTCTAACATTTAAATTTATTAGTCTTCCTGTAAAAAATGTGTATTTGGCCAAGAAAAATCTACATTCTAAGACCTGTATTTTCAAAAGTTTGCGGAGTAGAGGTTGTTCAGTACAAGAGATTAATACACAAGGAATATAGTTCATGTTCTTCCTTTAAAAAATACCCACAAGAAACCCTACTAAACAGTTTTAAGTCTATTTGATAGGGCTTGGAGGTGAGTAACAACTCTACAGTAATTTTCATATGAGCAAAATGGTTCTGTGGAAACAGCAGTGCTGTTACTCTGGGACACTGGTAATTTCACCCTGTGCTTTGATACTGCCATGAGTATTTTAGAAAGGGGTGTGTGGCTGTACTCTTTTCTAAACATTAAAAACTGGGAAACATGTCATGTAAGATGGTGTGCTTAAGCATCAGACCTACCTGCAGAGGTCAATCACAGTTAAACAAAGCATGTAAATACTATTGCAACCATGTATTTATTTTAATAAGAATGATGGTATGCTCCACTAGCATAGCTGTGCCACAAATATGACTAGAGTCCTTTGTGGCAATTCTTAGTATTGCAAATTTACAATGCAAGTTCACTGAACTCAGCAAAAATTGCAGTTGAGCCAAAATTGATTTAGCAATTTGAGATTTCATATAAACAGTTACTGCATAAATGATAATTTCACATTGCAATGTGTTAATTATAAATTTTGAATTTAATACTGAAACTACTTTGTTTTTAATCTTGAAGGGCTACATATGAATTGCATTTCTCAGAGCTGCAGATGGGTGGAGAACAAGAACCACCTAAGCAAGTCCAACTGTTCCTTTCATACAACAGAACCAGCAAAGCTATATTTTAATAATTTTTCAGCAGTTATCCATGCTAAAGCTAAAAAAATGATGACAAAGTGTTTTAAGCACATGCATGCACGCAAATTTTAGTCAGTGAAACGCTAATTCATCAGCCACTGTCAATTTCTTAATGCAATATTTGCTTCTGAAATCATGCAGTCATAAAGCTGCTAGATTCAGTATAGGATGGAAGCCTTTAATAATATTGGATTCTGAAATTATTGGATACTGATGCCATACTGAGAAGAATATGAATGAAGTACTGCAGCCTTAGTTTCTAAAAAGAAATGTTGAAGAATTTCTCATGCTAGGTATTACCATAATTTTACTAAGCAGTTATATTCCCAGACATTCAGGCAACTAAGAGCAATACATAACATATATTATAACATTGTGCCTAAAAGATTTTGAAGTTGAGCTTGAGTCATCTTTGTTGGAGCAACCTATAAGAGTTAATTCAATTAACTTCTCCTAACTTATGACTAGAAACCTGCATAACTAGAGGATCCATTTTGCTCTGCATACATACACCTGGGGAAAAAAATCTGTACTACTCAAGTCCAGAAAACACTTCTGTTTCTATTACAAAGGAAAAAGTACCAAAAAGCTGTTTTATGTATATTTACTCCTATAACCTGAAGTTTAGTGGTTTAATTTCCTGCAGAATATAAGACTAGCCTATTGAGAAAACATGCATCAAATACACTATTTTTTAATAATGCAAATTTAAAAGATGCTTTGTTATCATTTATGGTAAATACTCTGAACAGAAGAGTTTTTCTTAATTATGCTGCACTAATAAATAAGATTACTTGGATCAGAATAAACTCCAGTAAAACACAGTAAAGATTTGATCCTGGTGTAGGAGTAGTAGCTGAACTTCAAAGATCAAGTAAATCCACTGAAACAATTATACCACAGGGGAACCAAGCCTTGAAAAAGCATTGTTGTTGAACTGTGGGCACGATTTATAAATCTCAGTTTGGCACATATGTTGCTCCGGAATTCTTCAGAACACAATGTCTGTTTTGCATCTCAACATTCTTCAATGCTTATATGAGAACTCAGTATATTTGTCACTAGAATACACCTTTCAAAGATATAGATGATAGTTCCAAGTAGCAAATGCAAAGCAATCTTGGAAAATTAATTTTGACTGACTATGTGGGACAAGACACATTTTCCAAATGTGGTATGATAAAGGATGATGGACAAATGAAACAGTTAAAACATTATGCATATAGCTTAATGATTCTAAATTGTTTTATAGTACAAGGCTAAAGAATGACTCCTCTAAGTACATGTTTACTTGGAAATCAGCTTATTAAATTTAATGAGACTTACTTATAAGTAAAAGAATCTAGGTGTGAGTTGTAGAGAACTCCATGTTCTATAACATTATACTTGGCTGCAATCCTAAGTATTTTTTTACTAAGAAGTCTTATTAAACTCAGTGGTGACTGAGTAGACATGAACAGAACAGGGCTGTCAAGGTACTTTTCTTACGGCTTATGCATTAAGTTGCAGTTTCAGGTGGTTAAAAGGCATATTTGAAAGGAAAGACACAAAAAGCATTTAAAAGCCATATTAGTAACAAAGAGGTCAAGGAAAGCAAAGTTGCTCCAGCAGTTATCTACACTACAAGCAATTTTCAAAATAAAGTTAAAGTTCAAAGTCAAGCAATAATTTACAAAACAGCAGTTGCCCAAAAAGTACAGACCTACAATTTAGTATGCTTGTAATAGTAAAGAGATGCATAAAACATTAAAGACACGCGCTATATGCTAGTATCTGAGGTCAGGTTTTTGGTGATAAAAGTTAGAACTTTGTGGAACATTATGTAATTCTCAAACAAGCAAGGAAATGTGACTTCAAGAAAAGTACACCTTTTAAGTAGACATACACAAAAAATGGAGAGTGATATTAACAATGATATTCTAAAAATTAAAAAGGTTTGAAACTTGCATCTGTGCATGTAAGTTAGCCTTGACAACAGAAAATGAAGTGGCAAGAAAACATGAAGATTAGTCTTTCAAGAAACAGGAAACTGGTGACATTCTTAAAATTCTATCAGAGCTGTTATTCGTAGTAAAACAACAAGTTCTGATTGATCATAGATAGCATTGGGCCATAGTCTTTGTAAACTGTGGCACAAGAAAAATCCCGGTGAAATGAAAGGGCATGTAAGATTTTACTTCCATACTTTAATTCCTTTTAAATTTACCAGGCTTTAGCTCATATGAGCATATGAAGTGGCTCTTATTGAATTAGACTATTAGTTCACCTAGCCCAGTACCATCTACGTTGACGTAATAGCTTTCCAAGGTCTTTCCTCTATTTCTGAGGTTAGCAGCAGGTTGTAAGATACTTATCCTACTATATCTCCTGTCAATATCTAAGGAAGTATATTAATCACCCTCTCCCAGCCTTTGAAAACATAGTTTTCAAATGTATGAATTTCGATGGACTGACTTCAAGGCTTTCATTTTAGTTGTGCTTAAGTTTTAGAAAGCCTTTCCTTTTCTTCACTGTATAAATAGCTTGACAAACAAAGCCTTTTGTAAAGTAGTATCACTAGAACACATTCACTGGATTATGGTTGTATTTAGGCAGGCCTGTTACAATATGCAGTTTATTACCAGAAATACACTCAACTGCCTCTTAAAGTTTTGAGCTCCTCTTGATTCCAAAACCGGTGGATGTTTTCTCTTTAGGGTAGAAAGATAAAGCCTGGAAATTTAGAGAGTGCAAAACAATGGATTCCTCAACATTAGACTGACTACTGTATCACCTACAATTTGACCTGTAAGTCATAGACTGAACATGCACGAAAGATTATCAAAGGGGCCTTTTAGAACTGAAACAGATATAAAAAAGGTGATACAAACCAACAAACACCTGAAGGAGTGTCCTGAAAGACTCAAGTCAATGTGCTACTTCAGTTACTATTCATAGTCACCACATTATGGTTACGGTGTAATTTTATGATACTGTCCCTTTTTTCCAACTTGCTAGAAACATATTCAACATGAATGAAAATGTTACTATGCTTGGAAAGTATCTAATTGTATACACGATGCAAGAAGTTGCTCTGAAAGTATTTGATGATTAGGAATGAAGAACAAACTATTACAGCAGCCTCTCAACACACAGGGCATAATTTCAGAACATTTATTAATGCATTCCTGAGATCATGTTTAGCTTGCAGTCATTTGCATACAAAATTGTATGTTGAAGTATCAGAAAAAGTACTAGAGGCATGATGCTTTGCACCACAGTCATCTTGGCGATAGATTCAATGCTTTAGCCGTAAGTCTGTTTCACAAACCATTTGTAATAAGGCTGAAGAATCATTTTACCTTCATCACACATGAACGAAGAATAGGTAAAACACCACAGACCCATGAAATCATATTCTGGTAATTACAAGCCTGATGTGTCACCTACATCAATACTGATAACAGTAGCTGCTTTGAACTTTGATGATTTACTTAGCAAATCATATCAGTGACAGGCAATCTAGTGTGGAGACTTGAATAACTTGAACTAACCAAATTCTAACAAAACTCTAAAACCTGGTCAAGCATACACATTACTAGGGATGCATAGAACAAGTTTCTACTGCTGTATGGAGCTGCCAGAACATTTTAATCAGAGCTGCTGCTGCTACTCCTATGAAATTTGGAAATCTCTAAAATCAGAGATCAAAGCATACAACAATGAATGTCCCTTAACTACATAGCTTTATACAATCCACACTGAGCACCAACCTTTCACCAGCAATCAGTTCAATATAAGGCAGAGGTCTGCCCTACTAGCTCATTAAAAAAAAATCTCCTAGGAATAATGCACTGTTCAACAGCACAAAAATTACTTTGCTAAATCATTTAACTAGTTGTACTAGAACTACAAGGCACAAAGTAGAAATCTTTCACCTTTGTGTCAGTTTTGTGGACTTCACATGCTACAGAAGTAAATTCATATGCTATAGAAGTATTGCAAATTCTGCAACACTTTTACAGATTAGGCTCCCCTCTCACTGCATACACGTTATGCTCAGCATGCTCATTTTAGAGGTTTCTACATAGATGTGCCTTGGATGTAGGAATTAGTGGTGGAAAGTGCTGTCAAGTAGCAGCTGACTTAGGGCAACCCCATAGGGTGTTCAAGAAAAGAGATGTTCAGAGGTGGGTTGCCATTGTCTGCCTCTGAGCAGCAGCCCTGGATTGCCTTGGTGGTCTCCCAGCCAAATATTAACCAGGGCCAACTCTGCTTAGCTTCCAAGATCAGGGTAGCCCAGGTCATGTAAAAATTACTGTGTATGATAAAGTTCCTTCTCTACACTTACCCAGGTTTTAAGAGTTTAGCAAGACTTCAGTGAATCAAGTTCACTTTACCCTCAATAAAACATAATGTTTAAATAAAAGATATGGAGCGATTCTATCATTATTTCCCCAACATCAAAATCCAGTTATTGCAGTGAGTCCACTTCCTATCTTATCTAAAATAGAGAAAAGTTATGGTAAAAAACTTCCAAGAACTCTGAGAAAGAATAATCGGTTCAAATATTGGTATCATCTTTCCCCTGATCTTTTCTTTAATCATATAGCTCCGGAACTCCTAGGGAGGCAGAACTCCCATCATTTGTGGTCGCTTCAGCTTTGCAGAAGCTCTGCGATACAATGTGTCATCCCGCCTTTTTAGAACTGCCCATTGGTGTACAGAGACCTTGGCGTCCGAAGTGTAAAGCCGTCTGTAGTGACACGTGTCCTTATCTCTTCCTTCATGTGAAGTTTCTGGTCACCTCTAAAGATGTACCTACTAACCACATTTATAGAGCCGCTTCCTGCAAAGGTAGCGGCGAAAGAACTGCTGCAAGGAGCACGCGATCCTGACGGTCACTGCGAGGCGGGAGAGTTGGGCAGGTGACACAAACGGAGAAGCAAGAGGCGAAGGAAGAAACACACGTTAAAGCGGCCGGGCGGGGAAGGGACGCGAGAGCCACCCACCTCTTTGATCTTCGCTCGCTTCTGCCCGACGAGCGGGTCTGCGGGCTCCTTCCCCACCGCCCCGATGGGCTCGCGGAAAGGCAGGTCAGGCAGCTCAGCCGCCGCCTCCCTCCTGCCCGGCTTGTTCTGGAGGAAGTTGGACTTGTCTTGGTTGATGTCGCTGCGGATCTCGTCGGGCAGCTTCTGGAGGGTCTCCTTGGCCTCCCGCAGGGCTCGCTCGTGGTCCTCGCGGATCCGGGCCAAGTTCTCCGCCGCCTCCCCTTCAGCGGCACCCGCGTAGCTGCTGCTGCTGCCGGCTCCGGGCGGCTGCGGGGCGCGCGGCTCCCCCTGGGCGGGCGGCGGCGGCGGCGGCGGCGGCGGCGACTTCTGGAGGCCGGCGGAGTGGAAGAGGACGCCGGTGAGGAGCTTGGAGGAGTCGGGCAGGAAGAAGATGGCCCCGAAGCACAGCGTGATGAAGGCGCTGAAGACCAGCAGCAGCACGAACTTCTCCGTCAGCCGGAAGGCGCCGCTGGGGCCGGACACCTTCCTGCCCCCCGCGCCGCCCAGTGCGCCCCCGCCTAGCGAGGCGCCCGACGCGCCCGGCCCGGCGGGGCTGCCGAAGAGCGGCAACAGGCTGCCCGCCGGCATGGCTCACCGGCCCCGAGCAACCCTCGCCGGCCGCGGGGCAGCAGCGGGGCGGCCCGGCCACACCCCCGCCCGCCCGCCAGCCGCTGCTGCCGCCGCAGCCACCCTCCGGGCCGGCGGCCGGGCCAGCCCGCGCTCCCCGTGCCTGGCCAGCGGCGGACCAAACTTTCCTCTTCCTTCTCCGCGGCGAAGTTCTGTAGGCGACCGAGCGGCTGCCTGGAAGGGAGGCGCCGGAGGGAAGCGGCGGCTGGGCGAGAAGAGAGGAAGCGCCCGGGATACCGGCGGTGTCAGCTGCTGGGGCGGCTGCCCATACTGGCGCCTCGGCAGAGAAGAAAGGCGGGAGGCGCCGCTATCGCCGCGGAAGCCGGCTCATGGGAGGGAGGAAGGGAGAGCGCGCCCGTTCGCTTCTTCGCTGGAGTGCGGAACTGAAGCAGCCGCGACAGCCGGCAGAGAAGAAAGGCGAGGGGGAGGCCCCGCCTGATGGAGAAGGAGCGGAGTGGACCAATCACTCAGTGGGCGGGGCTGGCGGGGAGGGGGCGGGGCATGCGAATGAGTTTACCGTTGTCGATAACGGAAGGGGAGGGGGTGCTGCGGGCTGGGTGGGCGCGCGGGCGGAGGAAGGCGGCCGATGCTAGCGCTGGCGAGATTAAGAGTTTCGTCTCCGGTTTCGTCAGGCGTGAAATAATTATTTATACCTGCTGTAGTATCGGTTGGTTTAGGCGCAGTTTCCTCAGTCTAAGCTTGTCGCAATCACTAGATTTAGACTGGAATAATGTTGCATTGACTTGTACTGTTAAGTGTGTTTAATTGCCCTGAATTTAGCAGAGTTTATTCTGTAGTATTTGAGTTTGGGAATGCAGTTTGGTAAGGGGATGTACTAAAAGGAATGACAAGATTGCCAAATGAAAATAATGAGAGAGAGAGGCTTGAAGGCCCATTGGAAACAATCGAAACCAGGAATGCCCATTTACTTGCGTGGGCGCCATTGAATCACATAACAGCAAAAAAAAAAAAAGTTGCAAAGAAAATGTGGAATGTATTTTGAAGGAAGGTCCATGGGGCCAGATAGACTACTCAGAGACTGGAATGATGGGCCCCTGAGTGCATTGATGGCCCCTGGGTGTAGCAGAAGCGCTCTGGGACTGGAATGACAGGCCTCTGAGTGGAATGACAGTTCCTGGGTGGGACATAAACACCCTGAGACAAAGACAGCCCCCTGAGTTGAAAGACAGATCCTGAGTGTAGGAGAAGTGTTCTGGAATGACAAGCCTCTGAGAGGAATGACAGCCCTTAGGTTTATTAGAGTGGATATGAGACTGGAATGACAGCCCGGAGTGTGACAGAAGGGCTCTGGGACTGGAATGACAGGCCCCTAACTGGAATGATGGACCTTGGCTGTATTAGAAGGGCTCTAGCACGGGAATGACATGCCCCTGAGTGGAATGACAGGCCCTGGGTGTAGAAGACAAGGCCTGGAACTGGAACGATAGGCCCCTGAGTGGATTGACAGCGCCTGGGTATGACTGAAGGGCTCTGAGACTGGAATAACCAGCCCTGGAGAGGAATGATGGCCCCTGGGTGTGACAGAAGGGCTCTGGGAATGGAATGATGGCCCCTGGGTTTGACAGAAGGGCCCTGGGACTTCAGTGACAGGCCCCTCAGTAGAATGGCGGCCCCAAGGTGTGACAGAAGGACTCTGGGACTGGAATGACAGGCCCCAGAAAGGATGCACAGCCCCTGGTGCTTCAGTAGAGCTATGTAACTGGAATGACAGGCCTTGAGTGGAATGACAGCCCCTGGGTGTATCAGAAGGGGTCTGGGACTAGAATGACAGGCTTCTCAGTGGAATGACAGCCCCTGGGTGTATCAGAAGGGTTCTGGGACTGGAATGACAGCCCCTGGATGTCATTCCACCCTCAGTGGAATGATGGCCCTTGGGTGTGACAGAAGGGCTCTGGGACAGGAATGACAGCCCCTGGGTGTATCAGAAGGCATCTGGGACTGGAATGACAGACCCCTGAGTAGAATGATAGCCGCTGGTGTATCAGAAGGGTTCTAGGACTGGAATGACAGGCCTCTAACTGGAATGACAGCTCCTGTGTGTATCAGAAGTGCTCTGGGACTGGAATGACAGGCTTTGGGGTGGAATGACACCCCTGGATCTAGCAGAAGCATTCTGTGACTGAAATGATATGCCCTCGAGTGGAATGACAGCCTCTGGGTGTAGCAGAAGCCTTCGGGGATGGGAATAAAACCCCCTGGGTGTAGAAAGAAGGGCTCTGTTGCTGGAATGACAGCCCCCTAGTGGAAAAACAACCCCTAGGAGTAGAAATATTCATTTGCAACCAGAGTCTCAAACGATAGACAAGGAAAAATACATTTTAGTTGATATTTTTGGATGATGTGTAGTATCACCAGTTCCATCTGTGTATTTATCCTTCCTGTCAGCTCCTCAGTTTACTTTTACTTTCATGTGGTTAAATCAGCCATCTCCTCTGTTTTCAAGCATAAATCCTCCCTTTGTCTCCCTTCTTGTTCTCCTTTTCCATTCAGCAGCCTTCCAGGCTTCCATGTTCCCCTAAGGTGTCACACCCTGCCTGAGTTCCTTGCTCACTTTTGCGCACTCTGATGACCACTGACCCAGAACAACCCTCCATAGTCTTTCTTTGAAAAATCCCATCTCATACTGTACTTGACAAACAGTTAACCAATTTTTTGAGGTTGTTGTGGGTTTTCCGGGCTGTATTCATTATGCCTCTTTTCTGTCGGGGGTGGTGATTGGAGTTTTTGTGTAAGTACCAATCAGTGAGAGTTGGTTTCCTGTAGACTTTGTGACCTAACTGAAAGTTTGCTTTGCGGATGACCAAGGTATCCAGAAATGGGAGTTTTCCCTCGATTTCGTTCTCCATTGTGAATTGTATGTTCAGGTGGATGTTGAGATGATTCAAAAACCCCATCGATTCTTCCTCCCCATGGCTCCAAATGATAAATGTATCATCCATAAACTGGAACCATACACTAGGTTTCTGGGGTGCTGATTCTAGAGCTGTTTTTTCAAAATGTTCCATGTAGAAGTTTGCTATAACTGGGCTGAGAGGGCTCCCCATGACCACCCCATCCATCTGTTCATAGAATTCGTTATCCCATTGGAAGTAACTGGTTGTCAGACAATGATGGAATAAGGCTGTTACATCCTCTGGGAAAATCTGATTAATAAGTGCAATAGTGTCTTTTACTGGAACCTTGGTAAACGGATACAACATCAAAACTGACAAGTATGTCTTGTGGCTTGAGTTTCAGAGAACTGATTTTGTTGATGAAATCTGCTGAATCTTTGATGTAAGACGAGGTTTTCCCGATGTGGTCCTGCAGGAGAACGGCCAGATGTCTAGCTAATTCATATGTCGGTGAACCAATGGCACTCACAATGGGTCGGAGTGGGACTGAATCCTTATGTATTTTAGGGAGTCCATATAGTCTAGGTGGCTGTGCTTCTGTCTTGCATAGTTTTCTGTGCGTGTCGGGATGTAGTGAGGAATTCTTGATCAGCGCATTTGTTAGCCTGGTGATTTTGCAGGTGGGATCTCGTTTTAGTTTTTTGTAGGTGGAGGGGTCTAGGAGTTCCTTAATCTTCTTTTTGTATTCCTCTGTTTTCATGATCACTGTAGCATTGCCTTTATCAGCTGGTAGAATGATGATGTCTGGATCTGCATTGAGGGTCTTGATGGCATTTCTCTCCTTGCGTGTTATATTGCTGGTGGGAAGCTTTGCCTTTCATAGAATCCTGGCTGTCTCTCCTCTTATTTCCTCAGCTTCCTCTTCAGGTAGATGACGAACGGCAGCTTCTACATTTGCAATGATGTCTTCCACAGGAATTCTGGTGGGGGTGACTGCAAAGTTTCCTCCCTTTGCCAAGATGGAGGTTTCTTCTGGTGAGAGTTGACAGTCTGTCAGATTGATGACAATGTGTGCATTGTTGAGCATTGGGTTTGTCTGTCTTTTTGCCTGTAGTTTGTTAAACTTCTGCTTCTGTCTGGATGTGTGGTTGGTAAAAACTTGTTCCATCTTCCTGTAGGTGAGATTATCGACCTTGTCCCAATCCTGACTTCTCATTTTATGGCTGGTGTTGATATGCAAGCAAAATAGCTCCTTGTCTGTGGCAGCAAGTTCTCTGCGGGTAGTGTGGATTCTCTCACGTAAGAGAGCCTGTTCTAGACTGTCATAAATGTGGTTCGCCTGTGTGGTTTTGAAGATTCTTTTTGTTGTGAGAAAAGATGGAATGGTTCTTGTGTCCCTGCAGCGTAGGAGAAAGATTAAAGAACAGAGTAGATGTGCTTTCTTGTTCCAAAGTGTTTCTTGATTGGTACTCACACTGATCGGCACTTACACAAAAACTCCAATCACCACCCCCGACAGAAAAGAGGCATAATGAAAACGTTAGTGGATCGTGCAAGACAGATATGTGAGCCGCACTTTCTCAATGAGGAAATTAATCATCTAAACCACGCACTTCAGGCAAATGGCTACTCCAGAAATGAAATCCGAAGAGCAATCAAACCCAGGATGAATCAAACAACCAAGGAAAAACAGTCTCCTACAGGAAAAGTGTTTTTGCCATATATCAAAGGAATTACTGATCAGATGGGAAAGCTTATGAAAAAGCATAACCTTCAAGCAGTATTCAGACCCACCCGAAAAATACAACAGATGCTACGATCAGCAAAAGACAGTAGAGACCCCCTCACCTCTGCAGGAGTATACCGTATACCCTGCAGCTGTGGACAAGTTTACATTGGGACCACAAAGCGTAGCATCCAGACAAGAATAAAAGAACATGAAAGACACTGCAGACTTGGACAACCTGAAAAATCAACAGTGGCTGAACATAGCCTAACTCAAACAGGGCACAGTATCTTATTCCAGGACACCAAAATACTGGACAAGACCTTCAACTACTTTGTCAGACTGCACAGGGAAGCCATTGAAATTCACAAGCATAAGCAAAACTTCAACAGGAAAGAAGAAACCTTAAGAATGAACAGAGCATGGTTTCCAGTTCTGAAAAACACCAGGTTAACAAAACACTCTATACCCGACAATAGCCCTGCAGAGAAGATTAGCACATCAAGCACTAATCCATATGCAAAAGAACCTCCTCAGGATACAGTGAAGCCTCCCGCCATTAGCATTCCACACCCTGGGAAACTCTTACAGGATGACTCAGCTCAACCCCACCCCTCCTGAGTAGATAGATATAAATGACCTGCCAACATCTTTTCCACACTGTGACACTGAGAGATCTCTGTCTTTTGGTGCTACACCTCTGAAGATGCCAGCCACAGCTGCTGGCGAAACTTCAGGAACTACAATGCCAAGACCATGGCAATACAGCCCAGAAAACCCACAACAACCATCGTTCTCCGGCCGTGAAAGCCTTCAACAATACATCAAGTTTTTGAGGGTTTTATCTTGTTTTATGTGATTACTGTTTTATCCCTTTATGTACTTGGTTTGTTATTACCCGTTCTGTGCTTGCTTGCAGGGAGAGTGGAGTATAAATCCAACAAAATAAACAAATATTTCAAAGGTCCTCAATCTTTTGAGCCTTCAGGTCCCTTTATAATTCTGACACACCATGGTTAGTTCAGACCCCAAATGACTGCTGCAGCAGGTGAGCCACCCAGGAAAGAATGGCCCCAGTGTGCCTTCATTCACACAGTGAAGATTCTTGTAACGTGGTGGCTGCTTCTGCCAGTGGATGGGGCCCCGGGGAGCAGCACAGTGGTGCAGTATCCAGCAGTCAGGGCCCCGGGGAGCGGCGCAGCTGTGTCCCGGGGCCAGCAGCGCAGTGTCCAGGCATGCACTCTCAGCCTTCTCTGCTGCTGGGGTTCTTTGGGAGACAGTGGCAGGTCTGGCAGCAGCCAGGTCCATGCTAAGGTTGCCAATCCTCCTGGAGATCCCCACAAATTACAGCTGATCTCCAAATGACAAATTTTAGAACTCTTTCTAGAGTCCCGTCCACAGTCCCTCATTCACACAGTGAAGGTTCTTGTAATATGGTGGCTGCTTCTGCCAGTGGGCAGGGCCCCAGGGAGCAGTGTAGCTGCGACTTGTCTTTGTCTTTGGGGATGGGGATTTTTTTTAGAATTTTTTTTTTGCAACCTTTTCTACATGCAAAACTTAAAACTTGTGGTACAAAGTTGTAATGTTATAAAATTGTAACAATGTCTTAAAATTTTAAGTTTACTAACATTCCAGCTCAAATATGTATATAGATAATTCAAACAGTATAGCTTCCATGATAATTCATATTAGGCATAAATATTAAACAACTTTTAAACATTACTATTAAATGTTAAGTAAAAAGTATTAAGTAAAATACACAATGGTGATGAGGATGGGTTGAAGGTTTTATCTTAAATCCTGAGCAGCTTAAAACCTTCAAGTGAGAACTTTAAACAGGTTTCTCTGTTTTAGAGAAACTGTCAGTACAAAATAAATGGGATGGACCTTTTTGTTGCACTCGCCGAAGCAGGATACAGAGATTCCTCCTAAGAGTTTAATGATTTCTTTCATTAACAAATGCTAGTCTTTTTCATTAAATAAGGTATCAAAATATAAATGCTTATTTAAATAAATCATACAAAATTAGAACAGATAAACACAACAAGAATGAAGTTTCCTAACATTTCTTAACAAAATCTAACTCCAATTAGCTATGAAATGCATTCAAGTTCCCATACCACACATTACAAGGGTAAGTTTCCCACCTAGAGCGTCATGAGATCTCTTTCGGCCAAAACCCTGATCTGCTATTTGGGTTAGCATTTTTATATGTTATCTTATGCAGAAATCTGAGATCTTTTTCATGTGATAACAGATAAATCTCAAACCAATCATAATTTAATTAATTATTCCTATTTCAAATCATGTGACATTCTACCTAGCCAAAAGTGACACTATGTCCAGCTGCAACATAAGAGATATGAATAGGAAAAATGACAGGAAAAGTTACATGACCAGATCATCCTTGGTCCCTGCTAACAGTTACAGAACATTTATCTGATACTGTTCACTATTTTTAATTGGCTGTCAAAGATAAAGGAGCACCAGTTATACAACATACAGGGGGGGACTATAGTAAAGTTCATACAGAGTTATTTAGAATGCATATGTATCACTAAGTACATGTTCTAAACCATAATCAGCACTCTACTGGTTCAAATTCCACTAGTGCCATGAGCTCAGTAGGTGGCCTTGGGTCAGCCACTCCTTTCAGCCCCAGCTCCATTGTGGGGGATAAGAACAACACTAACTGGTTCACCACTCTGGGTGAGGCATTGATATGTCTAGAAGAGCGGCATATAAGCACAGTTGTTATTATTATTTATATTTCTGTGACACCATTCGTTGACCTGTGAACTTAAATATTTTGATAAATATGAAAGCAATAAAAAATATAAATGCATTGCATATTGTGAGTATACATATAGAAACTTTAAAAATTTTATTGGATAATACTGCAAAGCATGATTACTGAGAAAGCTGCTTTCACTGCAGAGAGCTGCTTGTAGATCAAAACAACCCGGCGAGTTGTCTTCATGCAGAGTGCACTTGATTCCCTTGGCTTTCAATGCTGCTTTCATTCAGCGTGGGTGAATCAATGTGTCAGCAGTAAAAATTTGTATCACTCCCCTCTGAATGACCTTTTAAATTTTACTGCCTATAGTGACAAAGCAATTAAAATTAGCAATACAGTTACTAAGCTGCTAAGATCAATTAATGGCTCTTATGCTTTCTTATCTATTGACATCTTCAAAACCCACTGGTAACAGACTATACATACTTCTCTTCTATCCACAATATATACCCAAGGATTGATTACATATTCTTATCTCCTAAATTAATTAGTCAAACTCTCACATCAAGCATTGGTGACAAATTGTGGACAGAATGTACATTAATAAATAACGTCAAACAAATGGGAAACTAAATAAATCACTTATTTAACAAACAAATTTCTTCTAAAGTCTCTTTAGAAATTAAACAATGTTTAGAAACAAATACACTATGTGGCGTTCCTCAAATTCATGTGTAGGACACTATGGAAGTGGTGTTTAGAAGGAAATTAATCTCCATTGCCTCCTATCATGAAAAGCAAAAAGAAAACATTAGAAATGAAATATCTAGAAGAAAACTAGAAGATTAACACAAAACGTACAGAAAAAAAATCCTAGAAAATTTAGAGATTTCTCAAATTCAGGAACATCTGCTTTATAGTAAACAAAATTATTGGATGTGACCACTCAATCTATAAACTTACTTGCTTGAAAATTAAAGGAAAAAACCTCTCATTCTATACAAGCTATTAAAGGTGCCCAAGGAAAAACTCAAACTAATTCTGAAAAATTAGCCAGTGTATTTGCTGAATACTACCAAACCCTTTGTACATCAGATAATCCTGACACTAATCGTATTTTAAATTATTTATCACCACAGGAAATTTGAAAAAAAATCTCACAAGAACAAACAATATCTGGACCAACCAATCACAACACAAGAAGTTAGTCACCATCAAATCCTTGAAAAAATAACAAATGGATTCCCTGCCAAATTCATTCACCTACTTATAAGTCAGCAATAACAACCCCTGGGACTCAGCAACTATGGCTCCAGTATATGGTCTCAGCCACAAGCTAAATTAATAAATAGGGGAAGGGGCAGCAGAAGGCAGACTAATACTCAGGATACAATTGTGGTAAAGTTTTCAAGGATCCTCCAGTCCACTAGTTGATCTGTTCCACCAGCAGCAAAGCCTGGAGTTAAGGGTCACATGGCATGTGTTGACATACTACTATAACCTCACTATTGCTCACCCCATGATTGGCTAGCTTCATTCCCATGCAACATGCGTCACCATAAACTGAACTGTCTCCCTGTCTTGAATGGCTTGGACTAAGTGGGTTTGTGCCAACTACAGTCCTGGCTTAATGCTGGACTGATCAACTAACTTAGGAAATATAGTCATTTTTCTAGGGAGCTGTGGCTGATAAAACACAACGATATGGATCAGTTCCTCAAACAAAAGGCAGAAAGAACTAAGAAGCAAGCAAAGCAAGAGGGGTTCTTCCTGAAATACCTTTGTACACAGAAAGCAATTAAAGAACAATATGCATATTCCTTTGTTGAAACTACCACTGAGGAAGCAGTATGTGGTTCTCCTACTACAAATGATATAAACTCTAAGAAAGAAGTTTCACAGTTTGGAGCTATTTCATTAATCACACCGAGGAAAAGGGGGAGGGGGGTTCCAAGGAAAGTGGAGTACTGTAAAAACTGCAAAAAAAAGAGGGTATGGTGCCCTAGGAGAGACTTAACGGACAATATACATAAAACTTTAAACATCATTCTGCACACAACAACACACTGAAGAAGCTTTTTTATCCTTGGATATGGAAAAGGCATTTGATTCTCTTGAACATTCGTATTTACATAAAACAGATGGGATTTGGAAATAACTTCCTTCAAATAATTAAGACAATGTACTCACATCCCTCTGCAGAAATAAAAAACAATGGAGCAACATCAGAAAAAATATCCCTCCACAGGGGAACAAGGCAAGGATGTCCTCTTTCCCCGATACTATTTGCAATCGCTGTGGAGCCATTGACAATAGCTATTAGAGAAAACAATCAGATACAAGGAATAACAATTGATTCACACACCAATAAATTAAGCATGTTCGCAGATGACATGCTGTTATATATTTCAAAACGCGCATTATCCTTTCCCTACCTCAAAAAAATCTAGATTTCAGGATTAGAAGTTAATTGGACTAAATCACAGATTCTGCCTATATTGTTTTGCAACTTATACTGAAACTCAGATTCATCATCAACAATATAATTTCCAATGATTGCCAACACACTTAACATATTTAGGAATCAAAATCCCATCAGATTTTAATAAACTTCTACAAGAAAAACACATTAAAACCATTACACAAATAACATTAAATGTGGCAAATTACAACAATCATGGTATGATAGATATCATTTAATAAAATCTTTTGTACTCCCCAAACTGATGTTTCTTTTCCAAGCAATTCCTATAGCAATACCACCAAAACTTCTAAATCAATGGCAAACTACCTTAAACAAATTTCTGTGGCAATACAAACACCCAAGAATTGCCTTTACAGCATTAAGACTAAAGAATACACAGCGTGGATTTAATTATCCAGACATAGACTATCAAAAATCAATCCGTTTAACAAATATACTTCATATGTGACAAATAGGAGTCCAAACAGACTGGACTAAAATTTTTCCACCACTACACTACCCTGTGTCTATCTAAGGTTTAATATGGAACAAACAAAACTCTCAACCATCTTCTATTAAGCAAAATGTCTTTGTCACAGCAATTTTAAAAACATGGGACCTTTATAGAAACAAACGCACCCCTGAAATTTCTAGATTCTCTTCTTTTTGTCACAGAGCTGGTTTCCTCCTCATCAAATTTCTGCTTTCAGTAAAAACTAGAGACAATATAAAACAACTCACTTGGTGGATATTGCTTCCAAAAAAAAAAAAAAGAGGGATCTTAGACAAATCAGTGTTAGAAAACTCACCACAATATCCCATGGTATCACTACCTCCGACTTAACCATATGGCCTCTCACATAAACTTAAAGGAAATCATGAACAACCTAAAAATAGGATTTGAATTACTATTAGACAATATGGGATCTACTCAAAAAGGCCTAATTTCAAAAGTATACAATATCCTTCTTCACTCTTTGAAACCCCAAATCCTAAGCTTTCAAAAAAAGTGGTATCAAGATAGTAACGCACCAACAGATGAACAATGGAACAAAGTACAGTCTTCAAGTGTATTTGATTCCCCAATAATTAACATCAAACTTTCAGTGCCACACAGCAATTCCTGAGACAGGAAGGCATAGAACACCAGACCAGAGTGGCCTACACTCCTGAACAAAATGAAACAGCAGAAAGAAAGAACAGGACATTGCTAGACATGGTGAGATGTATGTTGCGTGATGCTCAACTACCAAAACAATTTTGATGAGAAGCAGTCATGACTGCCGCATATACACAGAACAGACTGCTGACAAAAGCTACTGAAGCCACACCATTTGAACCTTGGCATGGCTATGTCCCAAGTGTGAAACATCTGAGAGTCTTTGGGAGCAAGGCCTACTCCTACATTAAAAAGGAGAAGAGAGGCAAACTAGATGACATTCCCTCACAAGGAATTCTTGTTGGATACTCAGCACAAAGCAAAGGATACAGGATCTATGATCCACAAACCAGAAGAACCATTGTGAGCAGAGCTGTATACTTCAATGAAAGTAAGATGGCTATACCTGAAAAAAGGGGGGGGAACCACTGAAGAGAACAGCCAAATCACATATCCTGATTCAGATGAAGAACGAGGAGACTCAATGATACCCATCACTGGTACACCAAGTGCAGATCTAGTACCAGATGCTTCACTACCGGAGACACCCACCCCATGAGAGGGCCAAAGTCCAGAGACACTTGTCCCACAGGAGGAACAGTGTTCAGAAACATCTGACTAAATAGAGGTACAGAGTGCAGAGGTGGAACCAAGGCAATCAGCTTTTTCAACCAAAGGCATTCCAGCTCCATGACTGTCCTACCTTGCAAGAACAGTGGAAATAACTGAACCTACCCAATCAAAAAAAGAAAAATGCCACAATCTCCCTCCTCTCAAAAAGGGAGTAAGATTCCAATTTGGGACACCTAATTGACCAGGACTTACAGAAAACATCAGAAGAGTAATGTTGTACTTACTAGCATATATAAACTATGAAAGGGGGGTTCTCTAGGTGGGACGGTATGGACCTTTCACGGTTGCTCCTACAGTTCCTCAGATTTGGTTACTACCAAGAGCTAGTTTGTGAGAACAACACGCTAACTCAAGTGAACTGTTATAAATTGCAAACCTAAATAATATTATAAGGGAAAACAAGGCTTTAATTTCATCCCCCCCCCCTTTTAGTTGGGTAGATAGTGGAAGAGGGGGAAAGGGAAGAAGAAAATTTAAGGGTGGGAAAAGGGAAGGGTGGGAATAGAGAAGCTAAAACATTTGGTGTGAGATTAGAACACAACATCATGTATAATTCACCAGTTTTCATTAGAGCAAGAACAATATATTAATAGCATTGTTAATAAAACTAACAAGAGAGGTGGAGTAAAGGCTTAAGGGAGGGAATAGTTAAGTAAGAACCAGACTACCATAGTTACTTTAGCAAATCAAATGTTGTGTGACTTACACACACCAGCAGTTAGGAAGTTAGAGGGAATTAGGATTTAAAATAGAAAGGTAACATTTTAGAAGAAGTTTTAAAGTTATACTATTGTTTAATAATTTACAACTTAGACTTCATTGTAATAGTTAACTCATTGTTTAAATAACAAGTTGTTGCAAAAGTTAAACATCTGACAATTATATTCTCATTCTAATTGTTGACTTAGTATTTTGTATGTAAGAGTCTCATTCACTGTTATTACCAACAGAATTAGAAGGATGAAAACTGTCCTGCTCACCAGGTTGGAGGCAAGTTCTGACGACAACAAGGCCAGCAACAAAGATTCTCAGGTCAAACTCCATGGTCAAGTAACAGATTCCAAAATCAAAGACTGTGACCCTCCAAGGCTCAGGCAGACAGAGCCTAAGAGCTCAGCAACAGCCAGGTCCAGAATACCACGATTGTGAATAGCTAACCCCACACTGGCTGCAGCCTTATAAAGGGAGTTTCCCCTACAGGTGAGGCTGGGTTCATTAAGCTACTTTCTTCAAGCTGACTCATCTCTGCTACTCACGAGGAGTAGATCAGATCCTGTACTGACTCAGGGCTTTCCTGACATTTCCTCAGCAGGGGGATGGCCATGGGCTGCCAGGCATGCACTCCTGTGCTTAGTCCATGCCTCTGCCCTTACCCTCAGCCTTTGCTTCAGGATGATCTGAACCATAATTTAAACCCATTATTGCATGTCCTATCCTCATGATGTTCTGATGGGTAAACTAGAGGACTGTGGACGGGACTCTAGAAAGAGTTCTAAAATTTGTCATTTGGAGATCAGCTGTAATTTGTGGGGATCTCCAGGAGGGTTGGCAACCTTAGCATGGACCTGGCTGCTGCCAGACCTGCCACTGTCTCCCAAAGAACCCCAGCAGCAGAGAAGGCTGAGAGTGCATGCCTGGACACTGCGCTGCTGGCCCCGGGACACAGCTGCGCCGCTCCCCGGGGCCCCGCCTGCTGGATGCTGCACCACTGTGCTGCTCCCCGGGGCCCCATCCACTGGCAGAAGCAGCCACCACGTTACAAGAATCTTCACTGTGTGAATGAAGGCACACTGGGGCCATTCTTTCCTGGGTGGCTCACCTGCTGCAGCAGTCATTTGGGGTCTGAACTAACCATGGTGTGTCAGAATTATAAAGGGATCTGAAGGCTCAAAAGATTGAGGACCTTTGAAATATTTGTTTATTTTGTTGGATTTATACTCCACTCTCCCTGCAAGCAAGCTCAGAACGGGTAATAACAAACCAAGTACATAAAGGGATAAAACAGTAATCACATAAAACAAGATAAAACCCTCAAAAATTGGTTAACTGTTTGTCAAGTAGAGTATGAGATGGGATTTTTCAAAGAAAGACTATGGAGGGTTGTTCTGGGTCAGTGGTTATCAGAGTGTACAAAAGTGAGCAAGGAACTCAGGCA
Organism: Eublepharis macularius; assembly: GCF_028583425.1. Classification (NCBI taxonomy): domain Eukaryota; kingdom Metazoa; phylum Chordata; class Lepidosauria; order Squamata; family Eublepharidae; genus Eublepharis; species Eublepharis macularius. Next base: position 105,815,431 of record NC_072790.1, read on the forward strand.
AGGTGTGACACGTTAGGGGAACATGGAAGCCTGGAAGGCTGCTGAATGGAAAAGGAGAACAAGAAGGGAGACAAAGGGAGGATTTATGCTTGAAAACAGAGGAGATGGCTGATTTAACCGCATAAAAGTAAAAGTAAACTGAGGAGCTGACAGGAAGGATAAATACACAGATGGAACTGGTGATACTACACATCGTCCAAAAATATCAACTAAAATGTATTTTTCCTTGTCTATCGTTTGAGACTCTGGTTGCAAATGAATATTTCTACTCCTAGGGGTTGTTTTTCCACTGGGGGCTGTCATTCCGGCAACAGAGCCCTTCTTCAACACCCAGGGGGTTTTATTCCCATCCCAGAATGCTTCTGCTATATCCAGGGGTGCCATTCAACTCCAAAGCCTGTCATTCCAGTCCCAGAGCACTTCTGATACACATGGGAGCTGTCATTCCAGTTAGAGGCTTGCCATTCCAGTCCGAGAGCCCAGCTGATACACCCAGGGGAAGTAATTCCAATCAGGGGCCTGTCATCCCAGTCCCAGAACCCTTCTAACACACCCAGCGGCTGTCATTCTACTAACGTGCCTGCCATTCCTGACCCAGAGCCCTTCTGTCACACCCAGGTGCCTTCATTCTACTGAGGGGCCTGTCATTCCAGTCCCAGACCCCTTCTGTCACCCCCAGGGGCCATCATTCCAGTTAGGGGGCTTTCATTCTAGTCCCAGAGACCTTCTGTCACACCCAGGGGCCGTCATTCCAGTTAGGGGCCTGTCATTCCAGTCCTAGAGCCCTTCTGTCACACCCAGGGGCCGTCATTCCTCTGAGGGGCCTGTCATTCCAGTCCTTGAATAGTCTCTCTGAGCCCTGAGATATTTTTTCCAAAATCCATTCCACATTTCCTTTGCAACTTTTTTTTTTTTTGCTATAATGTGTGTCAATGGAGCCCATGCAAGTAAATGGTCATTCCTGGTTCCCATTATTTCCAATGGGCCTTCAAGCCTCTCCCATTATTTTCAATGGGCAATCCTGTCATCCCTTTTAGTACATCCCTTTCGTAACTCCGCTGTCTCCCCGCCACCCCCCACTTCTTCCTTGATTCCGGTCCAGTTACCAAAATCACAAGTCCTGACTAAAATTCTTCTGAAACTCTTGTTTTGCATATCGTCTTCATAGCTATTCAGCATAGGCCCAATGGTTTTTGGTGCGCAAGCAATTATAACTTGGCACAAAACGTACTCCTTGAAGAAAAAAAGAGAGAGGTCAAGAATGAACTTTTTTCTTTTATTTACTTGGCACAAAATGAACAACATAAAGGAATAATAATTATCTTTTTAAAAAGTTTGTATTCTAACAAATTATGGGCTGTAACCCTGTAAACCTTTTGTACCAGGTGATCAATTTGTGTAATCATGTTGAACTTTTGCAAAGCTAAAATAGGGCATGGGCTATTTTGTATTCTATCTAGATGGTGGTCAGTCCAACAAGTCTCTTTTGCAAATGACATAAAAAGTGAAACCCTAAGCAGATTTACTCCAGTCTAGCTCATTTATTTCAATTGGATTAGATGGGAGTAACTCTGTTTAGGATTTCATTGAAAAGTGTGTTATAAGCTTTCAGGTTCTCCAGAACTCTTCATCAGGTTTAGGCTTAATGAGAGATTCTGGAAGGCTTGAAATTTTACACACAGTTTTGTGTCATTTTGGTGAGTACTTAATAAGGATTTTCTATTTTCAGAAGTGCGATGAGATTCATATTTTGCGTGCTCTAAATGTGACCGGTTTGCATAAAGTGAAAAACAGAAAGCTAGCAAGAAAACTAGCAAATGGAAACACATACATGGAGCATTTAAACACTGGATTTTTAGACATAAATACAATTTTCCATCTAGTCATATCTTAGGGAGAGCTAGCCAGTTATCTCAGAAATAAACTGCCTCACTCAAAATTACATCTAATATATATTCTTTTGACTTCCTAGGTTTTTTAACTCTATCAAATCATTTACATGAAATACAGACTTAGAACAATGTAACTGGTTAGAAGTTCCCTATTTCTACCATGTATAATATCTGCCTAGTCTCTCACTTTCTCTAGCATTTATCAGGCAAGAAGTTTGCATACCAAAGGTATTGTATAAAACAATTCAAATCCTAAGAACAGTTTTTTGGGAATAAGCCCCATTAAATAGCCAGTTTGGTGTAGTGGTTAAGAGTGGCAGGACTCTAATCTGGAGACCCGGGTTTGATCCTCACACCTCCACTTGAAGCCAGCTGGGTGACCTTGGGTCAGTCATAGCTCTTCTGGAGTTTCTCAGCCCCACCCACCTCACAGGGTGATTGTTGTGGGGAAAGTAATAACATACTTTGTAAACTGCTCTGAATGGGCGTTAGATTGTCCTGAAGGGCAGTATATAAATCAAATATTATTATTATAAAATTTGACTTGCCCAGGTGAGCCTGATATTGTTAGATCTCAGAAGTAGGGTTGGCCCTGGTTAGTCATTGGATGGAAGATCTCCAATGAAGACCAGGGTTGCAGAGGCAGGCAATGGCAAATCACCTCTGTTAATTTCTTGCCATGAAAACCTCACCAGGGGTCACCATAAGTCAACTATGATTTGAGGGCACTATCCACAAGAGTCTTTGAAGCTAAATGATCCTGGAAAAATAGTTCCTTCAGTCTTAATTAATTGCCCTTCCCCACATTCTTTCAGCTGCAGAAAATGATCAGTCAACAACTTAAAAAGTATTTTGGAATTTTGTGTATGTAATTGATAGAGAAAATAGGATGGGAATGTGTGCTGTGATGCGTACACTCCTGATTCCAAATTTTCCTCACAAACTTCCTGTCCTACTATATAAAAGGCTAAGCGTGTTCCAGACAACTCACTTCCTACCCTGGTGTGCCTCCAGAGGGCACTGCCATGGAAGGAAGCCCAGAAGAGGCAGCCCATCTCTTCGATAGTGTGCTGTGGCAGGAAGCCCAGGACGGGATCAGGTGTTAAGCAGGCAACAATGCCTGCCCCTGCCTTCACCCAGCTGCAATCAGGAGCGGAGCAGGTGGCAATGCCCACCCCTTGCCTTCACCCAGCTGGGATCAGGAGAGAAGCAGGTGGTAAAGCCTGACCCCCAACTTCACCCAGCTGGGATCAGGAGTGGAGCAGAGGGCAATGCTTGCTCCCACCTTCACCCAGCTGGGATCAGGAGTGGAGGAGGTGGCAATGACCACCCCCTGCCTTCACCCAGCTGGGATCAGGAGCGGAGGAGGTGGCAATGACCACCCCCTGCCTTCACCCAGCTGGGATCAGGAGCAGAGCAGGTGGCAAAACCTACCCCCTGCCTTTACCCAACTGGGATCAGTCATGGAGGAGGAGGCAATGCCTGCCCGCCTGCTCTCCTCTTTCTAGAGCCTAGCCCATTGTATTTTCCCCACAATGGGCTTTGTTACTAGTATAACATAAAGAGGGGGAGATTTAAAAAATCCCCTTTCCTGCACTATTGTAGCTAAATGAATAGCTTCAGCTTTTAGTGCTATAGGTCAATTGTGATATTGCACTAAAATGCTGAGAGCCAAGACAAGGCAAGTAGGAAGCTACTTATAGAAACCAGAGTTCGTTACTCACACCCTGATGCTAAGCAGAATTTCCAGTTGTCATCTTCTCTTTCTTGGGGGCCTCTAACTTATAAGGGGTTACTTATAAAATATTTCATGTATCAAATGTAGAGTGGGTAATAAAATTGTAATAATTTATAGCAAGGAAAAGATTGAGGCGCTAATCCTAAATACACTTACCTACGTGTTTACTAGTTGGCAGTAATTCTTATTGCATCTGTACACTCATGTGGGAGTGTTACATCTGAGTAAATATGCTAAGCTTGGCTAAGCAAGGAATAACCTTTACTCCTTTTGAGGTGGGTGTCTGCCACCTCTAGAAGCCACTTGCCCAAGCCCCAGATGCAGATCCAAGCAGGGGCAGGAGGCTGCTTCTTTCCCCCCTCAATGGGGAAGGGTGGGGCTATGGGTGGTTTGTGACCCCCATATGTTAGACCCATGGCAACAGCCCCCCAGGTCTCTTATATACAGAAACCTGGTCATTTATTATTAATTTATTGAATGTATAGCCTGACTTATTACAATTATGACAGATAACAGTGTATCAGTTCTTCTATTCCAATATCCCTGGCCTCACAAAACACATCTGAATAAAAACATCCTACACCTCTCTAGGAGGTGTACAGGCTGGAACTTGGGAGTGGAGGTTTCAGTAATCTAGAAACCCTTTCTTACTGTCAAATTTTGTTGTGAAGCATTTGAGAGTGCTTTTAAGCTGCCCTAAAAGTTGCAGTGAAACACAGGGATGGGGAGGGTACTGTGTTTTGAATGTTTATTTTATTTATTTATTTTATTTATATCATTAATAGTCTGCCTTTCTCACTGAGACTCAATGTGGATTACACAGTGTGAGATTAATACTGTCAGTTCCAAGAACATTTCCATAAACAATGCTATAGGGTAAATAAACACAATTTACAAAGACATGAGTAAGAATTCATACAGAGTTGAAGATATGTTGAAACAGAACATAAACAATTCTAGAGCTGACATTAAACCTCATGAAGCACAAGTAGCTCATAGGAGCGCATATTTAAGACAACAGGTAGTACGTAAGACAACATAGTGGTGAAGTCTATGGTCCTTAACTCATTAGTGAAGCATCTGAGAGCCCCTCCCTATGATACAAAAGCCTTTTTGAATAATTTGGTTTTGCATCATTTGTGGAAATTGGGGGCTTTCCTGAGGCAGGCCATTCCATAGGGTAGGGGCCACCACAGAGAAAGCCTGTGCACGGGCTGCTGTTGATTTCGCCGATGTGTAGGGTGGCATCTGTAGGAGACCCTGTTCAGATGAGCAAAGCTGCCATGTAGAATAAATGGACACAAATCTGACATTAAAAATGGCAACATTCAGAAACCAGTGGGAGAACACTTCAATCTACCTGGACATTCCATCAAGGACTTAAAGGTCACTGTAGTTCAACAGAAACCTTTCAAAAACAGAATCCAACAGGAAGCTGCTGAATTGGAATTCATATGTAAATTTGACTCAGTCAGGCTAGGATTTAATAGAGACTATGAATGGTTATCTCATTATCAGAAGTAACTGACTTCCTTAACAGAAGCAAACTGATCTCCATATCAGAAGCTGCTGTTTGCATCTACTCCTCCCTTCCCTCTCCACCTATATATCTGACCAGTTTCTTCTTGCCCTCCATGCATCTGATGAAGAGAACTGTGATTCTCAAAGCTTATGCTACAATAAAGTTGATTAGTCTTAAAGGTGCTACTGGACTCTTTTTGATTTTGCTACTACAGACTAACACGGCTAACTCTTCTGCATCTATGTAGAAACATAGAGAGGGAGGCGGTCGGGCCAAGGCCGTAAAGAGCTTTGTATGTGATAACCAATATCTTGAACTGAGCACAGTAGCTGATAGGTAGCCAGTGGAGTGACTGCAGAATAGGAGTGATGTTCATGCTCCTGCTCAGTCCTGATAGCAGTTGGGCCGCAGCGTTTTGCACCAATTGGAGACTCCTAGTTAACTTGGATGGGAGACCTATGTATAGTGCACTACAATAGTCAAGTCTTGATGTTACCGTAGCATGGATCCAGGTGACCAGGTTGGCCATGTTGAGGTAAGAAACCATCTTCCAGGCTACAGTGAGGTTGTAAAAGGTGTTTTTTGCAGTTGCCTTAACTTGTTCTACTAGTAATACTGGATCCAATATAATCCTTAGACTCTTAACCGCATTTGCAAGCGTCACACAAACTCCATCGAATACAATGTCCTTCAAGATCTTCTGCCTTGTCTGGGTTCAATTTCAATTTGTTCATTTTTTAGCCATTCACTACAGCTGTCAGGCAGTAGTCCAAGATTTCTACTGCATCCTGAGGGGACCTGGATAGCGAGATATAAAGTTGGGTGTCATCTGCATATTGGTGACATCCAACTCCGTAGCTCAGTTTAGAACTTTATTGGTCATCATTGACACACTGAATTGACCTTGGAAGATGATGGGGAAACCAAGGCAGCCCATCCTATCAGGAAAGTGGGCTGCAGTCTGCTATCTTAAGAATGTCATCAAGGAGAATCCTACATGGAGCATTAGTCACTATAATTTTGTAATTCAATGGCTCTTCGGCATAGCTTTTAGGTTGCTGTACTATTCTAAACTACCTGATAAAGTGGGCTCTAGTCCATAAAAACTTATGTCGTAGTATATCTGTCTTTTTAAGGTGCTCCAAGACTCCTCTTGGTTTATGCTTAACAAGTACAACTGATATCTTTTTAAAGAAGACCTCAAGAGCTCTGAATGAAATCACCAGTGAAGGTTGGGGTTTGGGATTGGGTTGTGAATGGAAAGATGGATATTCAGTTAGACTATCTCCGAAGTCCCAAGAAAACAAACAGTGCTGCCCAGATTTAAAAAAGGTCACAAATATTTGAAATAAAAGGCAACAATTTTCTGATAGGTTATCAAAAAAGAAAAAAAATGAATGGAACCATTAGTTAAATGAAAAATTTGCCCTAAGCAATGAGTCAACATTTCACCCAAGTTACCAAGATAAGTTTTCTTTGAGAAGTTATGTAAAGCTATGCCTTTATTGTATGTGGCTCTTTGCCCAAAGCCCATTGCAAAGCAGTAAATTATTCGGTGATGGCATAATGAACATAGAAATGAAAGGAACAGCTATAAAATGATTTAACAATAGCCCACAAAGTCTTTGACATTAAAACTGCATTTATGGTGCTGTTACTCCAGAGCAGTTCCAGTGACTTCATGGGGCTACTTTCTACCAGAACATTAAGGAAACATATGGTAAGGAACAAGATCTAGGCAGAATCTTGTACTAATGCCAATCCCCCCCACACACACACAAGGGGAGGATTATTATTTTTTAAAGCTTTATTTTGTTGGCCTTCCTTGAAGTTAAAATACTGCCAAGCATCAACAGAATAGTGTTAATAACTCTGAACAGAATTTTTGTGTGTGAATATTTTCTCTTATATAATTATTAAATTTCATTCTAATGGATTCTACTGCATCCGTTTTTTTGTGGACCTCATTTTTCTCATGTTATGGTTGCCACAAATTTGGCTGCTTAAAAGACTTCTGAATTAAAATTTCTTTGAATTAAAAATTCTGTAAATTAAAACAGATCCTTGGATGATAACTCTGTTTTATTTAAAACACTTACATTTCAACTTTCTACCATGTCTTCAGAGTAGCTTACATCTAACTTAAAACATAAAATTAATCTAGCAGCATTGGTCCATTTTTCTTAATGCTCTCTCCAATACAGTTTCTCCCATGAAACATGACTGACATTGATCATCAAGATTTCTACTGATCTTCTCCTGGCCAAATTTAAAGGTCTTTCAAGATGATCACTTCTGTTGATGATTGCAATATTTACTGGTTGGAAAAATTCAGTTCTGACACCAGATAGTGCTATAATTTAAAATGTTCCTGCTGTGCAAAATGCAGCTGTGTAAATGTTATGGAGTTCTCATTTAACATGTTTTTTTTAAGGGTCTGAGGCAGCTGGTAGCTGCCAGTCTCCATCATGGGGGCTTCATCACTCTTGGAGCCAGCATAGTTGCTTGAGCTGAACAGCCACTGCAGTCGTTTTCCTCTCCTTGGCTGCGCATTTCCCCTTGGCAGCGCTGAGTATAGCTTTACATTAAAAAAGGGAGTAAAAAGTGACAAGACAAGCCTGTCTTCCGGCTGCTAGCCTCACATCCTGTTTGTGCAATATAGGAAGCTGAGTAACAACATAATATGTTTGACTATGAAGAACTGCATCCTCCCTCAACTAGGAAAATAAGATACATATTAAAACAAGCACATTGCTTGGGCACAGTGTGTAACTATTAATAGCCCAACTCTGACTTGCCTGTCTCAATTAGACATGGCATTACAGATACTAACAACTGGGCAGTTATTGGAAGTAACTATACCTAATTTTATCAGGTGAAAATGTAGCTTTCTCTCTATAATACAGGAAAGGCAGACATCCTTCTGCAGCTGGCAAGCATACATATCACATCGCCATAATGTAGAGGTTAAGCAGGTGTTATTTTCATTTTTAGACATCAAGAAGTCCCAAGATTTCAGTTGGATTCAGAATGATTTACACTTGTATAGATTTCCCTGTTAAGTATTTCCATGGACTCCATGTCACTCTCCACATCCAGTTTCTGTTCCTTAAAGCTCTCCATCTCCATAGTTTCCCACTTTTACCTGCTGCTGGACTTCTCTTCCTCTTTCCCTGCTATTATGCTGCTTCCCTGTGTCTGGGGGGGAAAAGTCCCCTTTGTTTTTTTGAAGCCACTTCCCTCTCTTTAAATGATCTATGCAGGACCCATTTCTTCAGCAAAGTCTTTCCCAGACACTCTGGCTGACACGCCTTTCGCCAGCTGATGAGTGTCATCCCTTCCTATTGCCCTGTCAGTCTGTGGCCTCTCTCGGTGCCTCCTTTTGGCTCCTATTTTTTATAAAATACCTAAGTCATTTTTGGTAATAAAAGTTAAATGGTAGGAGTACCAGATATTCTGAACCAATTTTTGGAGAGTGTATTAGATTGCATGAGGGTGAGATTCACTCCAGACAGGATGGAGCTGATGATGGCAAGCAATTTGGTGGCTGAGGAAATGACATGCTCTGTTTGAAATTACACTCTCCTTGAAGGATCAGATTAGGAGTTTGAGGGTGTTCCAAATCTGCCACTGCTCCATGATGATAAGTTCCTTTTATCAAGTTTGCCTGATTTGCTATGTTCACTACCCGGACAAAAAACCTGGCTGCTCTCATCTAGATGTTGGTTGCTTACTTAGACTATTGTAATGCATTCTTTATGAAGCTGCCCTTGGAGGCAGTTGGGAAACATTGGTTTGAAATGGTGCTGCTTATCTTTTGATGGGAGTAAGCAAAAGGGAGCACGCATATCTAAAAACTTCATTGTCTTCCGATTTTTTGCAGGATCAATTGAAAATGCTGGTTTTAATCTTTAAAAATTTAAAGATGGGTTAAAATCTTTAAAAAGCCTTTAAGTATCTTGGGCACAGAATACCAGAGGGATTCTTATTCCCCATACATCCCTTTCTGCTTCTCAAGATATGTCTTTTTCAGGATACCATCACAGACAGATGCCATAGTGGTGTCTGCTATGGGCAAGGCCTTTTCTCTGGATGCTCCAGTGTTGTGGAATTGGCTTCTCCTGGCAGTTCATGCAGCTGTTTCCTTGAACACACACAAAAATATTTCTTTTAGCCTGATTATTAATGTTGGTGCTTAATATTGTGTTTTAACACTAGTATTTAGTGGTGGCTCTTTCTCTGTTTATCAGATAGCTTTATAGAGTTGTTTAAAAATTATTATGGTGCAGTTTGAAACATATTGTTGTTTCAAACAAATATAAATCTCTTGAATGCTTTCTCTTTCCAGGTAGAATCAACATGCGAAGAGAAGGACCCTGACGACCCAAGTTCAAGAGATTCAAGAGATTAATATTTATCTATCATCACTTACCTGTGACTTATGGCATTTCTCTTTGTATACTTATCTTCTGCACAACTGCCAGGATAAAGAAAAGAGAACAGACTTTATTATTGTGCTTCAGGAAATATACCCTTTATATAACCACTAGGACTATTCGGCTATCTAATAACTTTGTATATTAAGGACATTGATTGTGGAATATTTTGATATGAAATTGATCTATTGAATATATTGATACGAATTTTCATCTACTGTATATTTATTATGTATTAGCACTAGCACTTGGTCACTTTTGTACTTTATAAAAACCATTGTATTGACTTGCTTGTATTTTGTCCCCTCGATCAGTGGTTATCCACTTTTGGATTTAGTATCCTGTTGCATACAGCAGCCAACCAGTTGCCCTGGAGAGCTAACAAACAGAACATATAGGCTAAGGCCTTCCCTGATGTTTCCTACCAGCAATAGTATTCAGAGGTTTACTACCTTTGGATGTGTATATGTTCACCATCATGGTGCCTATGTAGGCCAGGGTTGCCAATGTCCAGTTGGGGTATAGAGATCTAGAACTACATCTGATCTCCAGACTAGAGGGATCATTTCCCCTGGAGAAAATGGCTATTTTGCAGGATGGCCTCCAAATGGCCTTATACTCTGCTAAAGTCCCCCCTCCCCAAACCCTACCCTCTCTGGGCTCTACCTCCAAATATCCAGAAATTTCCCAACCCAGAGTTGGCAACCCTTCCTTTCTCTGCCCCCCTGCCCCACTCCACCAAGCTTCAGCTCCTCCCACCAATAATCTCTACCTGGGAAAACTATGGCTGTGTTGCATCACGCTGGCTGCTGAGCTGGATCAAGCTGCACAGCTAGGAACACACAAGGTCTTGTGGGAGGGGAGATATCATTTCCCCACACCATTTCCTCTTTCCTTCCTCTTGGCAATTCCCATAGTCTCACATTTCCCTGCTTCCTTTGAAGCCCACTGAGACAGCTGGTCATTGGGACTTCCCCAGGTTGATTGCATACCCCCTTGATACTGGGCTCTCCTGAGGCCTGGAATATATGTGAAATAGAGAACAGGCATTTCAGCTGAGGTCCTTGGAAAATTCCAGCAGCTACTCTCTCATGTGAATAGGGAAGCGGACTCTCCTGGGGAAAAGGTACACTCAGAAGCAATCTTATCAGCCACATCCTCATTCAGAACTCTGGAGGTGTATTCTAATAATAGCCCTAATGAACTGAAGAATCCACAAGGCATACACCTAGAACAAAATTTCATCATCCATCTCTGACCAAGTCATCAGTCTGACCAGCCCAGTGACTCTGACATGGAGGGCTCAGAGGAGGAGCCTGAGGAACCAGGGCCAGGAAGACAGGGGGACCAGTGGGATCAGAGAGAGCCTAATGCTGCAGAGGCACCTGCTGACCATGCCCCAGCTGACTACCCTATCACTGACTGCAAGGGAGTCCTTGCCACCTGCCTCAGAGATCACCACTAGGCCCCCGTTAGATAGGACATGAACATAGGCCCATAGCCCCTCAAGATCCTCTTCCATGCTGCAGGAATGGCAGTGGTAAAAGGTCCAAGCAGAACTAGCACAAAGAAAGTAAGGGGAAAGGTTGACAGTGTGCTACTTCCCTGCAGCCTCAGAACAAAGCACTGTGTGATACGTCCTCACAAGATCCTGGCCATTGCCCAGCACAGCCTCCTGAGCTTCAAAACCTGCCAGCAGATATAGCTGAGCCAGACTAGCTGTCAGCCTATTTAGGTTGAGGCTTGAGAGAGCTGCATTGCTGGATCAAATGGTCCAACAGATACAAGCCCTATGGTCCTGCCACTCTGCACCTCTGAGAGCAGTCAGCCAAGTGACTGCCTGAATCCTGTGGAAGCCAGCCCAACAGAGTGCAGGACAATCCCACTAGGTCCTTTGTCCCCTGAATTTAGTTTGTGAAACCTCTCCTGATGAAGCAAAACTATCTAGATCACTGTAATATTCCTCAAATCTTCCTGTCTGAGTTTGATAGTCATTAACTTTGAAGTGCCCAGTAGAATTCAAGCTCCCACCCCCCTCAGTCCAGTCATGATCCTTGGGGACTGAAACCCCCAGATAATAGCATTATCTATCCATAAAAGTTACCTCAGTTCCTATAGTAACTTTGTAGCAGGATCATACCACCTACTGTTCCTGTGATGTTGCACAGGACTTTCAATGGAGACTTGGAACAGGCTTTGGTCTCTGAATCTTCAATTACTTTTCCTTCCTCAATCTCTGGACACTCCAGTTTCCATCTGGGATATATTGAGAAGCAGGAGACCAACAAGGACATCTCATTTTTCCCTCTCCTGCTATTTTTTCTTTTCCTGAAAACCCCCATAACCTCTCCCCTTCTGCTTCTTTTCCACCCACCAACAATCCTACCTTCATCTGTCCCCCTCATCACCAGCTCTCTCTCATTCTCTCCCCCTGGTAGCTTCTACCTGAGAAAACTATGGCTGAGTTGAGCACTGTCAGCTTTAGGCCAGGCCCAGTTGCATGATGGTGGCCACTGGGGTTACCCAAAGCAGCTTACAGAATTTTCCTCTCCTCCATTTTATCTACAAGTTCTCTGTGAGGTAGGTTAGGTTGAGCATGTGTAAATGGTCCAAAGTAATGGCATACTGGAGATTTGAACCTACCTAGGTCTTTTAGATCTTAGTCTGAAACTCTAGCTATCACATCACACTGGTGTTTTTCGATAACTGTTATTGAACAATGGCAAGCAGCCAGTCCTGGGTGACTCATGCAAGGTGTATGGTATCGTCAGCTATCATTGCCTTGCCTTGCTCTGATGAATCTTTCCTTAAGGACCAAAATAGTCCCGGAAAGGGCCCTGCCCCTCATTCTACCTTTTACTGACAGAAACCAAGGCGTAAATCCTGGCAATATTGGTGTTGTTGCTTAGCCATGGAGGGTATTTGTACCTTAAAGCTACAAATACTATTACTTTCATTTTGGAGAGTTAAAGCCCTTCAATGCATTTTTACTAGTTTTTAGATTTTTTTCCTGCCAACTTGGGACTTTCCTCAGGTTTGTTGAAAGTTCTGTCTTGCCATTCCATGACCAAAATCTCTAGATTTAAGTATCCTACATATACAGATATATGTATGAATTATGTATACAAATTATGTATAAGAATCATACAACATGTAAACATTCATGGATAATACAAATGAATGTACAAAATTGACAGTGACGATCAGAGAACTGAAACACACACATTCCAGAACATTCATTTATTCTTCACTCCAGCCACTAATTGTTTTTAGTTCCATAACTGATGTTTGCTACCTTTCTTTCTCTAGTAAATGAAAGGCAAAACATCTTTCCAGAATACATAAAACAATGCTGCTGAGCAAGTATAATGGAAGTTAATCACCGATTGTACATGGACTCAAAATGGCAGTCTTAACTGGAGCAGAACCAGGGAATAAACTGTTGCATCTAATCAGATCATCCATTAAATCCTGGATTTACCTTGTCAGCTGTGTGTACTCAGTTCTTGTCAGTGGAAGAAGTGCATTGTGAAATGCTGGATACAAAAGTGACTTGCATATGGCAACTCTTTTGGAGTTCTCTTTTAACAATCTCTTTATTTGTGAATAGCCATATGGCATTTGTTGTTTTGCTTGCTTTTGAGCTGGAACAATAAATCCATTGTGCCTGATGCATATGAATAGGAATCTGTTAGAACTTGCCTTCTTATAGCTGGAATAAAAGTTGGATGGCATTTTTGATAATGTGGTTAAAATATTTTAATAACAACAACAATAATAACATTTGATGTATATACCGCCCTTCAGGACAACTTAATGCCCACTCAGAGCAGTTTACAAAGTATGTTATTATCCCCACAACAAAACACCCTGTGAGGTGGGTGGGGCTGAGAGAGCTCCAGAGAGCTGTGACTAACCCAAGGTCACCCAGCTGGCTTCAAGTGCAGGAGTGGGGAATCAAACCCGGCTCTCCAGATTAGAGTACCATGCTGTTAACCACTACACCAAACTGGCTTTAGGAAAGACTTTTAAATTCAGATAAGAACTGTTCAGCTTATCTTGATTGTTTTCCTAATGATCCTGTGGACATTATGAGTTTCCATAGAATTTACCATTATTTTAGTGTGCTTTGTTACTATAGAAGACTACATGTACTTTATAAATCCTAATGTGCATCGTTAGTCATATTTCAGTGAAAAATGTATGCATTGAAATGCCTCGGAAAAGAACCCAAGGCAAGCAAACTGTATAAGACATAGGTATCAAAATAGAAAATAACCATAATCAATTGCACAATGCACAATATACCCTTCTCTGACTTGTAACAAGCTGAAATAAATAAATATAATGAATAAAAATTTAGATATCAGTTTTGGGTCCTAACAACAACAACAACTGCACGTATATACTGTTTTTTAAGACAGATTAGTGCCTCGCTCAGGGCTGGGAACAAAGTTAGTGTTACTATTATCCCCACAGTACAGCTGGGGTTGAGATGAGTAGCTTACCCAAGGCTCAAGGCAGTCATGGGTTTCAAACCAGCAGAGTACTGATTCACAGCCCAGTGACTTAAACACTATGCTACAGCGTAGACTAGGAACTAAAAAAGAAACAAGTAAAATAGCTTTTGTCAAGCCCATTCGTTTTTACAAGGGTAAGAAATTTATTAGTCACCTTGGTGACCCAAACGAAGGCAGAAAGGAGGTTGTACATTTTGTAAATAATTAATTATAATAAACAGGGCTTTTTTTCAGGGGGAATGCGGGGGAACGGAGTTCCGGAACCTCTTGAAAATGGTCACATGGCTGGTGGCCCCACTCCCTGATCTCCAGACAGAGGGGAGTTGAGATTGCCCTCCGCGCTGCTCAGCGGCGTGGAGGGCAATCTCAACTCCCCTCTGTCTGGAGATCAGGGGGTGGGGTCACCAGCCATGTGACCATTTTCTCCGAGGGCAACCCACTGAGTTCTACCACCTCTTTTCCCAGAAAAAAAGCCCTGATAATAAATAAGAAAGCCTTTAGAGTTAAACAGAATTTGACACACCTCTTCCTTGGGTGTAGGTGTTAGTGCTGTACAAAATAAATCAAAAAGAGCAAAGATACAAAAACATTGATAGATAAACAAAACATTGTTTGAAATCTAGGATTTTTTGTACTAAATACTATTTAAGACTGGAAGGCAAGGATATGAAAACTGTCTATGAATGGAAACTGCTAACCTGCATCCTTTAATGCCCCAGGGAACAATCTACTGAGTACTGATATTGCATAACTTCCATTTTTCTTTTTTTTCTTCCTACATTTTTAAAATAGAAAAGGGGGTACAGAAAGAAAAGGAAAAGGGGACAAAAATTTAAAGAAAGAAAAAAATTACAGAATGATGTGTTACAAGGGCTATCAGAGTACAAAAATCTTACTTGAGATATATATTTTCAAATAAACAACACATACAAAATTCAAACCTACTTCCACTCCTCATCTTAGGTGAAAAGGCTCATTATTACCCTTATCTTATCACTGCTTTATATATTTTAACAGTATTTCAATACTGACTATAATACATTGTATTCTACTAATTATCATACATTGATCAAATTAACCCCCCCCTCTCTCTCTGTTATATAACATGTTTATCCAAAAGTTTAAAGCTTAAAACAAACAACATTTATTTCAATGGAATTCCTACAGAAGCCCTATATAAAATAAAATTTACTCCAATGGATGGAAAATATGCAGCGGTGTTTTATGGAGTGCACTTTTTCCTTCAATTAAAATGTTTGTTTTCAGGGAATCTGTCAATAATTGATATAATTAACTTTGGAATTTGAGACAATGTACACACCTGGGAATTCAGGGTATTCCCCAGTTACCAAACAGAGAACATTCATTGTACAAAAAATGTAACAGCAATGAAAAGGCTGTATAATTTTGCATAATGAAACCCTAGAAAGTGCACATTATCTCATAAAATTTTGCTATTTTTTCTATAGGAGCAGAGAATTTAATTGCAAATACATTGTTTTTACCACTCCATTTTTATTGCATTATCTAAGTAAAAGTCTCCTGAGACTGCAGCTGGTCAGTAGCTAAAATTTTCTCTTGTAACATCTGTGCAACCTGGCAGAAGTAATGAACCCTGCTAAATTTTTCCCCTAGGAGGAAAACAGCTACAATAAGCCTTTTTTGTATAAAGTATTTACTCAGCATGATCTATCTAAAGAGAGGTTTTTGTTAAATTATCACTTAAAAAAAATAGAGCTTGAGACACAGAAAATCTTTCTGTTTGGACCTTTGTAAACTGCATCAGACAACTGATGGCTATTGGTTCCTTTTAAAATTTTATTTTCCTTTTAAAACTCTGAACTTTATTGCTGGAACAAAAAGATCTTAGGGTTAAGGGATGTTAGGAGAGTGCATGGATAGTGGAAAGCCCCTGTGTTGTATCAGAAACATAATGTACAAACAGGGGACCAGTAAGAGCTCTCCGGAGATGGGACATGCCATTCTGCTGGCCTCTGGAGCCTCTGCTATTATAAACTTGAGATATAAAGTGTCCATGGTGCTCTTTCCCCTCTGCTTCCTGACTCTGCTTGGCAGGGTCTGGGGTCAGCGCAGAAAGGATCAGGGGGTGCACCTTGGAAAGTACATCTGGAATATCCAGACACCCTGAACAGCTAGTATGTGTTGCAGTGGCCAGGGGAGGGAAGCTTGAAGTATGCAAGGCTCTTTTACCAATACCACTGTCTGGCCTTGCCCAAAAATGAACTGCAAAAGGGAGAGAGAGGCGGATGGTACCATCATGGCAAACTATACATACCAGCTAGTTTGAGGGGGGAGGTGCTGAAACACTGACATGATTCTTAACTGGCCAGCCACTTCAGCTATTTAAAGACATTGTGTTTGGTACAAAGACAGTTTTGGTGGCCAAACATGAGAAAAGACATATCGCAATATGTATTCACTTGCCAAGTGTGCCTGATGGGGAAAGCCAGGGGGAGGGGGAAACCACCAGGTCTCTCCGGCCCCTGGAAACTCCTCTCAGCCATGGTCAGTGATCTCAATGGACTTTATAACTGATCTCCCACTTTCCAAAGGGAAGACTGTAATTCTGGTGGTGGTTGACTTATTTTCCAAGCAAGCCCATTTCATTCCATCTCTAAAATCCCAACAGCCAAGAAATTAGCCACTCTTTTCATGCAACAGATAGTCAGACCACACTTGTTTCCAGACAAAGTGATATCAGATTGCGGAGTCCAGTTTGTTGCCAACTTTTGGTGGAGCTATTGAAACTGGCTGGAATTGAACAAGGGCTTAGCTCCACCCATCATCCAATGGGCAAACCGAAAGGGTTAATCAAGTATTAGAACAATTTCTAAGGTGCTACATTAATTACCAACAAGACAATGGGACTGATTTTCTAAGTTTTGCCAAATATTGTTATAACAACATGGTACACAGCTCCACAGGAGCCTCCCCCTTTATGGTAGCACATGCTTATGAGGGCAAACAATGCCCTTTGTAAAGACCCCAGGCAGCGACTCACCAGGGGACCTAAGAGAGTGGTGGTCTACATGAAAGACTCAATGGGAAATAATTAAAAAGACTTTGGAAAAAACCAAAGAGGATTACAAAATACAGGCTGATAAAAAACAATCAGCCCCATGGAAACTACAAACGGGACTATGTGTATGTTTCCACTAAAAATCTAAGGGGGGGGGGAGCAACCCAGCAAAAAACTGGGGTGGAAATTTCTGGGACCATTTCAGGTCAAAAAGATAATAAATGAAGTCACTGTAGAGGTGAATCTACCCAAGAACTTAAAAAATGTCCACCCCGTATTCCATTTCAGCCTCCTGAAGAAAGCACCCCCTCCTGACAAATGGCATCTGGATTGAGGAACTCCCCCCCCCTCATAGTGGATGGACAACTGCACTATGAAGTGAAGGACATTCTGGACTCTAAGTTAAAACGGGGAGAATTGTTTTACTTAATTCGCTGGGAGCACTTTGATGAGGGACAAAGGGAGTGGGTAAAAACCTCAGATGTAAATGCTCCCAAACTGATACATAAATTTCATAAGGCTTATCCAAACAAACCAGGTCTTTTGTGAAGATGGGAGGACTTTCTTGGGGTGGGCAGTATGTTATATGTGCTTCCTGCATATCTGCCATGAATGTATATGGGCTCTGCCTCGGGTCTCTGAGAGAATGGGAAGTTCTTTATTGCTGCAATGCCAGTAGGTTATCTCGCAAATATTTACTTTCTGTTTCTTGCTCCACTGAGCCAGTGTCCTTGAATGCTAGCTGAAACTGGCTCAAGATGTATTCTTCCTGAGAACCAAAGATAAGTTCATCTTTCTCACTGTCTACTCTAAAACAATGTTTCACTCCAACCCCACCCCTGTTAACGGTCCTCTTTCCCAAAGGCAGGAATATTCCCTATAATTAACATTGATAGCCCCACCTATGCCACTTCTGCCAATTTCACTGTCTGAACACCTTGTACAGAATGAATCTTTAATAAAATTAGTTCAACTGGAACGCCTGTGTGTTAACTGTGGAGAACTTGGGGGATTTAACTGCCCGGGACTGACAATATGCCCCCTTTTACCACCTCATTTAGTTGCATTTCTTGATCCAAACTCATACACAGAATCCCCACATCTCCCCAGGAAAAAGAAGATCATGCCGTTGAGTTGCAACTAATTCATGTTTACCCCAATCTTGGGGCATTCTAGGCAAAAGAAGATTGGAAGTGGTTTGCCATTACCTTCCTCTGTGTAGCAACTCCCATTTTCTTTGGTGGTTTCCCATCCAAATATTAACCTGGCTGACACTACTTAGCTCCCATGCTCTGATGATCCTGGGTTAAGTAGGACTATCCAGGCTGCTACAACTCCTCAGACTTTGTATAATTATCATGGAGTAGTTGAGTTTTAAAAATAAAATGGTTACTTGTATCTTGTGCCAGGTTACCGTTGAAATGATCCCAATTTCTAAAGAGCTCCACATGCCTTTCTCATCACTTTTCATAACCCTGGATGTGAATGGATGGCTTGAAAAGCCACCCAATCCAGGGACTAACAGTGTCATCCTCTGATGGTTCACTCAAAATCAGAACCGGCTCCTGCAGTGGGAAGCCTCTACTGTCCTCAGCTGTCTTGCTCTCTCCTCAGCATGAGGCAAATCAGGATTCCCATAGTGCCTGAAGAAAACTGGCCATGGAGAAAGGGGAATAACCCCTCCCCACTTTGAGTAGCTTGCTTTTTCCTGGGTGGCTGTCATGGCGGTAGTATTGCTTACTCTTCTTTGTGGCCAGCTTGATCTCCTCCAGGCAGCTGCTTGGGTGGTAGAATGAAAGTGTTGATGTAGAAGCTTTGAAGAAGAGTGGGTAGTTGCTGGAGAAGAACAGACCTTTATATCCATCCCTCACATGAAGGTTGCAGTTCACTAATCCACCAGGTGCTCCAGCAGCAACTATTTCAAGGTGGGAACCATCTGCCAATCACAAGCCTCACAAGGCAAAGGCCTTGCCCGCTTTAATGTTCTGCAATGTAAATAAGTGTGTGTGTTTTATTTTTGTGGTTAACATGGGGTCTTTAATATTTGTTACTGTGAGTTTAAATGCAGGCTCCTGGGGTGAGAAGGAGGGGGACTGGATGGGTGAGTAAAGTGTGCTCTGATTGGATGGTAACTGTACTCTGCAGTGAACTGCAGTTTTAGTCAGAGTGCTGAAAGAAAGTGTTCTGTGTGGGAGCCTGAGTCAATCTGGGTGGATCTCAGAGAAAGTTTATTTTGCTCAGTTCAGTAATTCTGTCAAGTCAGTCAATCTGTTTGGAGCCTGAGAGATTCTTTATCTGTGTGGATGAGAGAATGATTTTGTGAGTGAAGAATTGTGTGGAATTAATTTTTGTGACTGGGTCTGTGAATTTACCTTTAAGAATATATAATTATTCTGAAACCACCAAGCTTATTAACGTATTCTGAAACCAATACCCTTATCAAGACTCTGCAACCATCATGCACGTGTATTTTTAAATACATTCTATTTCTGGTTAAACAAAATGCCTGTTTCATCTGGAATACAGAATCCCATTTTTATCTCATGGCCACCCCCTAGGTGCTGACCATTCCACCATCTTCTATAACAAAGTCTTCTTAAAATACCAGTTAAATGGAGGAGATCTAAAGCAAAAATCTTGGTGCAGCAAAAACCATTTTGGAGGTAGCAATATATAGGTGACATAATTAGGGCAAAACACCACAGGTGCTCTTAGCAATGGGATTCAAACCCCAAAAGGAAGGTATTCTTGAGGGAAAAGCCTGGGTAAAGAGAACACTTGAAGCAATGTGTGGGTGGAGAAAAGGGGAATGTTGGTTGGGATCAGGGACCTCCTAAGGTAAAGTTTTAAGGTAACTTAAAGAGGGGCTGTAATAAAGGTTCAAGTCAGTTCAAACAAAATCACTTCTGCCACTTTCCTGGAATATCAGATAGATGCTACTCTGAAGAATGGTACTCAGAAGAACTCCAGGTAGTGTGTCAAAAAGCCATGTGTGGCTCCCAAGTGAATATCACCGGATTACAAGGTGATGGTCCAAGGGGGACATCTTTCCTTTTTGCTATTTCTCAGATCTGGCTGTACCCTCTTGAGAACTTCTGTTCTCATACCTCTTGTTGCCTGTTCATTTTGTACTTCCCACTTTCCCTCTCTTGATTTACAGTATGGCCTGAGCTTGGGGGCTGGTAAATATCATGGTGGGCACACTCCTGATGTCACTCAGGAGAAAGAGTTCTGGAAGCTTTGTTGGGTGTGCAGTACTTGGGATTAGAGATAGGCACGAACAGCAATACGAACAAAAAACAGCCAGAAACAGCTCAATCTGCTGTTCGCGAGCAAGCTGTTCATGAAGCACCGTTCCCGGAAAACATGTATTCGTTCCAAGCCCTCTTTGTGGCGTTTGTCAGCCGTTTGTAAAGCCAGACAGTCTGGTGCCTTTCAATCAGTTTCCCAGGCAACATAGGCATGGACTGTCTGAACTTTGTCTGAACTCCATCTGGCTTTCCTTCTGGCTTGTAACCCCTCAAAGTAGCTTCCAGCAGACAGTCCAGTTTTTGCCATTGTGAAGAGAAAATAACAGGAAAGGGGGAGACCCATGGCTCATGCCTTTCCCAGGGTGCAATCTCTCTGAAACTTGGGGGGTCTTCAGAGGACAGTGAGGACTATGTCCCCTGCAAATTTGGTGGGTATTGGGCATTGGGAAGGTCAGTTTATAACTCCTCAATTAGCTTCCAGCAGACAGTCCAGTTTTTGCCACTGTGAAGAGAAAATGACATGAAATGGACTCTCCTTTCTCCGGCTCAAGTTCAGCTAAGTCCCAAGGGGGCCATTCTGGCTCCCATGAACCTCCAACTACGAACATATTCGTGAACATGTCATGTCCGTCGAATTTGTGAATCCCTGTTCATGGATGGCAACAAACAACAAACATCGTGTTCATTTTTTTTCCTGTTCGTGCCCATCTCTACTTGGGATTTCATTGATATATATTCTACTGTTATTGAAACACTTCTATGAAACACCAGGTATTTGAAACTAGAGGATGGGCTTATTTATATAAGAGCAGAAAGGTATACATTTGTTTTCTTTAGTTGGAAAAAATAATCTACTGGTAGCCACATGATTATGCTTTTCTCTACAGCTCCCTCAGAGGTATAAATGATAGCATAGTACATTTTCCTAATGTATTTTGTCAAGGTAGCAATTTTGTAATGGTGTCATACAAAAAGAATAAAATGACACAAAATGTTTGTGTTTCCTATTGATCTTTAAAATGACCCCAGTCTTTTTCAATGTAAGTGACTGACAATTACTTGGCAGATAACACATGCAGACATTGACCTTGAGGAATTAGAGGTAATCTGTTCCATGGATGAAGTGTTCTTGAACAATTTCTCTGAAGAATTGCACACAAAAGTGCTTTCCTCTGGCATCATTCATGCATGCCCTCTTGTTCCACTTTCTGGCTATGGGACAAATGTAATGCTGCAGTCAATGTTAAAAAAAATAGTTTACACCTCACTTCCTCTACATTCTTTTACAAGGATGATATGGCATTATAGTCATATAAAAATGGCTATTTTTAATTTCTGTTTTAGGATTAGAGATTATCATGACCCACCCCCTTGCTGAATTACAGACTGTATCAGCCATTTACTATGGCTTCTAAAGTGCCAGCCATCAAGAATCCCAAAAGGTTTATTGATCCCTGGTTGGCTGTTTTCCTGGATCATAAGGTACCTCAAGGTCCCAGTTTGGTCTTGAGGTCTGCCGCCATCACAAATATTAATGTTGCATTTAATGTTTCATCTAATCAGGCTCTGAGTGGGTAACTTGTCCCAGGCTCTTGGTATTTGGAACCACTCTATCATGTAGCAAAATCAAAAAGAGTCCAGTAGCACCTTTTTGACTAACCAATTTTATTGTAGCATAAGCTTTCGAGAATCACGTTCTCTTCGTCAGATGCATGCATGCAGTTTCCTTCTGCCCTCCATGCATCTGACGAAGAGAACGTGATTCTCGAAAGCTTATGCTACAATAAAATTGGTTAGTCGAAAAGGTGCTACTGGACTCTTTTTGATTTTGCTACTACAGACTAACACGGCTAACTCCTCTGGATCTATCATGTAGATTTGCTAATTCTCTGCTTTGATGCTGTCCATATTCTTTAATATATCTTACTTTTGATTTTATTCTCTTTTTGTCTCCTTGTAAGTTCCTTGAAACTGTCCAGATGTGAGCTAGGACTTCATCTCCTGTCCCAGGCATGGATCTTTATTGCGGGCATGCGATCATTTCTTTGACCTGGTGTTTTTGAGTAAGCAGGTTCAGGGAAGCATGTAAGAGCGCAGATCTCCTGGATTTCATGCTTTAACATATGCTCATATCTGGTCTATAGCTACGGTTCTCATCAGATCTATAGCTCGGGTTGCTTGTAGAAATTGGCTTGTAGAAATATGTTCTAGACATTTCATTGAAGCTATATGGGATATTATTTACCAAGTGATGTTATTAACCTCCATGCCAAGAAAGCCTTCAACTGCCTATTTCCATGCATTAAGACTCTGTTAAACAGATGGGACATTTTTTCCAGGCTGATAGGCAATTCTCTCTCAACTCATATAGAGAGTTGGGTAAGAAGTTGCTAAGGAGAGGCAGTTTCTCCACAATAAAGTTTTGGAGAACAGTTTTCTGAATATCAGGATTAATTGGTTAATCTAAATTTTATGTACCTAAAACCATAGTTCTTTGTTTGTTTTTTAGATTAAGCGTGCACGTTTGTAGCCGGCATCATCTTAAAAGAAGAATCTTCTCCCATGTGAGAAAAGAACAATAATAATATTCAATTAACATACCACCCTTCAGGACAAGTTAACGCCTTCTCAGAGCGGGTTACAAAGTGTGTTATTATTATCCTTATACCAGTCACCCTGTGAAATGGGTGGATCTGAGAGAGCTCTGAAAGAGTTGTGACTAGGGTTGCCAGATCCCTTCACTCTCCTGGCAGGAGACAGGGATGCTGGCTCTTCCCTCCTTCCCTTTGTCTTCATCTTGTGAGCATGTGCGTGCAGCACGCACCCTCCCAGCTGGCATGATGACATCACTTCCGGGAAGTGACATCATTACTCAGGTCAAAGGGTGGCTTGGGAGTACTCCCGCGCTCACCAAAGGGCTGACTCGCCTCCTATGGGGCCCTATTCGGCCCAAAATGGGCCCACTGTGGGGTGCAGGAGTGAGCTGCACTGCCAAGGGAGGGCACCATACTGCTGGTGGGTGCCACACTGCCAGAGGGAGACCTTGAGGCACATCCCCCATTGGCCTGGTAAGTGGGGTTAGGAGGTGGGAGGTGGGAGCGGAGGATCCCCTGCCCTGGGCAGGGGAATGACAAGCCCGGCTGTGACTGACCCAAGGTCACCTAGCTGGCTTCAAGCGGAGTAGTGGGGAATCAAACCCGGCTCTCCAGATTAGAGTTTTGCTGCTCTTAACCACTATACCAAAGTGGCTCAAATTCCTCTTCAGATATGACACCTCTTTTTTTCTTGTAACCAGATAGAGCTAGTTAATACAGTTCTAGAAATCTGTCTCTAGTGAACTAGGGCACCTTTTAAAAATCATTCAGTTGAGAGGTTTCTAGTCAATTAATATAACTGATTAATCAAATAAACATTACAGCTCTAATTATTACAGCTGGCAATAGTTCGGTTGTTTCCAAGGGAATCATTTGAGAATGCAGCAATGCAATCAACTGTGTGCTGTTTGAGCAGGAAGTAGGCCAGCAATTCTCATTAATCATAAGGGTTTTGATATACATTGATGTTGTCAATGCCAGTGAAGTAAGGGCTGCTTATTATGAGATGTTATGTACTGGCAGGCAGGTACCCAAATACAAAATGCATCTCATCAGTTAGGAAAAGGCATATGCAGTTATAAAAGATGGTTTATGTGAGTGGTAATCAGGGAAGGATCAGACCCCTGCTGACATTTATTTTGAAAGGAAATTCCTTGAAAGTGAGGACAAACTCATTTATACACATACACCTCCTTCATAACTGATACATGTGTATATATATATTTTGTACTAAAGTTCAAAACCTCTGATGAGTCATGGCTAGACATGGGCACGAACAGAAAAACACAAGAACATGGTGTTCATTGTTCGTTGCATCCATGAACAATGAACACTGACGAACATGATCCTGTCACAAACATGTTCATTGTTCATGGGGGCCAGCAGGCTCTCCTCCAGCCATCAAGATCCCTACTGCACCACTCCCAGAAACCCTACCTGAGCAGGCAGCAGGAAAGGTACCAATAATAAATAACAGCTTCGCCCCAGAGCCTGGCAGCAGTCCTGGAACCTGAAGGGGTAGATCCCTACCACACCACTCCCAGAAACCCTACCTGAGCAGGCAGCAGGAAAGGTACCAATAATAAATAATAACTTGGCCCCAGAGCCTGGCAGCAGCCCTGGAACCTGAAGGGGTAGATCCCTATCCCACCACACACAAAGAAAATTCAAGCTCCAATGCACTCACCCTGTCTCTCTAACAGCAGCTGTCTCTCCCTGAAAGCCAGAGCTGGGAGCCACCCTCCCCCCTGGTCTTTTCCTCTTGTAACAAATTTGGAGCTCCAGTCCATACTTGGAAGGAAGACCTGCCTATCAAGCTAAATTGGGCTTAGATTGGGGTTTCCAGGGCAACAGCAGGAGTTCAGACAGAGTTTAGACAATCCCTGCCTGAGTTGCCATGGGAATTGATTGCAGGTGCCAGAATGTCTGGCTTGAGGAACAGCAATGAACAGCAATGAACAAGGCTTGCAACGACCACCTGTTCGTTTAGAATGGGGCCTCACGAACAGCTTGTTCGCGAACAGCAGAGTGGGCTGTTCGTGGTTTTTTTTAGTTCGTATTGCTGTTCTTTCCCATCTCTAGTCATGGCTCTTATCCTGCTGTACAACCTTCTGATGCATCTAGAACAATTATTGTGAAATTTTATATAGATTGTTAATCACAAGAAAATGTTATGCCCTTCAGGGAATAAACTGCAAGCTGTGCTGTTTATCACTTATTCATCACTTATTAAAATGTAGGAAGTGGTTTGAAGTTTTCAGTTTTGGTCTCCCCCCTCCCTCCAAAGATATTTTATTCAGTGGTCAGTCTCCATAGACCACTGACACATTGCCTAGAATTGCCTTTGGTTAGTTTAACATAGATCAATGGAGACCGAAGACACTTGGCAAGATAGGACAACAAAAACAAATGCTAAGTCTCTAATAGGATCTCGATATTGTATTGTGCCTGTGGCAGTGAAGCCTCTGATACTGGATGAACTGGTGGGATAGCATGGTTTGTTTTTGAACAGCTCAGGAAACAAAGCTGTCTGAATGCTTGCAGTCCACTTTCTGCAAAATAAGGGGACATTGTTTAGCTGGGTTCAAAACCTAACATAGGACCTAGTGACAAGGGGGGCAGGTGCAGAACTAGGAAATGGTTCAGTAAGAGTGTCCCTTATAAGGCTTGCTACCTGGATGCAAGTATAAAGACCTGGGATAATGTTGGAATAAGACACTGTGGCCTAATTTGAATTGAAAGAGTAAAGAGTGCTTGCAGGTGGAGAAGAGGCTTGATAATTTGTATAGTTTCTGTATAGTGTCTGTTTATCTGTTGCTGTGGAACCGGCCCCTCCCTGCAGAGAGTGAAGATTCCTTCTGTGCCAGTTAAGATGTCTGTTGCTGTAACAGCATCTCTCTCCTGTGTGCAAGTCATGAATATGTCTCTCACAGTTTGTTCTTTATTTTTCTGTAAATACTTATTAAATGAAGTTTCTATTTATCTTCTTACATAACTTTACTTCACACCGGATTCTTCTGTTAACTCTGCTATACAGTGGTATATCCTGCACTTGGTGAGTGAAGGAGTATTGCCCCATCATGAGGGTTGTCAGGGATATTTAATTATATCTCCCCCTCTCACAGATAAATCTCAAAATTCTCCATTTAATAAATAAGCCTAAGAGTGGATTAATTTGCATCCTTTAATCAATTAGAAGAAAGTAATTCAGGCTCAAGAATTTTAACAACATGCACTAATTGGTGATATTTCTTGATTTGTTTTTAATTTTAAAAAAGTAAATGAAAGATATTTTCATCATTTTTGAGCTGTTTTTGTTGCATCTTGGATTTCCTGTTTTATGGCTTTTCCCATATTTGGCACTACCCTTTCCCAGGTTTGTCCCAGCCTTAGCCTCTCTCCAGTCAAAAAATCTACAGCTTTGGTCCCCTCTGAGTTGTAAGGATTACTGCCAGATGATATACGTTGCACCCTTTAAACAACTGAAAACCCTATGCAAAATGGTAGGTATCATTAGTGATTCCTCAATCTTGTGTTCCTTATGGCTGTGTGGTGATGATACACTGACTTCCCTCACACATGAAATATAGCACTTATTATTTTCTAGTGATCTTCAAGAGGACATATGTCCTATTGGCCTCTTTCTTTCTTTTTTTTTTTAACAATTTTTTTTATTTTTTTAAAAAAACCAAACAAACAAACAAAAACAATGTACAGAAGTAAAATAGAACAACAACAAAGTCTTAGTGAACTATATACAATTATATGCATAGATGTGAAATTTGTGAAATGCTTTAGTTTTTATACAGGAATAAGGAAATTAGATAATAAACGTCATGCCAATATAGTTAAAACAAAGACAACTAGCATTTTTTTTTCAATTATTTGATAGTCGTTGCTTCAAATCTGAGTAACAAAAAGTAAATGCTTAGGCGGAGAGTGATTTGTATTGGAAATGAATTCAATGAATGGTAACCATTTTGCATTAAAATCAGTTTCTTTCAAATAGTGTTCACTCTGGTATAATTCGTCATGTATTTTTTCTTGTATATAGTGGTCCCATATTTTTTCTAACCATTTTTCTGCTGTGGGAACCGTCTTTGATTTCCAATGTAAAGCTAGCAAGTTCTTAGCTACAACCAAAAGGTTGCTAATTAGATCTTTTCTTATTTGTGGAATTTCGAAAGTATCCCATACATTCAAGAATATGATCTTTGGATCAAGGGGGATTTTGTAGCCCGTTATTTCTTTTATATAACATAATATATCATTCCAAAAAGGTTCTATTCGGGGGCATTCCCACCAGCAATGTTTAAACGTTCCTATATTTCCACACTCTTTCCAGCAGAGTGGAGGATTTGTTTTAGTTATTAGTGAAAGTTTTCTTGGTGTTATGTGCCATCTGTGAATGATTTTGTAATTTTGGATTTGGGAGGTAACTGTCTTAGGTTTTAGAATGTTTGCAGTCCATATTTCTCTCCATTGTTCAGGTGTTAGCTCTATGTTGCAGTCTAAGTGCCAATTTGTTTGGCATTTTAGAGTTTTAATTTGGTTGAGAGATAAAAGGATGTTGTATAGTTTAGAAATTAATCCCTTTTGTTTGAGTGATTTGGTATCAAGTAGGAGTTCAAAATCGGTTGCGTTCTTTTTAAGTAATTCTTGTATTTTTATTTGTTGTAGCATGTTTGAGAGTTGAAAATAGGTAAACCAGTGAATCTTGTGTTTTATTTTTTGTTATAATTCTATTTTGTTTATGATTCCCTTTGTTGTTGTTATATCAATTATGCGGATCATATTTGCTTGGGGCCATATATTTTTAAAGGCTTTAGTTTGCCCTGGAGGGAACCAATGCTGTTCTATAAAAGAAGAGAATCTTGAGAATTGTGGTATAAGTTTGAATCTTGTACGATCCCAGGTATTGATTATTGATTCTAGAAAAGGGTTATTTATTTTGTGGGGTCGATCTTTTTTTGTGTTCCAAAACATATTTTGTATATTGCAATGTTTAAGTTCTGACTCCAAGATTGCGATCCAGTCAGTCTTATTTGCTGTAATTAAAATTTGTAATGTATTGAATAGTCTGGTGGCTGTCTGATAGAGTTCTAGATCAGGGTATTTAAAGCCTCCTTGCTGTTTTCTTAGCTTAAGAATTTTAAAGGCTATTCTTGGATGTTTCTTCCCCCATAAGAATTGGTTTAATAATTGTTGCCATGATTTAATTTTCTTTTGTGGAATTGTTAACGGTATTGCCCTCAAAAAAAAGAGTAATTTTGGAAGTACAAATGACTTAATTAGGTGGTATCGTTCTAACCATGAGGGTGTAATCCTTCCCCATTTATGTAGATCTGCTTTAATTTGGTTGATTGTTTTGATGTGGTTTAGTTCCATCAATTGGTTAAGGTTATTAGGGATGGTTATGCCTAAATATGACATTTGCTTATGGTTCCAGTGATACTGACTAGATTGTTTGATATGTGTAACAGTGTTTGCATGGAGAAATATTGGAAAGAGCTGTGACTTGGATTGATTGACTGTAAGGCCCGAAATTGAGCCGAATTCCAGTAGTTTATTTTGGAGTGGGTATAGAGAATCTATGGGATTTGTAATATATACAACCATGTCATCGGCAAAAAGGCTTAATTTATATTGATTGTTCTCTATGTTAATTCCTTGTATTTTGGGGTCTTCCCTAATAGCTATAGCCAACGTTTCGATAGCCAACGCAAATAAGATTGGTGAGAGAGGACACCCTTGTCTCGTGCCTCTTTGGATTAATATTTTGTGGGATAGATGATTGTTAATTGTTATTTGGGCAGTTGCTTGTGAGTATATAGCATTTATTATTTTGAGGAATGTCTCTCCAAATCCCATGCAGTGTAAAACTTGTTTTAAGTACGATATTTCTAAAGAATCAAACGCTTTCTCTATGTCCAAAGATAGAAATATTGATTCTAATTGTTTTTTTTGACTGTGTGAAATTAAGTTGAGTGTCTTATAGATGTTATTAGTTAAATCTCTGTTTGGAATGAAACCTGATTGATCTTGGTGTACGTAATGTGTAATAAATGAATTCAACCTTTTAGTTAGTATAGCTGTAAAAATTTTATAATCTTGATTTAGTAATGAAATAGGTCTGTAAGAAGTTGTTTTAGTTGAGTCTTTACCTGGTTTAGGGATTACTATGATCGTTGCAGTGAGCCATGATGGGGGTATTTGTCCGGTATTTAAAACTGTGTTGCAAGCATGCATTAGTGGAGTAGCAATTAGTGTGGCAAACTTTTTATAAAATTCTGATGGGTAGCCATCAGGTCCTGGAGTTTTGTTATTTTTGAGTGATTTAATAACATCAAGTATTTCTTGATGTGTGATGGGGCTGTTTAAGAGTAAACGGTGTTCGTCGTCCAATTGTTTTAAATTCTTGAGTGATTTTAAGAAATGTGTAATTTTCTCTTCATTTGGTATTTTAGATGAATAAAGTTGTTTATAATAATTGACAAAAGTATCAAGAATTTCTTTTGTTTTGAATTGTAGTTTCCCATTTTTATCATATATCTGTTTAATGATATTGGATGATTTTTTTTCTTTTATTTTATATGATAGTAACCTCAATGATTTCGGATTGTTATACCAGTAGTTTTGCTTAACATATTAGAGATTTTTCAAAATTTTGTTCGTTTCTAAGGTTTCTAATAATTTACGCTGAATCAATAACTTTTTATATGTCTGTTTGCTACCAGTTTTTTTGTGCTTGAGTTCTAGTGCTTTGATGTTTTCTATTAATTCCTGTTTCATGACATTTCTCTTCTTATTTAGTTGTGATGATAAAGAAACGATATGGCCCCTAGTAACTGCTTTAATTGTATCCCACACGATGCATGAATTAACATCATCTGTTGTGTTTTCTTTTATAGCCAGCTCAATGTTATTGCTAATTTCTTTGATAGCATTTTGGTTGTTAATGAGTAATTTATTGAATGACCAATGCTTTTGTTTCAATGTGTCTTGGGTGGCCATCAGTGTACAACTAATCCAGGCATGGTCTGATATGGTGATATTACCTATTTCAGAGGAAAGTAGCCTATTTATTGCTGTATTGGAAATTAGAATGTAATCTATTCTAGTATAGATGTTATATTTAGATGAATAGTATGTGAAATTCTTTTCTATACCATGTAAATGTCTCCATATGTCTGTTAGAAAGTTATTGTCTAGAAGCTTTGCTAGCTTAGTATTTGAAGTTTCTTTTTTACATTTTTTGTTTTTAGGTTTGGATCTGTCTAATTTTGGGTTTACTATGTAGTTCAGGTCTCCTCCCAAGATCAGTTCACCTTCCTGAAAAGAAGTCAATTTGTTTAAACTGTCTTCCAAGAACGCAATTTGATTTGAATTTGGGGCGTAAATTGAAGCTAGGGTGTAAGTTTGTGATCCTATTTTGCCCTTTACAAAAATGAATCTCCCTTTGGGATCACTTAATGTGCTTTGATGTTGAAAAGAAATGGTTCTAGAGATTAGGATAGCTACTCCCCTCGCCTTAGAAGTGCCTTTTGCATGGTATTGAAGGTGTATCCAGCTTGCTTTTAGATTTTGACTATTTATGGGGTGGAGATGTGTTTCTTGAAGATAGATGATGTCTGACCTTGTTTTAGCTAAGTTTGCCAAAATGCGTTTTCTTTTAATGGGGTTACCTAGACCACGAACATTAAAAGAGGTGATTTTAATATTTGATGACATATTGAATCTAATGAATTGTTCAGATGAATTCCCCCCCTCTTTTTAAAATGTATTTTAATTAATTATTTGGTAATAGCACTATCTCAAGGTAGATTGATAAAATCGAGAATAAGGGTTTAATTAATTGATGATGTGGTATTTCTCCCCCCAATCAATTTTCTTCCAATTATGGCAATTAATTTATAGGTGGTAGTTTTGTACTGTTTGGTAGGATTCAATTTATAGAAGAACTTGCTAGCTTTATATGAAGGATCTTTAGTAGCTAAGATGAATTGTGGATACTTAGTATTAAAGGTTTTAATAGATTAGTAAATTCCTGTTCACTTGAAAAGTTTTATTTTGACTTGTTAAGCTTGGTGTATATACTTTCCCTTCTAACCTTGTCTGAAGAGATCACAGATTGCTGCAGTAGTGACTATATCAATAGGATCTATAAATAATCTTTAGAGTGTTCTTTGGTACAGGTATCAAGTAAATTTAAACAAGTAAAAGTTAAATGATTTTCTGTGTTTATAACTTATGGAGATTTTTATTAACTTGAACAATGAATTCAGCTTTATATAACTTAGCAATTACCCTTGAACGTTTCTAAGCTTTGCCTCTTTCTCTTTTGTTTATTTTAAGACAAAAATAGGCCAAAATAAAATAAGAGAAATGATTCTATTGGTGAAGTGTTTTATTCACACTTCAAATAGTTATTGAAAATAAATTGTTTGATTTCCTTTCCACTGACCTCTTACCCTTTTCTTTCCCTCTTTTTTGCAGTGTTGTAGTTTCACACTAAGTAGTTTGAATGTAATATAGAAGGATTTATTTGATTTTCCCTAGCTGTCCACTCCTTTTCTCTAACTCCTTACTCTGTTCTATTTTCTTATATCCTTTGTTTAGATAAATCAACTTATTTCGTTTAATTTTCCCCCTTTCCCCCCTCCTTTCCCACCTCTCTTTTCCTTTCTATTCCCTCCTCCTCCCTAACCCACCCAACTTTGCCCTTTAAGTCTGAATTAGCAATACAAATGAGCTTTAGAAATTTCTCCCCCTCCCTTGATGTTTCCCTTTCCCCTTTCCCTAGTTATCTTATCTTTCCCTCCCACGGAACTCTTGGTTGATTAGCTCTAAGATCACAATAATGGGAGATCTATTTCAAATCCTTTCCCTCCCACAAATCCCCTGGCCAGTTGTTACAAACTGCACAAAAATAATAGATTTGTTCCCCAAAGCCCTTTTAGCTAGTGTGTTCTATTCACACACTAGTTTGGTATATACCAAAACTTACCGGGCTTAACTAAAAAAGGAGTTACATTGAAAGGACCGAACTCCCCCCTCCCTTTCTTACCCCATTTTGAATCTTCAATAAAGAGTATTATGATAACGCTTCCCTTAAATTTTAGCATTGTGGCTAAGTGTCTAAATCAATTGTCTCTTATTGAAATTTTACTTCCCTTCTGAGGGGATGAAGATGTTGACTGAGAAAATTTTCTTTTTTTGACTTGGTTTGCTTGTTTCCATCGGTTCTTCTAGGTTCAGTTCATTTAACATTGATGCTGCAGAGTCGTAGTCCGAAGCAATAAGACGATGTCCTTTGTGATAGACCAGTAGTTTCGTGTAATTCCACCATTTGTATTGTACTTTTGCTCTCCTCAAAGTCTCGGTTGTGGGTTTAAGTTCTTTTCTCTTTAAGAGAACTTCATTAGGCAGGTCACTGTATACTTGTATCTGGGTGTTATTGAATAATAGAAAGCCTTTGGATCTTGCTTCATTGATTATTTTCTTCCTGATGTTAGTATCTGGTACTTCAATAATGATATCTCTCGGCATATTTCTTTTTTTCTGCTGGCTTAAAGATCCGATGCGATAAGCTTTTGTTATGAGTTGGTTTGTGCCTTCCTTAATGCCCAGCAGCTTAGATAGCCAAGGTGTTAATGTTCTGATTATATTTTCATTTTCTATAAGGGACTCTTCAATCCCACGGAGCTTGAGATTTCTGTAACGAGCTGACACTTCCAGGTGAAGAATTCTTTCCTCCTGCTGTTCTAGTTTATTATATATTTCTCTTACGTCTCTTTGAGACATGATACTAAGTTCCATAGCACTTTCAGCTGTTTGATTTGTCTTTTGAAGTTCTAATTTGATTTCTGTTAATTGTGTAGATAGCGGTTGGATGAGCAGCGTCATTTGCTTGAGCAGGTTTTCTTCAAATTTTGCAAACTGTACCTCGAGGGAGTGGTTATTAGTTTTTGCTGCTGCATTTGTTTCTACAAGTTTCCTGTTGGCCATTTTGGATAGCTCGGCCTTGCTGCGTTCCTGAGGCATAGTTTGAGTTGTGCTGTAAAAGAGCTGCTGCAAATTTCTTGCCGATTTTGGATAGATCTTCTTTTCCCTCTGCGTCTGCTTTCTCAAATATATAATGCAGGGTAAGCAATATCAGCTGTTTTCCGGGGTTTACAGGGAGGAAGGAGACAGAGATCTTTCAATGTGCGTCCATACCCGAAGGCTCCGACGCCACGCCCCCCTATTGGCCTCTTTCAAAGTAATTTGGTTGGCTGCTATTTGAAGAGGAATAGTAAATTTAATAGCCATAGCCTGATCCAGCAGCACAATTCTTATGTTCTTGTGAGAGTCTGGGTATTCCATTTAGACATAGGCCCGATCCAAAAAAAAAATTCTGATTCAGCCGTGCGTGGATCTGGGCTGCTGCCGAACGCAGGCCACCGATTCTAAACGATCAACTCTCGTTTCCAGTCTGCAATCGGGAATCGGGGAGGCCAGCGCCCAGGGCAACCATAGTCAGGCTCTTGCGCGCGCGCGCAAGTGGCTCGGAGGCTGCCCGCGCTGTTCACCTGCCCCACAAGACAAGGGGCAGCCAACTTGCCCGCGTGCCCCTTGTCCTGGGGAAAGGCGAACGGTGCAGGCGGCCTCCCAGCCACCCGCACTGCCTTTTGCCTTTTGCCTTTCCCCAGGACAAAGGGCGGCCGGCTTGCCCACGTGCCGCTTGTCCCGGGGAAAGGCGAATGGCGCAGGTGGCCTCCCAGCCTCCCGTGCTGCCTTTTGCCTTTCCTTTGTGCCCACCCCCTTCCCCCTCCCTCCCCTGGGTTGCTGCTCTGTGGTTGGAAGGAAGCCTGCTAATCAAGGAAAGTTGGGCTTCCATTCGTGTTTTGAGGGCGACAGAAGGAGGGCAAACACAGCTCATTTCCCTGACTCTGTTGCCCCGGGAATAAATTACTAGCGCCAGAGTGTCTGCAATTCCGAACAGAAACTGACCCATCCGATCAAGTCATGAACAAGCAAACTCCCGACCGCTGGATCGGTTGCCATGGACAGAACCGATCAGCTGAGTCACGATGGTGAAAACACCAAAATCGGGGTTTTTTTGAAATCATAATTCAGATCGTGCCCATCTCTAATTTCGTTTCTCTGTAGCAAAAATGGCAAATGCCACTGAGAAATACAAACAGTCGTATTACAACACTGATAACACGTAATATAAACAATATTTAGAATTTAGAAGCCTTTCTCAATCCCATGTCATGCACAAACAAAAGTTAATTGGCTTCCCTGGAAAGGGCTACCTAAGAAGATTCATGAATGGCAATGCAGTCCTAAACAGAATAAGGATTGTGGGCTTAGAAGGGTATAACTCTGATAAAGATTGTGCTTTGGATCTCCCACTGTCACATATAGTTTGGTCCTAAGTATTTGCTGCATATTGAATGATAGTAATGAGATTCTAAGTGATTTCACACTTCTGGCCACAATGCTTTTGTAGCTATAATAGGCCTCAGTAGTTTGATTTCAAACAGAAGAATTAAAAAAGGATGAATAATCATCACTGCAATGTTTTGCCATATAAATAGCTTGTGTATTTGTTTTCTGATGATTAATATGGGGGCGGGGTTTGGATATTTGTTACTGAGGTTAAAAAGCAAGCCCTTAAAGCAAGAGGGGGCTGGATGGGTGAGTGAAACAGGCTGTGCTTGGATGGTTGTTGTACCCAAGGGGCGGAGTGAACTAGAATTTAGTCAGAGTGCAGAGGGAAAGTTTGTTTAGTCTGTCTAGTTTAGGGAGTTAGTCAAAGTCAGTGAGTCTGTGTAGAAGCCAGAGTGAATCTGTGTCAGTGAGAGGAGTGTTATTCTGTTAGTGCTGAGGAAGAAGCCTGTGTGTTTGATTTTGTGGATGAAATCAGCCTGATTTGGCAACTGAGGGGAGTAAGTCTTTGTGACTGAGTCTTTTTATTGTTTTTGCCTGTGGCAACTGTGTGGAAACTTAATCTCTGTGATTGGGTCTGCGGAGAAATATTTATAGATCTGTACCTATTTTGAAACCACCAAGTTTATGAACCATTTTGAAACCAACATGCTTTAAATTACTGTGAAACTGTTACACGTATAAATAAATTCTATTTCTTCTTAAGTAAAATGCCCTTTTCATCTGGAATATAGAATCCCTTTATTGCCTCACAGCCACCCATACATACTGACTGTTCTGTCATTCTTACCACCTATAACTAAGCCTTCCTATAATACAAGATAAATTGAGAAAGAATTAAGCAAAAGCCTTTGGTGGCATTGACATCCATTTTGAAGCACTAAGGAAAGCAAGGAGGCAGCATAATACAGGCAATTTCAGAGCTTTATAGTGAGGTGACATTATGGAGATACAATATTCTGGTCATATAAAGAGGGCAAAATGTCACAATTATATATGCTTATGTACATATATACACACCCTGACCTAGATAGCCCATGTGAGCCTGATCTCATCAGATCTCAGAAGCTAAGCAGGGTTGGCCTTGGTTAGTAATTGGATGAGAGACCTCCAACGAAGACCAGGGTTGCAAAGGCAGACATTGGCAAACCGCTTCTGTTAGTCTCTTGCCATGAAAACCCCACCAGGAGTTGCAATATGATAGCCATGACTTGAGGGCACTCTCCACCACCAGGTACATACACACAATTAAAATGTTGGACTGCTGCAGAAATCCTTCTTTCATTTGTGTTTCTTCTTCAGACAGTAAAATATAAAGCTTTTGATACAAGAAATGTTAATAGTCTTGTCTTTTATGACAACAGAGATGACTGTAGGTGTGAGATTTCTCATGGCACATCATATTATCTTTTGCCATGAAGCCAACTGATTCACACAATTTAATAAAGGTTATGAGTTGCTATATAAGTTTCTGGGTGGAATGTCTAAATTGTAAAAAAAAAACCTAGACAAAATAAAACGTAAAAAGATAAAATACAAAGGCTTTGCAAATTGCAGCACAGCTTTGTAAAAGTATATGACCTAGAAGCATTTAATTGTATCTCTTTTTGCATTTGGGATGTTCATTCTTTCATTTGGAAACATTATCTGACTAGCTATGTGATAGAGCCATTAATACATTTTAACTGCAACTCCATTTGTAAGAACATAAAAATATTTTCAGGAAAAGAAATGAGGTTATAGTTAGAACTTTTATAAAGCCTTCCCAATGTTATGGCAGTATTCTGCTGTGATGGAATGTCTGCTTTTTGGACAGTATACCATGCCATTCTGTGATTCCTACCATGAAACTATTAATTGCTTACAGTGGGAAAAGTAGAACTTTCATTATGAAATGCTTTAGGCCATGACCCAAGTACAAACACTTCCTGGAAACAAAGATTAATCCATCTTATGGTCCTCTGATTCTAGACTGATTTGATTCCAAGCCCATGCCAGAGATACAACGCTGGGCAGCTGGAAACCAGTCTATAAGCCAGAAGTAAACATTCTATGTCACCAGGAGATCAATCCTAAGCAGGGCTATTCAGAATCTTACTCAAGTCTATTCAATGAAATTCACTTCCAGGAAAGTGTTCTTTGGATGGCATTGCCAATTAAGCTAGTAGAATGATATGATGTATTCTGCCATATTCCACTAAATGGTCCATATGGTACTGTAGATGTGTAAAACAAAGGGAAGTAAATACTATTTATTTTTATTTCTTTTATTTACTCTATACCCGACCTTTTGCCCCAGTGGTGACCCAACGTGGCTCACAATATTCTCCTTTCCTTCATTTTATCCTCACAACAACTGAATGAGGTGGGTCGGGCTAAGAGTGTATGATTGGCTTCCACGGCAGAGTTGGGATTTGAACGTGGGCCTCCCAAAACTTCATCTGGCACTCTAAATACTATACTATGCTGGCTTTCTTTATACTACTAGAGGGACAAAAAGGACAATTGTTTCTTTCAAAAATGTTTTTGTCATTACCTTTAGAAAAGAGGCTGTTTCAGGTTTCCTCTTGCCTAATATTTGAATATTTTATATTAATTGATGTCTGTATTAATTAGTTTGATTCCCTTCACCCTACATCTCAACAGAGTCTCTTTTCACAGGTTCAGAGATTCAGGTAGGTATGGCAGTCACAAATCGCTGCCTACCTTGTCTTTTATTAATAGATATAGAGCCCTGACCCTTTTCCAGACACCAAGTCCCCTGTATCCTTTTTTCCAGAGACATCTCCAATCAGAACAGCCAAGTTCCTTTTATTTGCCATCCCTCACCCAGCTACTGAACACGGCTATTGGAATCAAATAACTTAATACTTATTCCTTTTATATGCTGTCACCATGTAGTTAATACATTGGCTGTGACCAGAAAGACCAGAAAGACACTAAACATCCAGTCAACAAGGTTTAAACAGAGAAAAGGAGTTAAATTTTATTTATGACTTCAACAATATTTGGATGACTTAAACATAGAGATGCTTTGTTCCTAATATTTAAACTTTTGAACCCAGATCTTTCCAACAGTTGATAATTCCAAAGTATAAATTCGCAGTTCATTTCCTGTCTTCTTGTGCAGTCCCACATGGGACTGCGCACACGCAGGCCTGCTGATCGGAGATTCTTTAGCTATATTTTTTAAAACCACTAGAGGGTGCCCTCGACCCTGGAAGGGTACACCACAGTGGACACAGGAAAGGTACACCACACACAGGAAGAGTACACCACACACAGGAAGGGTACACCACACAGGAAGGGTACACCACAGTGGACACTGGAAGGGTACACCACACAGATGTATGGTCCAGGGAACCTTCATCCAGGCCACTGAGGAGACTACATTCTTTCTCCAGCTCCAGGATGGCTTTTCAGTTCTCTGAACCAGAAGCTGGTCCTGACCAGTACCTGGCCAGAGACAGTCCCAGCAACCCCTCATAGCCATCCCCTGATGACACAGTGGGGGACACAGGAGATACCTCACCTACAGATGACTTCCAGGCATATACAGAACAACTCATAAAGATGGCAAGATCCTTGGAAATAGATATCTCCTCAACTGAACCTAAACCAAAAGATGAGATCCTTAAGCACCTCTATTCAGGCTCCACTTCAAATGTGGTGTTTCCCATTACTGAAGGATTAACGTAAATGATTAATACTCTCCTAGAAAAACCAGCATCAGCCCCTGCTACCAACAAAAAGCCTTAACAAAATGAAGATTCTTGTAGTTATCTGGCAGTACATCCCCCGCCCTGCTTGCTTG
Organism: Eublepharis macularius; assembly: GCF_028583425.1. Classification (NCBI taxonomy): domain Eukaryota; kingdom Metazoa; phylum Chordata; class Lepidosauria; order Squamata; family Eublepharidae; genus Eublepharis; species Eublepharis macularius. The sequence continues at coordinate 105,853,674 of NC_072790.1, forward strand.
TAACTGAGGAGATGCAGACTCACCAAAGACAGGGTCCACATTCTACCCCTCATGATAAAGAGAGAAAGAAGCTTGATGCCATAGGAAGAAAGCTGTATTCTTCAGCTGCTTTAAACATAAAGATTGCAAATTACAACACAATGATGGGGGCATACCAAATTTTCCTTTGGAGCAAGGCACCTGCTTTTCATGACAAACTGCCAGAAGAACAGAAGTCCCTGGTTAGAGTCATTTGGGAAGAAGCTTTGAGGCAGGCCAGACACCAGATTAACGCTGGCTGTAATGCTGCTGACACCTCAGTGAGAGCCTTGGCTTCTGCCTTAGTGCTGAGGAGACACACATGGCTGCATGCAATGGCACTTCCTACCAAGACATGTGCCAAAGTGGAGGACCTACCCTTTGAAGGGAAGACACTCTTTTTGGAGAAGATGAATGATTACTTATCCCAGAAAAGAAAACATCGTCAGACAGCGCGCTCCTATGGCATCCTTCTGCCAACACAGTAAAGTCAAGGATGGCAATTCAGACAGCATTCCCAGTATAAGGGAAAGTCTTATTGCTTTCAGCCCTACCAGGGATATATGTATCCTTCCCAAAGGTCTTACCAGGGCAGTCAAGGTGGCTTTACGTAAAGAAAGCAATCCCTCAGACCAAGACAGGGATCTCATTCACACCAACCCAAGGATCAACACCAAGGCATCAAGCAGTTCTCTGACTAGTTCAGGGTCCAGAACTGTTTTTTGGTGACGGATTATCATTTTACTATACTTGGTGTCCTATCACCACAGATACATGGGTTCTGAATATTGTTCTTGAGGGTTATAAAGTTGAGTTTAATTGTTTTCCGTGTTTGAGTCTTCCTAATTATTTGGAAGGTCAGAGATGACTAGAGCTGGGTGTAGAACTGAGAGCACTTATTGATAAGGGTACAGTACAGTCCCTCTCAAGTGACGAGTACAAACTAGGTTTTTAATCAAGGTTCTTTTTAGTTGATAAAAAAGATGGGGGACATAGACCCATCCTGGATCTGAGGAACCTGAATACGTTTACTACTACCCATAGGTTCCACATGACACCTTTATGTACTGTTTTGATGTTGCTGGATAAAGACCGCTGATTTGCAGTTTCAGACCTCAAGGATGCTTTACTTCTATGCTTCTATCCACCCAGAACATAGGAAGTTCCTCAGATTCATATATGGAGAGGAAGTTTTCCAGTATTGTGTCCTGCCCTTCGGTCTCTCCACTGCACCACATGTTTTCACTAAGTGCATGGCGGTGGTTATTGCCCATCTTAGAACATTAAAATGCTCCATTTACCTATATCTGGACAACTGGCTCATTATGGGTCAGTCAGAGGAAGAAGTCCGTAAACAGGTGACAGTAACACTATGTACCTGTTTACAGCTAGGTCTCTTTGTAAACTAAAAGAAATCCAGACTAGAGCCAACTAAATGTATCCAATTTATAGGTGCAACACTAGATGGTTCAGCCAACAGGGCATTACTACCCGAGGAGAGAGCAAAAAAGATAAAAGGGATGATCTGGACTTTCCAAAAATGCCGCTTCCAATCAGCAAAGACAATTCAGGCCTTATTGGAACGTATGGCCTCCACCACAGCAGTAGTCCCATTTGCGAGGCTAAGGATGAGGGACATGCAGTAATGGTTTATTTCAGTGTTTCATGGGGAATCTGAATCCCAGGAAAGGAAATTTAAAATTCCTAGAAAATTTTTAAAATCCCTTCAATGGTGGCTCATAGATGAGCATTTATTTAAAGGGATGCTATTTGGACATACTGTAGTGGAGGTCTCAGTTATCACTGATGTATCAAACAAGGGTTGGGGTGTGCACTGTGAAGGGCTCTATGCCCACGGAACATGGGAACTGAGTGAAAAGTCTTTCCACATCAATTTATTGGAGTTGAGACCCATTTATTATGCCTTAGTTTCATTTACAGATGTAGTGAAGGCAAAGAATGTCCTGGTACTCACAGACAACTCCACTGTGATGTTTTATTTGAACAAGCAGGGAGGCACAACATCCAGGACCCTCTGCAAAGAGGCTATGTCACTATGGAACTGAGCCATAGGTCAGGACATAGACATCAGTGCGGTTCACATACTGGGAACAAACAATGCTATCACAGGCAGACTCAGCAGGTTAGGTGTGAATCCACATGAATGGACTATTCAAGACATGTATAAAAACCTTATTTTTCAACAACGGGGATTCTCAGAAATAGATTTATTTGCAACAATAGAAAATTGGAAGGCAAAGTTGTTTTTCTCAAGAGAGGGCTAGGGAAAAGGTTCCCTGGGAGATGTGTTCCAGAGCATTTATATTACGCTTCCCCATGTATTCCACTGTTAACCAGAGTAATCAGCAAAATATAGTTGGAGGGCACCAGAACAATACTGATGGCCCCATATAGGCCCAGACAGGTTCCACAGCCTGATGAGACTGTCAAACAAGATTCTCCACTTACCCCAAACACCAGACCTATTGTCCTGGAAAGGGATGCTACATCACAATGTGGACAAGCTCTGGCTGACAGCTTGGTTGATAACACCATAAGTAATTTTTCCACAGATGTTGCTCAGTACTGCTGAATGCTAGACGCCTATCCATGAGTCAGTCCTATGAGCTGAAGCAGAGATGGTTTACTACATGGGCAGAAGAAAGAGACATCAATGCAATTGAATGTGCATTGGATAGAGTTTTTGTTAGAACTTAAAAGACAGGGGTTATCAAACTCTTCAATTAAAGTTTACCTGGCAGCTATTTCAGTGTTTCATTCACCTATTGATAATAGAACAGTGTTTTTGCACTATACCTCCAAAATATTTTTGAAGGGCTTGAACAATATGTTTCCATCCTCCAAAAAACTTGTACCACAATGATCATTACAGTTGGTTCTTGCAAGACTTATAAAGAAACCCTTTGAACTGATGGCAACTTGCCATCTGAGAACACTGTCATTCAAAGTAGCATTCTTAGTGGCTATTACGTCAGTGAGATGAGTAGGTGAATTGACAGCATTAAGTATAGAACCTCCCTTCTTAAAGCTTCGCCCTGAGAAGGTGGTGTTGAGAACCAAACTGGAATTTCTACTAGGGGTGTGCACTTCAGGTTCCTGGTTTGGGGGAAAAAAAATGAACCGGGTCCGATTTGTAAAGATTCGGTATTTCCAAATCAGGGCCAGTACGATGGCCCTGATTCGGAAATATCGAATCAAAGCTTTCCGAAGCAATTCAGATTGCTTTGGACAGCTTCGGGGCCTTAAAGGCTGCCTGCCCTTCCGCCCTCCCACCACCACCCCACTTACCTGGGGCAGTCTTCTGGTGGTGGCGTGGGCGCCGGCGTTTGCTGCTGCCCTGCCGGCTGCTGCAGAAGCCTCGGTGGCAGCGTGGGTGGTGCAGGTGCCCGCTGCTGCCCTGCTGGCCACCACAGAGACCTTCGTAGCAGCACTGGTGGCAGAGGCACTGGCTGCAGCCTTCCCCTGGCACCCTGCTAGCCACGGGTAAATCCAAAGTGGGAAAACCGAATCTTTCCCTGCTGCATACCCCTAATTTCTACCTAAAGTGGCATCTAAATTCCATATGGTACAAGAGATGTACTACCCACTTTTTTCCAAGGACAATCAGGGGAGGCAGAGATGCATACGCTGGATGTAGGAAGGGTAATGCTCTTTTATTTTGACCGTACAAAACCATTTAGGGTGGATTCCCACCTTTTAGTATGTTTTTCGGGACCTAACAAAGGGGAAAAAGTGAGTGCACAAACCATAGCAAGGTTTATAGCAACACGCTATACAACTACATTACAAAAAGGTTGAATTACCCTGCCCTTTGGAGGTGCATGCAACCTCCACAAGATCACAAACATCTTCTGTAGCACTGCTGCAGGGCGTATCAATCTGGGACATCTGCAGTGCTGCGATGTGGTTGTCTGCTGGTACCTTTGCCGGACCCAACGCTCTCGACATCCTTGACAGGAAGGAAGCAGCAGCGGGCATGGTAGTACTGCAGTCTCTCTTCCTGTGAAAAAGCAAGATCCACCACCCAGGTAAATAGCTTGCTAAACTCCTATGTGGGACTGCACAAGAAGACCAAAAATGAAAATCAGTGTTGCTTTACCTGTAACTGTTGTTCATTGAGGTCTTCTGTGCAGGCACACAAACTCTCCCTCCTTCCCCTCTAAGGCTCTTGTACGGAGGCAAAAGAGAGCTGAGGGTATGAGGGGTGCCCTACCTCCTTAGGGAGCTGTTTCAGTGGGAAAACAGCAGTGCAAGCACCCAGGAAGTGAGGGCAACCTTAAGTGGTTTTAAAAAATATAGCTAAAGAATCTCCAATTGGGAGGTCTATGTGCGCAGTTCCACGTGTGTCTGCACAGAAGACCTCAATGAACAACAGTTACAGGTAAGTGCAACACTGTTTTTCTTATTCAAGCTGCTTCAACTCATTCTTCTCAGACTGACTGCTTTTTGCCTTCTAATGGCTGTTCCTAACTGTTTTCAACTGTCAGCCATGTTCCATGAACTCCCACTGGCTGTCTCTGGGAGAGGTGGAATTGGACCTATCCATCACAATTAGTAAATATTTTATGTTTCTGAAACTTTGAATTGTCTGAAACATATGTTATATTGCAAATAATTTATACAAAAGGGTTTTTAAAAGATGTGTTAATATAATGAAGAAGAAAAAGAACTAGACTGCTTAGCATCTGAGACATGAATTCAGAGTGTGAGGGCCAAATGTTGAGCATAAGTGTGTGTGTGTGTGTATATATATATATATATATATATATATATATATATATATATATATATATATATATATATAAAACAGAGATATCTCTGTGACCCTCAATATGGGGCATATCTCATCACTCACCTGGGGAAGAATATACCACCTTTCCACACACGTGAATGTGTGCAGCAGAGCACACAGTGAAGTCCAGTGGGAAGAAATATAATTTAAGATAAGTTAGTTAAAGAAGAGTTTCATTTAAGAACTGTTTACAATAATATATACAACAAACTGAGAGAGACACATATTCATCACTTATACAGGAGAGAGAGAAAGACAGTTTTTGTCACGGATATTTTACAACTGACACAGACAGAGCAGAATCTTCACTCACAGCAGGGAGGGGCTACTTCAGGAGCTGCATATAAACAAACTATACAAAGTATCAAGCGCTTCACTCTGCAAACACCCTACACATTCAAATGAAACCACAGTGCTTTATTCCTACAATCTGTACATATGGATCTGTCTTACACTGAACCAGATCACTGGTCCATCGAGTTCAGCATTGTCCACTCAGACTGGCAGCATCTTTCTATGGGTCATAGGCAGAGTCCTTTCTAGGCTTGCCAGCCCCCTGCCTGGGGCAAGGAACTCCTCCCCCACCTGCTACCCCCCAGCCTTGCTCACCTGGCCGGGGAGGAGAAGACACTGAGGGGACAAGTTCACACACATTCTCCCAGAATCCACTGTTGCACAGGAAAATGATATCAATTTCTGGAGCTGCAGGTAGCTCTATAAAGTCCAGTTAATTAAAAATTGCCCATTTGGAGGTGATTTTTAATGAATTGATCTTCAGCAGGACCCACAGCTCTCCCTTTTCTGGTGTGATAGGGGAGCTGCAGGTCATGCTAAAACTTAGTTCATTAAAATTACTTGTTCTGAGGTGATTTTTAATTAACTGGGTTTTGATGTGACCTGCAACTCCCCCATCATGCTTGAAACTGATGCTGTTTTCCAGCACAAAGGGGGAAACATGCACATATGCATGGGAGGTAGGTACCCTACTGCCCCACATTCATCTCACCCCCCCCCCCGCAACCCTGCTTTGGACCTTGGGGGTCCTGGCAACTCTAGGTCTTTTACATAACCTACTACCTGACCCTTTCAACTGGAGATGCCAGGGATTGAACCTGTGACCTTCTGTGTGCCAAGTAAATGCTCCACCACTGAGCCACACCCCCTTCCCCAAGGCTTAAAAAGTTGGGAGCAATTTGGATTGGAGCTGGGGCACTGAGAAAGGAGGGAGTTTAACTATTTACTCCCATACACTTTTCCTGACTGAAACAGGACTCCCCACCCCAACTGCTATTATCTCCTGTATGGAAAAAAGATAGATGTTGTGCCATATTCATAATTTTATAAGTGTATCATAGACAAATCTCTTTCATTCATAACTATTATCCTAGCACATTGCAGGGAGCTATCAATGAGAACATGGAGCTTCAGAAAAATCAGACATTAATTGCAAACATGTGGAAATCATCATTGAATGACTCCATTGATACAGTCAGCAAAAAGACATGGGGAAAAAAAGAAAAAGAAACAGATTTGGTCTGATTTTTTTCATATCACGTGATATGTGGTGCTGTGAACACTGAATGTGTGCCAAAGCAATTACTGAATAGTTTTACCTCACATCCACCTCATTGATCTCTACTGAACTCTCTTTTACAAGTTCTGCCTGGAAATGTGCAAAACATGGAGGAGGGGAAAGTTTTGTTTTGAAAAACATTTTTTCCAGTCTAAGCACTGCATTGCTATAGAAAAATCGAACTGGCTTTTCAGGTTTCAGCTATTTCTGTGCATCCTGTTAGTAAACTATGTACTTCTTTGAGAGGCCCTTGATATGTTTACAAATATCTATTTCAGATGACACACTGTATCATTGGTTTTGTAGCTTTAAGGCTACATAGTTTTAGGTTCTTGTGCATGAGATGGCTTAGAGTTAAATGGATAACATAGGATTAAAGCTATACTGAAAATACAGAATGCTCATTGTTCTGGTTCTGGTGCTAAAAACAACCAAGCACTTCCTGTAGTCAGTCCTCTAAAAGCAATATAGATTTTGGTATTCTTTCCTGCTTTGAGAGAATCCCAAAGTTAAGCATGAATTCCAATGTTTGTAGCATTCTAAATATACTACTGGCCTTATTTGTATGCAAATGAGCAGATCATATGAGGAAATGGTTGTATCAGATGCAACATTTTCTTTTCCATAGCAAACATACAGGGTAGCTTAACAAACAAGGTTTGATGATACAATTAATCAAACTAGCTAGGTTATCACAATCTAAAACCATTTGTTTCCCACTGTGACTATGATGTTTCAGGCACATTGCAAACAAAACTGATAGTCCAAATCTAGTTCTGAAGAGCTTAGAAATGATATTGTTCATTTCTGTCTCACTGTGGTGTATAAAAGTAATTGTATTACAGTTTTAAGTTGTTTCTACAAAATTATTGTCATTTGTAACACAGTCATTATTGTGACTCCAACGTACCAAGATTTCTTCCCATATTAAATCCCTTTATTGGCTTTCCCACTACCTTTTTTCAAACATATGTAGTAGTAGTAATAATAGTGCACTTATATCATTTTACAATTTAGTCTATCTCTGTATTCTTACAAATAAAATTATAAAGATTATGAAATATACACTGTTACCATATTTCCAAAATTATAAATCATACATGTTAACCATGAGTCTATAATTACCTATTACCAAACTATATAAACTTACTCATGACCTAATAGTAAGTATATGTCTAAAGATTTGTTACTTTTTTAAATGTATCTTTCAGAAGTATGGTGAGAAAAAAAAATTCAGATTTTATAAACTTGAATGTTTGATAGAAATACCTCAAAGCACATTACTGAGTAGAAATTTTCAGGCAAACTTCCCATGTTCTTGCCTAGCCCCATGACCATCTTCCCCAATAATAAATGGGATTTTTTAAAAGGATGAGCATATTTATGGTAAATGAACAATATTCATTATCCAAATGATCTTTCTCACTTGATGTTCTTCTCACTCCACTGACGGCACTGCTTGGTAAAGTCAAGAATAGTCCTCCTCTGGTTTTCCAATAGTAGTTCACTCTGTCTGTATGTTAGGGTAATAGTAGTGTGAAGGATATTACTTGAGAGCCAAAACAGATGTTATAGGGGTTTGTTATGTCTTCCCTATTCATATACAAAATGGGAATGCAGATGGCATGTATTTCAGTATGTGGCGCATGAGGAGCTTTTAAAAAAAATTCTAAAAGAAATTTAGAGATAGGAACAGTTAAAATCTGCTCTTTCCTGCCTCATTTCCTGGTGCTTTATCACTGCAAATGCTCTTCCCCCAGTTCACTTCTGGTATTAGAACTGGATGGAGCTTCTTTTACATAGGTCCCTTTTTTGACAGTCTGCAGCTTCTTAGAACTATATGTGATAAGATCTCTCCTCTTTCTACAGACGGCATACTTATGTCCTGTTTTTGAGCCAGCATGGTCAAATGGTTGGAAAGTTGGACTAGGATTAGGGATCCCATTCCTTGGGTGTGTGTGTGGGGGGGAATCCCCTGCTCCCACCTTTCCCCCCCTGCCACAGCTTACATGGGGGGGGTGAGGGGGAAAGGGCTCCCAGTGTGCTCCTGGGGCCAGGGAAACAATGTCACTGATGTCATTGAGCCACCCCAAGAGCACTTCTGTGCTTTGCAGCAGGCTGATTTGGGCCTCAAATGAGCCGAGTTGGGCCCCGTTGGGGCCCAAATTGGCTTGCTGTGAAGTGTGCGCATCCTTTCCTGACATCAGTTCCCAGAAGCAGTAGGGTATGAGCTTTCATGAGTCACAGCTATCTGAAAATAGACTCACAAAAGCTCATACCCTACCACAAATTTTGTTAGTCTTATAGGTGCTAGTGGACTCTTGCTCTTTTCTACTGCTATAGACAGACTAACAGGGCTACCCATCTTGATCTGTGTACACACAAAACATTATACGTGTACATTTTATTTATTTATTTCATTTATACCCTACCTTTCTCCCCTTTAGGGCCCCAAAATGGCTTACATCATTCTTTTCTCCTTCATTTTAAAACCATAATGTGTGAAACATGTAACAATACTCAGTGGAACTCATATTTTTGAGAAACAAATTCAGTGAGTCTGACCCTTAATCTCTTCTGCATACAGGGCACAGAAACAAAACAGCTTGATACTATGCATTTTTCTGAATGATAGAAGTGTAATACTGATCATGTCCTTATTGGCTAATAGTGAGCAAGTGACATTTTGTTTGCTGAATCTTCCTTATTTCACAGAGCTGTTCAATGAACTACTTATGCACTGGCATGCTCATGAGAGAAGGCTTCTAAGCAAAAGACCTCTACCATTGTGGAAGAAAACAAAGTAATACAAAGTGGCATGAACATTACTTCATAATAGTCATCTGACCTCAACAACACATGATATTTGGGCCTTGGTGTGGTGTGGTCTGAAGGCACTCTGCTGAAGCTAAGCAGTTCTGAAGGTCTCTCTCTTGGGAATCTATTTAAAAAAATAAGTGATAATAAGGTGACAGCTGAATGGTGATGGCATGTTGAAGATTATGGTGACAATCAAGACTACTATGGGTTTTGTCCCTATCATGTGCATATAGTAAAGGTGCATACACTATCTTAGCTCTTGTCTGCCTTGATCAAAGCTGAAGTCTCCGACTGCAATTAATGGCATTTTGAATATATTCTTTTTCAACTTAACAGTATGCCACTGTGAACTATAGTTAAAAGTTATCAATGTCTCCATTAGCATGCTCATTAATACTACTGACAGTGACATGAGTCGAGTAGCTGTACAACTTTTGTGGGCTTAATCCTCCACAGTCACTATTTTAAAGAGATTTGTCAGAAATGTACCAAAATACTATTCTCTGGGCTGGTGTCAAATAATTATAGTTACATTTATTCTCAAGTTCAGTGTTTTCAAAGTATCATTCTGTTCTGAGAGGTAGCTATTAAAAGAGGAGTCACCACCATCATCTTGCTTTGATGATATCTGCTCTTTATTTACATCAAAAGTCAGTTTTTCTGATTTGTAGTCACCAAACCAATATTTTTATTGTTTTTTTTATTCCAATAGAGAACAGAATCAAATGCAGCAAAGTGAATGAGCAGAATTTTCATTCTCTTGAGATTATCCATGAAGTAAGCTTATAAATACATACCTAAATATGATGATGCATCTCACACTAAAAGCCAATAAATATATTACATTTTTAAAATGAAGTATATTCCTAAACTGTTTTGCAAACACAGATGGTGCAACTGTCCTGGGTTCTATGCTCTGGGGGCCACAGTGGCTGCTCCTAACTGCCTGATGCTTCACTGCTGCTGCATCTCCACTCAGTGAGGCGTGAAGGCTGGCAGGGTCATGGTGGTATCTCATCTGCCTCTACTTGCTCCTGTGATGGCCCTTGCAATGACTGAAATGCTAGGCTGAGCTATCCTCTGTTCTTGAAAGTGTACCAGCACTGTGCCAAGTTCGCAATAAGCCAGACCCAATACCAGGACTTGGGTGTGTGTATGTGTCCCCTTCTACCAAAATACCTTCCCGGAAGAATGCATAGATGTGGCTAATTCTTGTTGATTTGTCTCTAAGTAAGAACAGCTGTTTTTATCTAGCAAAGCTAATGCAGAATCATTTATTATTGGGACCCCCCATTTCAACACAAGTAAATACATTAATATATTTAATTCTCAACATGGCCCCATCTATAGATAACCAGACACTGGAGCCATGAGTAGATGACAATTTCTTCTACAAACCTGAAAAAAGCCTCAGGTTTACAGAAAATTGTCATCTTTAAAAAAAATACATTAGGAGTTTAAAAAACCCTGAAATAAGAGAAGCAACACCTGCAATGAATTAATGTCTTCTGAGATCTCAGTGGCAATTATGGAGTTGGTAGGTAACCACAACAATATTGTCAGCCTTTAAACCTTTGTTTCTGTCAGTAAAAGGCAGTGGAGAGGCAGGGTCTTTTCCAGGGATATTTTGACCTCCCAGTCTACCCCTGCTCCCCTCCCTCCTGCCCTAGATGAAGGAGTAATGAGGGTGAGGGCCAGCAGCAAACACTAGCCAACTTGCTTCCATACAATTTGCATAATTTACCGTGGTCTGATGGTAGCTATGGGATGACTTTCATGCCACACAACCTGCCTGTGTTCAACAGCAGCTTCCACACAACTTGCGTGGCTGTCACAGCAGACACTTAAGCAACTTGGAACAACATGACTTTTGCAACTTGGACAGATTTTCCCCAGGAAGAGGTTACTGGGGAGAAGGAAGGAGGGAAAACTGAGATCCAGCATGGTGTAATGGCTAGAGAGTCAGATGGTTCTGGGAGTCCCAGGGAGACCCACATCTGCCATAGACTCTCAATGGTGACCATGGATGAGTCACCCACTTTCAGCCTAAGTTACCTCACAAGATTGATTTGAAGATAAAATGGAGGAGAATGATGTATGATGCTTTGGGTAAAATGGTTTGGTATAAATGACGTAAATAAATAATAAATATAGCTGAAAATGAGAAGCAGATTAGTTCATAAAACCCAGTTGATGACCTTGGGCCAGTTATTCCCTCTCAACCACCCTATAAGGTAGATTAGGATGACAGTATAGGCTACAGGATCAGGGGAGGACACTGTGGGCCCCCAGGGCAAGGTAAGTGTGTGGCTGGGGTGGGGCTGGGGAGTGGAGGCTGGGGATTGGGCAGTTTAAAGCATCCTGCAGCTTGCAAACGGCAGGTCCCTTTAAACTGTCAGCTGGCAGACGGCAAGGGGAGGGGACCTGCTGCTTGCAAGCCACAGAAAAAGTTTATATGGCCATTTCCCTGGGGAATGGCCATTTAGGTCATTTAAACTGCCGCTTTATGACCCAAACGAACCAGTAGACCAGTTTGTGGAAGTTCATGGAAACGAGCTTCCACGAACCACTGGTTCACAAACCACGAACTGGCCTGGTTCGTGCATTTTTTTGGGTCGTAATTTGATTCGTGCCCATCTCTAGTCTTTACAGGTTTCTAAATATCATGCAAGTGGACCATAGGGGAGAGACTACCTGGGGGTAGGAGGGGGTTAAGGTGAAGATAGGGGGACAGATGTGGGTGGGAAGGAGAGAAGAAAGCAGGAAAAGAGGAATAAGCCATGGGGGCAGGGAAGTAAAAGAGGACATGATGGGGGAAAGGAAAATGAGTGCTTGCAGGTCCCCATTTGTCATATACTAATATTGATTAGGATGCTAGAATTGACTGGATCCTTTCAGTGCTTAACATGGATTTGCTTATTAATAACATTGAAAAGGCTCTAGTTATTAATACTCTGATAATTATATTTCCATTTGACATACAATATTAGAAGCAAAGGTGAGGCATTTCACTATGAAATTTTGAACTCAAAAGCTTGATACTCCATCCTGATCTTCCTGTAATACTTATATGTCACCACCTAAATTGCTGAACCTTGAATAAAATTTATAATGATCTGGATATAATGAGCTGTTAACAGTGATAACATTGAAATACTGATTATCTATTAGAAAGTTTTCAGACTGGTTGATAATAATTAATAGTAATAGCATTCAGTATAGTTAGAATAATTGGTAGTTGGCTAGTACAGTTTCCAAAGTATTTTAAATAGGACAGTACTGAAGATTTCCCACTTATTTTGGTTGAGGATAACAATTTTAATAGGATGTAAGTTTCTCCTCAGACTGTGAATATTTATTCTCCCTGTCTTGTTTGGTGCTGCACAAAGCTGCATTATAGTAACTTAGACCAGTTTCCTATCAAGATCAGCTTGGCATCAGCTCTCTAGGATCTCATTTGCTATCTAATCCATTCAACTGGAAATGCTAGGGATTAAACTAAGGACCTTCTGCATGCAAATCAGATGCCCTACTATCAAGCAATGCCCCCCTCTGAACTCCCCTGTTGCTGCTGCTTTTGGGTCACTTTCCCCATACTTGTTTTATTTTTTTCTTGGTGTATTAGTCATATAGATGATCTCACTGAATTGGGGATCACTTCATTAAGGGGATCATATCAATGCAGAAGAGAAATGATCATCAACATAACAAAGTCTTAACATAGCCGCATCTGTGGATAGTAATTTGGAGATTGGGGCCATGAACTGACAAGATAGATTTTTCTACAAACCTGAAAAAGCCCTAGATTTGCAGAAAAATCTGAAATAACAAAAATTGGTGTGTGCGTGTGTGAATTCTCCCTAAATATACAAGCAATTCCTGTAGCCTCAAGAAATAAATGCCCTCAGTAGCCATTGCTAGACAACTGCAACAATCTCTCACAATAATGTACTTCCTAACATGGACACCGACTCTGGGACAAGGGCCTGCAATAAACCAAGATGTCAACTCTGTCCCTATTCTGACAACACAATAATTGGACATACAACACTAGTTATATCATCTCAGTTTCATTCACTTGTTCATCATTCAATGTTATATATGCTATCAAGTGTCAGCAATGCCCTTCCACTCTCTGCATTGAACAAATAGGTCAGTCCTTATGCAAAATTAAAAATTGACACAAACCTGACAACAACAATAATAATCACAACACTCAAAATCCAGTGGGAGAACATTTTAAACTTCCAGGACATTCTGTTGCTGGCCTAAAAGTGTCTGTCCTCAAACAAAGAAACTTCAAAGGCAGATTACAATGTCAGATTGCTGAACCTGAGTTCATTTACAAATTCAGAACAATGGAATCCTCAGGGCTGAATAGAGAAGTAAGAGTCTTATCTCACCACAGATGCTAATTTCTGTTGTAATCAGCTGCACTGTGCCTTTACATCCAAACTCCTTTCTTTGCTGAGATATAAAGGCTCATGGATCTCCACTCCTCCCTGTATCTGAAGAAGAGAGGTTTGATTCTGGAGAGTTTATACACTGAAAATCTTGTTGGTCTCTAAGATGTCACAGGACTCAAATCCTGCTGCTCAACTACAACTCTTTTTCCAGAGTTGAAATCTTAATTTCTGTCAGTAAAAGGAAAAGAGAAGAGGGCCCCTTCTAGGTCTATTTAGGCCTTTGAGGGAGAACTCATCAGGGCTGGGTCGTCCAGCAACTGCTAAACAATTTGCTTGTAGTCGATTTCCATGCCGTACCCTGGCCCAGTTGCTAGCTACTGTTCAACAACAGCCACTCCACTGTTACACGGTGGCGTAATGGCTAGAATTTCAAATTAGGATCTGGGAGACCAAGTTCAAATTCCTACTCTGATGTGGAAGTTCACTCAGTGACTCTGAGCCAGTCACCCACTCTCAGCCTAATCTACCTCAGTGAGTGATTGTGAGGATAAAATGGAAGAGAGGAGAACAATGTAAGCTTGTTTGTGTCTTCATTGTAGAAAAAGAAGGGTAAATGAAGTTAATAAATAATAAATGCAGCTGAAGATGGGGAGAGGCAGATAAAAAGTAGGCTGGCTGGTGGGTGGGACAGAAGGAAGCAGAGATATATTGGTCCGGGTAGGGGGAAAAAAGGGTTGTAGCAATCACAGAGATAAGAAAATAGACAAAAAGCCATGGTGCAAAACGAAGAAGATACTTTATTGTTCAGATAACAAAATTCTGTACACATAAAGCTTCTTCAGGGAAATCTGCTAGTTCTTCAATATTTCTACAGTGAGAATACAAAGATGCATAGGGATTTTTTAAAAACCTGGCAATTCAGCCCACCTGGACAGCAGCACCGCAGCTTGGACAGGGGCCGTGTTTGCAGCCCTGGAAGAAGGAAAGGCAGTTGGGCATTTCCTAGGCATCCGAGGGCTTTGCTGGATGGGCAGAGCCAAAGGCATATTTGCCTGCTCCGCCCTTCCCCAGCACAGAGTTGTCTTTGTTGCTCGGCCTGAGCAGGGCCGTTTTCACACTACTAACCTCCTTCCACAATGTTGCGAAACGTTGTGCAAAAAACGCGGAAGATAGCGTCTTCTCGCGAGAGTTTTGTGTGACAGTGCGCAAAAATGTGCCCAGAACACACTTCAAGCTGAGCTCCTCTGAGGCTGATTTTATTGAAGGCCCTCAGGTCTAGGCAGTGCCTTGGAGAAGCTGTGCTATTCCCCTGCTTACTACCTTCAACTCCAGCTTGCTACCTTCAAACTCTAGGATGAGAGCCAGGGCCCAGTGCCAGGCTCAGTGGTTTGGCAGAGATTTTTTTTTATTCCCCCCCCTCATTTACATTTGGGGCTTGTTGTCTATCAGTCAGGAGGGCTAAAGCAGGGTGAGGCCCAGCCCCTGTAGGCCTCTGGCCTACTAGGCTCCTCTCCTTCCCTTTTTCAATCTGTTGGTAGGGGGTTCTTCCAGCAGCAGCAGCAATAGGCTTTGCTATAAGCCACAGGGGTGAATTGCTTCATATACTATTGCCACGGGCTTAACAGGGTAGATGCTGGTGGCCCGCCTCCCTGTCTGGGCTTCTCCCTCCCCCCCAACCCCATTTACACTTTGGGGGCTTGGGGTAGGTTCATGCAGATAGAATGGCAGGCCTTCTGGCCTTAGCAGGCCTCATTACTTGAGGGAGGCTAGAACTGGTAGTGTGGGCTGATGGCCATCTTTTATTAGGGCAACTACAGAGGTATGGTTATCAGTGGCCATTATATGATGCTGGGGCAGCCATCTTTGCTTAGGGCATCTTATTGGGCAGCAGCCATTTTGCGTGGTGGGCAGCCATTTTTTGGGTCACCCCATAGGTGGCCATTTCACTTCTGTACCCGGTTTAACCATGCCGCCCAAGAAAGGCCAAAGAAGGCCCAAAGGCAAACGGCCAGCAAAGAGGCAAGCCCCTGAAAGTGCTGTGCCAGTTCTGACCTCCTCTGATAGGAGGAGTCCTTTAGTAGTAGAGTTGCCAACTCCAGGTGGTGGCTGGAGATCTCCCAGAATTACAACTGATCTCCAGGCTGCTGGGCTCACTTCCCCTGGGAAGAATGGCTGCTTTGGAGGGTGAACTCTGTGGCTGTCTCTCCCCACCTAGGGCCACACCCTCTCCACCCCCCCCCCCCCCAAAGTCTCCAGGAATTTCACAATTTGAAGCTGACAACCCTATCTAGTAGATGTGATATACTGGATTGCATTGCAGCTCATGTACAGTTCAAAGGGGTCTCAAGGCCAGGATCAGGTTGGCCCAAGAGGCTGGAGTCAGCTGCTATGTCCTCTGTGGGAAGTGTTAACAAGATTTTCTGCTCTAGAAGGACCTTCTGCCATAGGTGAGCATGAGGAAAGGGACATGCTGGTGGTGGAAGGTGCAGCGATGGACCCAGATGCTTGCTGTGGAGCCAGCAGAATGGAGGGTGTATGCTGGATGAGTTTCAGACGTGAAGGTGGTGGGGGCGTAGCCCCGGTGGCAGATGATGCTGATGCATATGTGGCTTTAGATCATCCATGCGGCCTGAAGAGGCCAGCCCTATAGCGTGATGATAAGCACGCTAAAACACAGCGGGCTGTGGGGGCCCTGGGTTCAGCCTCTGTTCCTACACCTTTGGTGCTTTACATTCATGCAGAACCCAGCCTAGCATGTCTCAGGGCCTGAGCTAGTCGGGACAGTGTCCTTTGTGACTGCAGCCATGAAGCAGGCAGGTTGCCAGTCCGCGCACATGGTCGGCTTTAGTCGCTGTGACATGGCAATGAGTCAAGGGTTAGACCTTAATGGGCTCAATGGCTCCCTGGCTGCCCCTCCCCTTTTTGTTCGGTACCTGGATATAATATAAAGGGCATAATGACTTAGCTGGTGCTACATGGTTGCAGTGTGAAGAGGAATTCAGTGCGTGGGGGCCGACCTCAAGCCTGGCTTACCCTGGGATAGGATATAGTAGCAGCTTGGGCTGCAGATGATGTCTCCTGCAATACCAACATGGGGGATTGCTTTGACAGTGGTCACCTTGTTCACAGGGCTGCTGTTGATTCTAGTATCTGTGTCCCCGGTGGTGCAGTCCATTCAACCCTGGATGCTTCGTTGGGAGTTCACCTCACAAGGGGTAGTGCTAGGAATTTCTGTAGATCTGGTCAGGAATGCCAAATCTGAGGTGCCCCCCCCCCCCCCCACTTTCATGGCTTGCAAACATCAAGGGCAGGGAGGTAAACCTGGTGGGAACAACAACAAACTGGAGAGGGGACATGTCCCATAAATCTGAAGGTTCTTAGTGGTTGCTGGCTGCATATTCCAGGCTCCAGGATCCCCCTTTATTTGCTAGTGGATTTCACATGGATGTTGGATCCCTGTTCAGGGTCCTGGTACAAAATAGCAAGGGAGTGTGCTGGGGGTAGGGTGCTGCCCCCCCCCTTTTGGATGCCCCTCTTTTTCTGCATATAGGTCCTTTGACCAGCAGTCAAGGTGGCTCGGTGATGTGGGGTCTGCAATTAAATGGCAAAATGTAACACTGAGCCTGCCTATCACTCACCATCTCAAAGATTTCGTGTCATGGGTTTCCCTTCATAGGGCAATATCATAAGGGCAATCTTACAGTCAGGGCTCTTCTAAGGGAATGCTCTGTCTTATAGTGGCCTTTGAGCACTACAGCTCTTTTTGCAAGTGAGGGATCTGCAGGTTCTGGCCATTGCAAGGGTTAATTTTGCCTCTAGAGTGATGGCACCTCATCATTTCTTGGGACCGCTACTTGAGGCCATAGGTTCTTCATCAGATGCTTAAGTCTTGTAGGGGTATCAGGGAGGATTTGGCAGTGAAAGATGAGTTAAGTTTCCGAACTTCTTTAATGGCTTTCCTTTTGGAAGGAGGACCTGCTCTTAGAGGCAGAATTTTCTTGGTTTCCAGATCTTAGTGGTAGTGTTTTGTGGTAAGGGAGTTTGTCTGCCACATTGTTCACTTTTGGTGTGACAATTCAAGGGGCAATCCATGTTCTCAAGTCACCCCCCCCCAAAAAAGTTATGCAGACCATTTATGCTCCTGTGCTGCAGTTTAGGTGGCAAGGGGGGGGGGGTCACTTGGGTGACCTCAGGGTCATGGCATGCCTATTTCCTATAGGCTTACACGGACTTGCTGCACTCTGACTGGTAGTGGGCCTAATGGCTCAAGGGCAGTTGTGGTCCTCCACCTCACGTTGTCTCACAGGGCATGTCCCCTTTCCCTACAGGCTCATGCAAGCTTGCAGCACCCAGGCAAGTAGTGGCCTGATGCCTCAAGGGTAGGTGCGGACCTTCGCCTCACATCCTGGTCATTCACCTGGGGGGTGATGACCTTGGCTCACAGGGCATGGCCCTTTCCTTTCAGGCTCACACAGGCTTGCATCGCCCAGGCAAGTAGTGGCCTGATGCTTTGAGGGGAGGTGCGGACTTCCACCTCACGTACTGGTCATTCGCCTGGAGGTTCTAGGGGAGGTGCAGTCCTCTGCCTCCTGTTTTGGTCATTCACCTGGATGGTAATGATTTTGGCTTTTGGGGAAAGCTGGGGCATTATTGGTTGCTCCCCAGCTTACTGAATTCGCCAACTTCTACAGAGGTGATGAGGTCAACCTGTCAGTTGCTGGCTGTGACATATTCCTGGATGATTTACGGCAAGGGCTCAAGTTGTCCATAAGCCACCTGAGGGGCACAAAGGCCTAAGAGGCTTGGCCCTAGCAGTGGCAGGTTAGGATGGGAAAATGAGTGGGACGGTGACCCCCTTGGCACATCCCCATTGGGGGGGAATGGGGGTCTGTCAGGAGCGACTGGTGGGCTCCATGGCAGCCAGTTGCGAAGGCAGACTGCCACGTGGCTCCCCTGTACAAGTAAGGCCCTTCTGCTGTACGGCAAGGTGCTGCAGGCTTGGAAGGGGAACCACTTGCCTGGCCGGTCAGGTACCAGCCATGCGTTGTATGGCTCACCCCCGCGGCAGTGGGGGCTCGCCCAGACAGGTCAAGACGGAGGTCATGGGTGACCCCAGGGCTTGACCTGTACCGCTAGTTAGTTAGATCCCTTGCCTGTCAATAAAAGGCAGGGGGAGGGAGCATGGAGCCTTTCCTGGGCTATTTTAACCTTTGAGGAATGGATGGACGCACTGGGGCCAGGCTTGGCAGCAAACACTTGGTGACTTGCTACCACATGACTTGAATGACTTACCCAGGCCAGCTGCTTGCTACTATTCAACGGCAGCCACCATACAAAAGCCAGTGTCTTATAGTGTCTAGAGTTTGAAATTAGGATCTGGAAGAACATGGGGAAAGGGATGGAGGGAAAGCTAATGATGTGGGGTAGATAAAGGTAGGTTGGTTGGTGGTTGAGAAAGAAGCAGGAAAAGAGGTGAGGCTTTGAGGGCTTTTAGGAAAGTGAAAGAAGAAATAGTGTGGGAGAGGAAAATGAGATGAGGAAAATGAGATGCCCCCATGCAAATTCTTGTAGGTCACCTGTTTATTAATATATTTAATATATCTAAGTCTCATCATGGTTCCATTTGTGGATACTTAAATCCAAAGAGTGGGGCAATGGCAGACAAGACAAATGTTAACTCTTGCTTTTACATGCATCTTTACATGATCCTCTCATTTCTTCAGTAAATCACCAAGTTCTGTTGATTTAGTAGAGTTTCTAAATATGTAGCCTCTGTAAACCTTTTAGTAAACATCAGACACAATGGACTCAGTGACCTAGAGATTTCCAGGTTTGAGATGGCAACTCAACTGGTCTGTGACTGTAAATTCCTATAGCTAGGCCTTTCACAACATTACGTAGCCAATCAGATTTGGTTTCTTGGTGTTTTATAAAAGTTTAAACCAATATATTTTAATAAGAGCTGCAGAGATTGCTTTATTGTTATTGCTCAAACCATTTGCACAAATTAGAGAGGGGTTTTGTTAAGCCATAATTTAAAATAATAATGCACACTACGAAAATGATAGATGTAATCGGCCTTCTTTTTGAAATCAAGAATAAGATGGATTATGGTAAATGGCAAAAAAAATGTTAGAAAAAAAGCTACAAGTTTTGTCCAGAAGGAATTGTGAATGTCTGTGCACACTCCTCAGTTCTATCCAGCAGTCACACTGGATGAGAAAGACTCCTTGCTGCATAGGCTTGACCACTATCAGTATTCATTGATCTGGGCAATAAGAAATCCTGCTCTCAGTGCCCATCATCCCTCTCTCAGATGTATGAACCAAGTTAAACAGCAATCTGGAATGGCTTGGATGGACAATTAGCACAACAGTGAATTGTTGGGGTACAGCAAAGTGCTTTGTGACTGCAATTACTTGAGCAATAGAAAGGAACATGGGCCACCTTGACGTCCCTCTTTGCTGTGATACACGAGAATGAACATAGCAGTTGCTAGTCATCAAGATAAAATCTTCTATTTGGCCCAGAGAAAATGACAAATCAATATGAAAACAATGCCCTTTGCAACAGAAGCAGCAGATGCTCTCAATTATCAGCAACAATTACCATACAAGGGAAATGAGAAGGCTCTGGTACCACTTAACAAACACCAAATAAGCTGTAAAAACTTCATGATCCTAATAGTTCTGCCTTACAAAACCACAAATGATTTCCTCAACCTAGTATAATATACTTATAAATATGTATGTAATCTCAAAGGTGCTTTAATAATAATGATAGTCATTTAAAATAAAATAATGAAAAAGCTCATGACAGTGATATAATACCCTATTATAGTCTAGAGGCAGTTGTGGCTTTCAGTATTAGAGACGATAGATATCCATAGCCATGGTTCATACAACAGCCATTTTCAGGGGGGCGGGGGGAATGGAAAAGCATTTTATGGAAATCTGTTACTCTGACCGTCTGCCTGTGGCTGCTGAAATTAAGAAACCCATTTGCAACCTGTTTCTGTTTAATTTTACCAGCTTCTATAATTATGGGTCCCTAGGAACTGTGGTGACATTATCACAAATGTCATTTCAGTAGGGACAAAGGCACAGCGCTGAGGTCTAAGTGGACTTCCACTTGCAAATTATAAATCTATGGGAAGAATTCAAGGGAATTGGGAGGAGGGCAGCAAACATAGTGAACAAACTTGTTGATCCATGATCTTTGTAAACTGTGAATATTCTAGTTTCTAGGGGTTGCAACCATATTCCTCTTAGGTTTGCAAACAAGATTTTGTTGTAATGTTTGCAGATCTCACTGAAGGAAGCAGCACTTTCTCCATTAACACTTGTTTCCTTCTATCATACAAACAGTATAATTAAGTTAGCTTATGTCCTTAAGAGCTGTAGAATTTTTTTTTATATACCACTACAGGAAGTGGGGCCTGAAAATCATTTGCAAGACACCAAAAACGGCTCTCTGTGCAGGCTAAACAGGTGGAATGTCTTTTTAAAATATGTATGTGTGCGTTTGGGTATGTATCGTAATGAAGTGATTTCTGTAACACGCTTAAAAATAGTATGTCACTTGTGTGCCCTGCACTTGCTATTTGTTTTGTTAGTCTTTTGGGTGTTTCAGGAAATAACTGGAAATGACCACGTGTTTGTGTAGTTGTCATGCCTCAGGTAAGGTGAGCCACCTTACGCTGCCACCACTCTGGGATTTAGGGTCCCTTGGGAAGTCCCAGAGTACCCTCCCAACCCTTCTGACCTCTGTAGCTTGGCCAATAAACAGGCGTGAGGACCCAGCAGAGTAACAACAAACAAAAGGATTTATTTACAAGGAGATCAGTTAATATCAAACTAACAAGCAAACAAGCAAAACAAGGTGCCTTAGCAACAATAGACGGGTGAAAGTAAAATAAACAAAAGGCCCTAGCGCGACTGAACTCACCGAACCTCTGTCTGCCAGGCCTGCCTTCTCACCCTACCTGGATGAGGGCCTCTCTCCCTAGCAGAAACCACCTCTGGCCTGCTCCCTGGGAAAAAGAACACAGGCTTTCCCCCTCCCAGACTTACATAGCATTAGCCCCCTCTGTTCTGATTGGCCAGAAAGGGTGCCAAAATAGCCCAGGGGTTCCTTGGAATTGTAGGCAGGCCTACTCCCACTGCTAATAGGCTTCTAAGTAGACAAGGGCACGATCCAAAAAAAAAATACCCATCAAGCTGATTGTGGATCTGCGCTGGCAACGACCCCAGATCACCGATTCACTCTAATAAAGTCCCGTTTCCGATCTGGGATTGGGGAGGCCAAAGCGGAGGGGCGCCCCCCCCCACACACTTAGAGCAGAGGGGGGGAAGTTTTTAACCCAACGACGAGCCGCCTCCCCTCAGGGTGGGGATGTTTTCTCTCACACACATGCACGCACACACTTAGAGCAGAGGGGGGAAAAGTTTTTAACCCGTCCCTGCCTCTCCAAATAGAGAGAGAGAGACACACCCTGTCTACAAGTTTCAGCCAGCTTTTTAAAAAAAGCAGGGATACAATCCATTCCTCCCCACCCGATTTTAAAAGCCATTCTTCCAAAAGCATATTTTGAACAGGAAGAAAGTAAAACCAGGATCCACATGGATCCTCATGGATCCTATGGTTTTTTAAATGGGAAAAACACAAATGAAACATCAAATCACATATCAACTTCTTGCAAAAAGCAGGCACTGGGCTGAGAAGCCAGGAGGAGAGAGATATCTCTTTTCAGTGTTAACTCTTTCAACGCACTGAATGAACTCAGGAGAGGAGCTCAAAACAGCTTCAGTTGATAGCTGCTCTCAAAGCAAGGGGGTTTTGTTTTCATTCAGTGCGTTGAAAGAGTTAACACTGAGAAGAGATCAGGAAAAAGTTTTTAACCCGTCCCTGCCTCTCCAAATAGAGAGAGAGACACACCCTGTCAACAAGTTTCAGCCAGCTTTTTAAAAAAAGCAGGGATACAATCCATTCCTCCCCACCCGATTTTAAAAGCCATTCTTCCAAAAGCATATTTTGAACAGGAAGAAAGTAAAACCAGGATCCACATGGATCCTCATGGATCCTATGGTTTTTTAAATGGGAAAAACACAAATGAAACATCAAATCACATATCAACTTCTTGCAAAAAGCAGGCACTGGGCAGAGAAGCCAGGAGGAGAGAGATATCTCTTCTCAGTGTTAACTCTTTCAACACACTGAATGAACTCAGGAGGAGCGCAAAACAGCTTCTGCTGATAGCCGCACTCAAAGTTTTCTCTCTCTCTTAACCCCTTCCTCTCCCAATCACTTTGCTTATATTTTTCTCAGGAAGCCACCTTTTCACTCACAACTGTTAGCTTTTCCTCGCTAGGGGAAATATTATCAAGTTTCAAACAGAGCTCAGGCATTCCCCTGCCTCTGTTGCCAGGGGAATAGATTATTGGTGCCTGAATGTCTAGCTTTCCGATCCTATCACAATTGCCCCGGTCCAGCCCCATCCCGACTGCTGGATCGTTTGCCGTGGAAGACAACGATCCACCAGGTCACGACTGGGAGATTGCCATTATCGTGGTTTTTTTTTTATCATAATGCAGATCATGCCCATCTCTACTTCTGAGGTCTTGCTAGGCCTTCCTGGCACAGCCAGATCATGACAGTAGAACACAAATCAGTTTCAGAAAAGTGATAGCAGCGAACATCCTTAGCACACCCTCAAAGCAACCCTCACTCTGGAAGTACTTGTTTAAAAGTGCTGTGTGTGGTGATTGCAAGAAAAGCTCTGCCTGTATTCACTTCCAGGTGCTTCAGCCCATGGCCAGGTGATTGCATAATGAATAGAAACTGTTCTGCACATGATGTAAGAACTGACATCCATTTGGAGTCAAACCTCCCTTCTTCAGAGCTTATACCCTGAACATCTTGCTGGTCTCGAAGGTGTCACTGGACTCAAATCCTGCTGTTCTACTGCAGACCAACATGGCTACCAACCTGAAACTGCTATCCCCTATGTGTCTTTCCATTCCTTGAGATAAATTGCGGAGGATATGTTCCAAGCATCTTCCTTTACGAAAGTATAATCTTGGGTGTCTGGGAAAGGGCTCCCCTCCCCCGAGTGGGGCACCATGTTTTTAGAACAGACTATTCTGGAAATGCTTGCCAAGAGACATCTCTGTATGGTTTTCACCAGCTAGTTATTCTGTACTTTTAAGTATTAATGCATATATTTTAAGTTTCAGTGCGCTGGTCAAAGTAGCAGTTTTGTGTCATTTTTAGGAACATTGGTTTTCATGAGGATTTGAGTTTAATGTTTTTATATTTTGCAAACTGTGAATTTTAGAATATAGCAGCCTGTGATTTTAGCATGTATCGGTACTTCCTTAAATCTTCTTTTCCCTACAGTTTGAAAAATGATTGTGCAAACTGGTACTCAGTTTCTGCTAGGAACACTTATCTTCATTATCCCTGACCTACAGGTAACCAAAAAGGGGTTGTGGGAATAAAGAGAAACAAGATATGGAGCAAGAATATATCAATGAACAGCAGAAGGTCTGCTGCGGGTGAGGAGTATGATTAAGAAACAATGAACATTACTGCAGGAAAGCTCTCCCCAAAGATGTCTGAGAGAAGAAGGAAAACCAAGTAAAAACAGGACTAACATTAGAGAAGTATTTGTCTCTTTTCTTATCTGCCTCCTTACATGGATAAATTCCATGACCTTTACTAAATCTATCTCTTGGTAGCCTTATTTGAAAGTGCCTTGTTGAAATTCATTTTGAAAATCTCATTACCTTGCCTATTATTATTAATTTGTATAATAATGAGAAATTCCAGAGGTTATTGTCAGCTTCCAAGTCTCAATAGTCTAGTAGCTCTACATAGATAGAATTGCAGAGGGCCACTAAATAAAGAACTTAAATGCAAATTAATTGGAAGTTTTATTGAAGCTCAACAACACAAATAACAAGCTCAGAAACAGACTGAGAAAAGATGATAAGAAATTCTCTCCCAGCCCTAGCTTGGTGAAGTCCTGATGGTCAAAGCTTTCATTTTGGTAGTATATATATATTTAGCACAAAGCTTTTCGCTGAAGACAGGATGTGTGTGTGTATCTATCTATCTCCTGTCTTTAGTGAAAAGCTTTGTGCTAAATTCTCAGACATCTTAAATAATCTAGGTTTGGTTTCCTATCACCAGTGGTCAGGTCCTCTGTAGCAATATTCAGCCTCTCATCTTAGAAAAATCTGTCAATGGAGTATCTAATGATGATGAAAACTAATATAGAGTCAAAATGGTGTGCACAATTCCCAAACATTTTCACCCTTGTGAAATGTGGCCATTCTGGTTGATTGTTTTTGGATGCTTTGCTGTTCACAGTAGGCCAGGTGAAGTGAAGAGGGATTGTGTTTTGATTATTGAGGCAACTGGGCTGATGCTGTCTTGCATTTGGATAGGCATCTAAATGTCTATCTATTGAAACCAATCCTGTGCAGATAAATAATATCTGCATTTGGAAAGACATGCATCCAAGTGTGCATTTTGATCCACATCCTGTCCCAATTAATCATATGTGAATATGTAAGACTAGAGCTAAATGAGGAATACAGCATCATAAAATTCTGGTAGAGAATGAAAATGCCAGTACAGCTTGGCATGGCAAGGAACATCAGCTTGATCACCTGGAGAACGGGGATGCATTCCTTCTTCCAGTCCAAATGACTTAGGGCAGTAAGAGCATTTTGTTTACTCTCAGTGAAGCCATCATATGGTGCCATGTGTTCATTGTGTGATCCTTTGTTGCCTGGGATCCTGTAGTGTAGAAGCTCTTAAAATTGGTGCTGATAATATTAATAATATTTAGTTTGCTACTATGTTAATCTCACCATAGGAATGGCCAGATGTTTCAGCTGTCAGGCTATGGATGACAGGCTATGGCAGATAGACCCATGTACCATCACAGCAAGAATCCAGGTTATTGGTTAAAGGTTTTATTCAGGAATCAGATCATTTCCACAGATATGTCCATAGAATTACTCAGAAGCAAGGTGAGCAACTAAGCAGTAAGAACAGGTTGACAGGAATGGCAGCACATGGGAAAACCCTTCCTCTTAACTCACACATTTACTCCTCCCCCCTCCCATCAGCAAAACAGGACTTTTTGTGTGAACCCGTCCTGAGAACATCTCCCATATTTGCACTATCAAGTCTAAACACTGAGAAAGCAGGAGATCAAAGTTGAAACATAGCAGTGCATGGGAGTTAGCAGTGTACAAAGTCAAAAGTACTGAGAGCTTCTACAGTCCGTTAGATAAAGACACCTGTAACTTCAATAAGCCTGTGAAAGCAAAACAGTTATGGCATTGGCAATATGACATCAAGTTATAGCATGAAATATTGGTTCAGAATAACAGGTCAACATCAAGCATGGCATGAATGAGGTACACCCTACCCAATAACACACCGTGACCGACTAACTAAGATTGGAATGATGTTACTGAACTGTGATATAACAAACGGAAAATTCAAATTTTATTAAGCTTCTTCACAATACTCTACATGCAGCAGTTAGCATACAAGCTCCAATTACTGGTGAGCACTACGCTCTTTCCCAACCAAAGAAGGGAAGAACGCACAATTCTCCCAGCAACACTTACTTCCAGAGTAAACAAAATAATTTGTATTGCACACAGGCTAAGGCAACTTAATACTATATCCCAAAGGCGTGAATGATTAAAAAAAAGACCACTAAGGGTCTTACGTAGATGCCCATCTATGTAAGACCCTTAGTGGGTTTTTTTTTAATCGTATAGTATTAAGTTGCCTTAATACTATACTAGGCACTACTAAGTTGCACTATTACTAGGCACTATTAAGTTGGCTAGGGTGTGGTTGGAAACTGCTTGTGGAGGCCTTCAGATTCAGTTAACAAGGAAAGCAGTGGTGTTTGGAGAGAAGGGGACCGGGGTACTAGAAAGTGGATACCAACTTCAAAAGAGAAAGAAAGTTCTAAAATAAAGGGGACAGGGTAAAAGCCGGAACGAGACGGAACAGGCCGGAACAGGCACTAAAGAAATGCCAGTGCCACAAAAAAGAGGGGGATGTGTTAGAGACACTCCAGAACAATATTTTAGAAATGAAAACTCTGGACTGCCCCGCTTTTATTAACCCATTCCATGCCAAAAAGCTCCCGGAACAGCACAAAACAGACAAACGTTTGGAACCATTTGATAATGGAGAAAATTACTGACAAACTATACCAAAGGGAACACTATCCTTCAGGAACAGACTTTTGGGAAAAATGGTTCCCATTCTATGAATACTTGGAATCTAAAGGCTTACAACCCACTTCTTCTTACTTTTATTCATTGTTGTATTGACCGTTAAAACCCGTTGTTGTATTCAGCTGAAGTGGACTTACCATTACTGTTTCTGTGGTATGTATTTTACCGTTTTGTTGCAGTTCTGGTTGAAAATTTAATAAAATTCAAGAAAAAAAAAAGAAATGGTGCCAGAAGCGTTTTAAAAATTCAAATGTAACTATTTTAGAAGGGAAAGTTTAGGTGATATCAGGGGTTGAAAATTTGCGAGATAATTCAACATAGATATCTCTGAGGCACAATCAGCACATGCACAGTCTTTAGTTCTATACTCTTCACAGATACATAAAGGTTTATGTTTTGAGGCTTTAGTTCTGTTGGTTTTCCCCTGACACTCTAGTATACTTTATTTTGGGACAGGGTAAAAGCCAGAATGAGACTGAACAGGCCGGAACGGGCACTAAAGAAATGCCAGTGCCACAAAAAAGAGGGGGATGTGTTAGAGACACTCCAGAACAATATTTTAGAAATGAAAACTCTGGACTGCCCCGCTTTTATTAACACATTCCATGCCAAAAAGCTCCCGGAACAGCACAAAACAGCCCGGAACGGGCACTAAAGAAAGGCCAGTGCTACAAAAAACAGTGGCATGTGTTAGAGACACTCCAGAACAATATTTTAGAAATGAAAACTCTGGACTGCTCCGCTTTTATTAACCCGTTCCATGCCAAAAAGTTTCTGGAACAGCACAAAACAGCCCAGAATGGGCACTAAAGAAAGGCCAGTGCTACAAAAAACAGTGGCATGTGTTAGAGACATTCCGGAACAATATTTTAGAAAGGAAAACTCTGGACTGGCCCGCTTTTATTAACCCGTTCCATGCCAAAAAGTTTCTGGAACAGCACAAAACAGCCCGGAACGGGCACTAAAGAAAGGCCAGTGCCGCAAAAAACAGTGGGATGTGTTAGAGACACTCCAGAACAATATTTTAGAAATGAAAACTCTGGACTGCCCCGCTTTTATTAGCCCGTTCCATGCCAAAAAGCTCCCGGAACAGCGCAAAACAGCCCGGAACGGGCACTAAAGAAACGCCAGTGCCGCAAAAAACAGTGGCATGTGTTAGAGACACTCCAGAACAATATTTTAGAAATGAAAACTCTGGACTGCCCCGCTTTTATTAACCCATTCCATGCCAAAAAGCTCCCGGAACAGCACAAAACAGCCCGGAACGGGCACTAAAGAAATGCCAGTGCTACAAAAAACAGTGGGATGTGTTAGAGACACTCCAGAACTATATTTTAGAAATGAAAACTCTGGACTGCCCCGCTTTTATTAGCCCGTTCCATGCCAAAAAGCTCCCGGAACAGCACAAAACAGCCCGGAACGGGCACTAAAGAAACGCCAGTGCCACAAAAAACAGTGGCATGTGTTAGAGACACTCCAGAACAATATCTTAAAAATGAAAACTCTGGACTGCCCCGCTTTTATTAGCCCGTTCCATGCCAAAAAGCTCCCGGAACAGCACAAAACAGCCCGGAACGGGCACTAAAGAAAGGCCAGTGCCGCAAAAAACAGTGGGATGTGTTAGAGACACTCCAGAACAATATTTTAGAAATGAAAACTCTGGACTGCCCCACTTTTATTAACCCGTTCCATGCCAAAAAGCTCCCGGAACAGCACAAAACAGCCCAGAATGAGCACTAAAGAAACACCAGTGCCACAAAAAACAGTGGCATGTGTTAGAGAAACTCCAGAACAATATTTTACATATGAAAACTCTGGACTGCCCCGCTTTTATTAACCCTTTCCATTCCAAAAAGCTCCCGGAACAGCACAAAACAGCCCGGAACGGGCACTAAAGAAACGCCAGTGCTACAAAAAACAGTGGGATGTGTTAGAGACACTCCAGAACTATATTTTAGAAATGAAAACTCTGGACTGTCCCGCTTTTATTAGCCCGTTCCATGCCAAAAAGCTCCCGGAACAGCACAAAACAGCCTGGAACGGGCACTAAAGAAAGGCCAGTGCTACAAAAAACAGTGGCATGTGTTAGAGACACTCCAGAACAATATTTTAGAAATGAAAACTCTGGACTGCCCCACTTTTATTAACCCGTTCCATGCCAAAAAGCTCCCGGAACAGCACAAAACAGCCCGGAACGGGCACTAAAGAAAGGCCAGTGCTACAAAAAGCAGTGGGATGTGTTAGAGACACTCCAGAACAATATTTTAGAAATGAAAACTCTGGACTGCCCCGCTGTTATTAACCCGTTCCATGCCAAAAAGTTTCTAGAACAGCACAAAACAGTCTGGAACGGGCACTAAAGAAAGGCCAGTGCCGCAAAAAACAGCGGGATGTGTTAGAGACACTCCAGAACAATATTTTAGAAATGAAAACTCTGGACTGCCCCGCTTTTATTAACCCATTCCATGCCAAAAAGCTCCCGGAACAGCACAAAACAGCCCGGAACGGGCACTAAAGAAACGCCAGTGCTACAGAAAACAGTGGGATGTGTTAGAGACACTCCAGAACAATATTTTAGAAATGAAAACTCTGGACTGGCACCCTTCAATTAACCCTTTCTATGCCAATATGCTCACGGAACACCACAAAACAGACTGGAACGGGCACTAAAGAAACGCCAGTGCTACAAATAACAGTGGGATGTGTTAGAGACACTCCAGAACAATATTTTAGAAATGAAAACTCTGGACTGCCCCGCTTTTATTAACCCATTCCATGCCAAAAAGCTCCCGGAACAGCACAAAACAGCCCAGAATGGGCACTAAAGAAAGGCCAGTGCTACAAAAAACAGTGGGATGTGTTAGAGACACTCCGGAACAATATTTTAGAAAGGAAAACTCTGGACTGCCCCGCTTTTATTAACCCGTTCCATGCCAAAAAGTTTCTGGAACAGCACAAAACAGCCCGGAACGGGCACTAAAGAAAGGCCAGTGCCACAAAAAACAGTGGGATTTGTTAGAGACACTCCAGAACAATATTTTAGAAATGAAAACTCTGGACTGGCACCCTTCAATTAACCCTTTCCATGCCAAAAAGCTCCCGGAACAACACAAAACAGCCCGGAACAGGCACTAAAGAAAGGCCAGTGCCACAAAAAACAGTGGGATTTGTTAGAGACACTCCAGAACAATATTTTAGAAATGAAAACTCTGGACTGGCACCCTTCAATTAACCCTTTCTATGCCAATATGCTCACGGAACAGCACAAAACAGACTGCAGTTTTCTGCAGACTCGGGACTGAAAGCACACCCAGACCATGTTTTTCGCTTCCCTCCACCCCAACAATTATCTGTTGGTAGCCTGGGACTTAGCCTCAGGCGAAGAGGAGTTACCTGGCTGGATGCTCCAAGTAACAATAAAAAAAGATGTCCTATTTTTTCAGTTATTTGTTTATTTATTTGAAAAAAAAATTAAGAGATGTCCGATTAATATATATAATAAACCAAAAAAAGGAATCCACTTTAAGGATTGCTTCCCATAGACCAATTCAGTTAGAGGATCAAAATGAAGGTGAGTGCAAAAATGATGGGAAGGGTGTGTGTGTTTGTACAGTGAACAGTGGATTAATGTGAACAAAATCAGTGATGCAAAAATTCGTGACAGCTTGGTTGGAAAGCTGCATGAAGTATTGGTATCTGAAGAGGGTTTTGACTAAAGTGTCAGCAGGTGCTTGGAGAGACGGTTCAAGCATACAGGAGGGAACAGCAGAGCTGATTTGAAGAGAAGGAGACTGGGTAAGGTTGCAACCTCCAGATAGAGCCTGGACTTCTCCTGGAATTACAGCTGATCTCCAGATAAGAGAGATCAACTCCCCTGGAATAGCTGCTTTGGAGGGAGGACTCTATGACATTATATGCCACCGAGGTTCCTTTCCTTCCTAAACCACACCATCCTCTGATATTACCCCTAAATCTGCTGGCACAAGCAGGAGTCAGCAACTGTAAGACTGGGGAGGCTGAGGATGGTGAAGCAGCAAATATCATACTCTAGAATGTAACAGATAAAGGGCTTCTAAGCAAGATCAGGTTTGCCATTATGGCCTCTAGGAGAAAATTTCCTATGGGATGGTGGTCTGGGGTACCACTTGTCTGCACACAACACACACACACGTCAGTGCCCAGGCAGCCAGGAGGGCCAATAAGGCTGGCTAGGCAAGAATCAGCCAGTGGTCTAGTGGTGCAGAAAAGCCTGGTGCTGCAGCTGCTGCCTATCCTCCTCACTTGGCTTGCCTTTGCCTCAGTTGCCCCATCAGTGATCCCTCTTGATCAGAGACACCAGCCACAGATGACCAATGATGAGGCAAGTGAGGCAAAGACGAGCCGAGGGAGACAGGCAGCAATAGTCCTTGGCTTCACTGTGGTGCTGCCTCCTGCTGCTGGCTTGTACTTGCATATTAGCCCATTATCTGTTGGATCTCCTCCAGATGAGGCAGTGTTGATGGAAGAGGGATGGGACCAATGGAGAAGAACCATTTTCCATGGCTTCTTTGGCAACCCTGTCCACCCCCGTTGCCACGTCATAAAGATGATCCATTTCAGTCTGATTGTTGCCCTCATCATGGCAGACTAAGATCATTTGTTGCCCTGATGAATGCCCTACACTGATCCTCTTATTTGGAAACTGCATCCTTGTTTGTTTTCCTGTACTTTTAGTGCCTTTTGATATCGTTGACAATGCCATCCTGTGACAGCACAGTATTCATATTTGCTAACGCTGTGACCTGGAACCAGGTATTTGGGACAAAGGGAAGTTTATATCCCAAACATCTGTCTGCCATGCAGCCACAAAGAGGTAGGCAGATAACATGCACAAATGATGTCTTCTTCACCCACTGGTTTGTAAAGTGTGGGTTGGTGAACCCCAAAAAATGGAGCCAGGGCATCCATTGTAGATATCAGCACTCAAAAGGCAAGGATTGGTGGTGGGGTTTTACCTCCCCCTGTCACATATGTGGAAGAGAACAGCTTCTCACATATGTGAAGGACAAAGGCTTTACATTCAGTAGACAAATGGCAGCTTTCTCCCTCTCTCCTCGACGGTATCTGAAGACAGCCCTGATCAGGTGAGCAAAGCTGCTGTGGTGGAACATAGAGGAAGAGGTTGTCCTACGGATATGCCAGGCGAAGGCCATGTCACAGTCAAGACCTTGAACTGAGTTTGATAACTGATGCCGGAGGCGGGGCGGGGGGCGTCGGGGGGAGCGGCGCAGCCACGACCCCCGGGGGCCCAGCTGTCTTTGTCTTTGTCTTTGTCTTTGTCTTTGTCTTTGTCTTTGTCTTTGTCTTTGTCTTTGACAATGGTGGTATTGGCACCAGCACATGTGCTTGGTGTCAGGCCACAATCTTTGGCTGCGAATGTGGCCAGTCTCCAAGCACCCAGTATTAGACATGGCTTTGAATAAGGAAGTGGTGAAAATATAAGCCCTCTGAAACCCAAAACAATCTTTGGATCACCCCAAATCACACTCCACTGAACTCCAGAGACTGTCCCCTACAAGAGGACATGTGCTGGTGCTGATCCAGTCTCTGGTTCTGGACCTAAGGCCTCGAATGTGGCCTGTTTCCAAACACCCTGTATTAGACATGGCTTTGAATAAGCAAGTGGTGAAAATATAAGCCCCCTGAAACCCCAAGTTGGCAACTACTGTAAGGAGGTGCTTCAGACACCCAGTTGCCAATACCCAATACCACCATTGTCTCCAATTTAGGTAAAATAGGACATATGGAGTTCAGCTGAAATGGAAGGAGATCTCCAGGTACGGCAGTCATAATATGGAGGGTCCTCAGTGGGGTATAATTTGTAACTCTCGGAGTTCTCTAGGTGGGTTGGCATCAATTGTCAGGTAGTACCTATGTGGGGTATAATTCCACATAGGCCAGCCTAAGAAGCCTCCATGTTTCGGAGAATGTTAAAACCTGTCATTTGGAGATCAGTTGTAATTTGTGGGGATCTCCAGGAGGGTTGACAACCACAGTGTCATCAAGCCAGGCGGCCTTAGCATGGACCTGCCTGCTGCCAGAACTGCCACTGTCTCCCAAAGAACCCCAGGAGCAGCGAAGGCTGAGGGTAAGGGCAGAGGCATGGACCAAGCACAGGAGCGCATGCCTGGCAGCCCACGGCCTTCCCCCTGCTGAGGAAATGTCAGGAGAGCCAGTACAGGATCTGATCTACTCCTCCTGAGTAGCAGAGATGAGCCAGCTTGGAGAAAGAAGCTTAATGAACCCAGCCTCACCTGTAGGAGAAACTCCCTTTATAAGGCCGCAGCTAGCATGGGATTAGCTAGTCACAATTGTGGTATTCTGGACTTGGCTGTTGGTGAGCTCTTCGGTTCTGGCTGCCTGAGCCTTGGTGGGTCACAGTCTTTGATTCTGGAATCTGTTACTTGACCATGGAGTTTGACCTGAGAATCTTTGTTGTTGGCCCTGAGAATCTTTGTTGTTGGCCCTGTTGTTGTCAGAACTTGCCTCCAACCTTGGAGTCACCTGGGCTCAGGAGGACATGGTCTGCAGCTGCTAGAGGAGGTAAGGGCTTTTTGCCTTTCTTGGCTGTGGTGGGTTAAGCTGAGAAGCTAAGGGTGGTCCTCTCTAGCCTTGGGGCTTTTTGTGTGTAGTTTTGTGTTGATTTGAGTGTAGTTTTGAGGCTGAGTGTGTTTGGGCTTGATTGTGTTTGAGGGTGAGTGTGTTTGTAAGGCTGCTGGGGGTTGCTGGAGTACAAGCCACACACCCCCTTTGTGCTCACCTCCTGTGCTTAGCAGGAAGTGACCTTTTGCATTGAAAAGGCAACTGCTGGGCAGGGGCGCGAGCCCTTGGCGCAAGCCGAAGGGCGAGAGCTAAAGGGCTCTTGGCCTGTGGCTCTTAGCTGGGGGATCATAGCCGTTTTCTTTCCTCTTAGTGTGTTATTCCTAAAACAGAATAATGAAGTCAGAATGCCAGCAGGGGGTTGGGGGCTTTCCAGTGTATTGCACTGAGTGTCACATGTATGACTATCTGCCTTCTGGTCAGAAGTCCTGGATGTGTGCTTGCTGCAAGGAGCTCCTGGTTCTCAGGGAACGAGTACGTACCCTTGAGGCCAAGGTGGCTGACCTGGAGAAGCGGAGACAGTTAGATAGGCACGAGGACAAGATTCTCAGGGACAGGATAGATGTGTCCCACTCTAAAATTGGCAGCGTTCTTGTTGTCAAGGAGAATGAGGATCTTGTGGAATCAGGGCACCGTACTGAGGATAAGGGGAACATGCCCTCAGAAGGGACCTCTTCTTCAGTTGGTGAGCAGGTTTCCTTTCGCATCAAGGAACCATCCCTGGGTGGGGCGGGAGGGAGGCTCTTGGTAGTTGGTGATTCGATCCTTAGACAAGTAGATAGCTGGGTGGCACAACCGCGTTCTGACCGTATGGTGACTTGCCTGCCTGGTGCGAAGGTAGCGGACATTACGCGTGTTATAGATAGGCTGGTAGATAGTGCTGGGGAGGAGTCAGCGGTCGTGGTCCACGTTGGAACCAACGATGTTGGGAAATGCAGTCGTGAGGTCTTGGAACAAAAATTTAGGCTGTTAGGCAGGAGACTCAAGGCCAGGACCTCCAAGGTAGCCTTCTCAGAAGTGCTACCTGTTCCACGCGCAGGGCCAGAGAGACAAACGCAGATCAGGAGTCTCAATGCGTGGATGAGACGATGGTGTAGGGAGGAAGGGTTCAAGTTTGTTAGGCACTGGGATTCTTTTTGGGACAAGCGGGAGCTGTACAAGAGAGACGGTCTCCACTTGTCCCGAGAAGGAACCCGGCTGCTGGCACTTAAAATCAAAAAGGTGGCAGAGCAGTTTTTAAACTAAATGCTAGGGGAAAGCCGACAAGAGATAAAGTGTCTCTGGTTCAGGATGGTTCATCTCAGAGAGATGAAGGGCTAGGTATAACACTTCTACAGGGAGATAGATTAGAGTTGTCAACTGAGATGGAGACAAACAGTGCAGATGACCTAACTACGTCTCGAGGCAAAGTGTGCCGGGGAAGTTACAGGTGTTTATATACAAATGCTAGAAGTGTCCGAGGTAAAATTGGGGAGCTGGAATGTTTAGTGTTGGGCGAATCCATAGACATTGTGGGCATATCAGAAACTTGGTGGGATGAGGAAAATCAGTGGGACACGGTGATTCCTGGATATAAATTATATCGGAAGGATAGGGAGGGAAGGGTTGGTGGTGGGGTGGCTCTATATGTCAGAGAAGGTATACATTCCAGTAAGATTGAGAAGGTAACTGAATTAGATTCGCTTCTGGAAATGCTATGGGTTGAAATTACGGGCCCAAATGGAAACTTAACTGTGGGAGTTTGTTATCGCCCTCCAGATCAGAAAATAGAGGAGGATTATAAAATGATGACAGGATTAAAGATGGCTGCTAAACAAAAAAACTGTGTTGTAATGGGTGATTTTAACTACCCACACATTGACTGGGCCAATGGGTGTTCGAATCGGGGGAGAGAAAGTGAGTTTCTAGACTGTCTCAATGACTGTGCTATGGAACAGATGGTTACAGAACCTACTAGGGGAGAGGTGATCCTGGATTTGGTCCTCAGTAATGCTGAAGACCTGGTGAGAGATGTAAATGTGATTGCACCACTTGGGAACAGTGACCATAATGTTATTGAGTACAACATATGTATAAATAGGAAATTGCCAAATAAGACCAACACAGCCATGTTTAACTTCAAAAGGGGTAACTTTTCTGAGATGAGGGCGTACGTGAAGAAGAAACTGAAAGGGAAAGTAAAAAAGGTCAAAACACTTGGGGAATCTTGGAGACTATTTAAAACTACAATCCTGGAAGCTCAAATTAAATATATACCGCTGGTTAGGAAAGGCACAAATAGGTTTAGGAAAAGGCCAGCATGGTTAACAAGCAATGTAATAGAAGCTGTAAAAGGTAAAAAGGATTCTTTTAGGCAGTGGAAAACTAGTCGGAGTGAGGTTGATAAAAAGGAGCATAAGCTGTGGCAAAAAAAGTGCAAGTCTGTGATCAGACAGGCAAAAAGGGAATATGAGGAGCATATTGCAAAGAACATAAAGAAAAACAATAAACAATTCTTTAAATATATTAGAAGTAGGAAACCAGCTAGGGAGGCAGTGGGGCCCTTGGATGACCAAGGCGTAAAAGGATTACTAAAGGGTGATAGGGAAATGGCCGAGAAGCTGAATGCGTTCTTTGCTTCTGTCTTCACTGTGGAAGATAAGAAGTGCATGCCCACTCCGGAAGCACTGACTTTGGGAGGGGTTTTGAAAGACCTGAGTCACATTGAGGTGACGAGAGAGGAGGTTATGCGACTGCTAGATAATTTAAAAACTGATAAATCACCGGGCCCAGATGGCATACATCCAAGAGTTCTGAAAGAACTCAAGTGTGAACTTGTAGATCTCCTCACAAAAATATGTAATCTGTCATTAAACTCTGCATCTGTTCCTGAGGACTGGAAGGTAGCTAATATTGTCCCCATCTTTAAAAAAGGTTCCAGGGGAGATCCGGGAAATTACAGGCCAGTCAGCCTGACGTCAATACCGGGTAAGTTGGTGGAAACTATTATCAAAAATAAAATTAGTGGGCACATTGATGACCAAAAGCTGATGAGGAAAACTCAGCATGGGTTCTGTAAGGGAAGATCTTGTCTCACCAATCTGTTAGAGTTCTTTGAGGGAGTGAACAAACAAGTGGACAAGGGAGACCCGATAGATATTGTTTATCTTGACTTCCAGAAAGCTTTTGACAAAGTTCCTCATCAAAGGCTCCTAAGTAAGCTCAGTAGCTATGGGATAAAGGGCCAAGTCCTCTTGTGGATCGAAAACTGGCTAATTAATAGGAAACAGAGAGTGAGTATAAACGGGCACTTCTCACAGTGGAGGGTGGTGAGCAGTGGGGTGCCACAGGGGTCGGTATTGGGTCCAATGCTTTTTAACTTGTTTATTAATGATTTGGAATTGGGATTAAGCAGTGAAGTGGCTAAATTTGCAGATGACACGAAATTGTTCAGGATGGTGAAAGCCAGAGAGGATTGTGAGGCACTCCAAAGGGATCTGTCGAGGCTAGAAGAGTGGGCATCCATGTGGCAAATGAGGTTCAATGTAGCCAAGTGCAAAGTAATGCACATTGGAACCAAAAATCCAAAATATAAATACAAGTTGATGGGGTCTGAACTGGCGGAGACTGACCAAGAGAGAGATCTTGGAGTCATGATAGATAACTCACTAAAAACGTCAGCACAGTGTGCGACTGCCATAAAAAAAGCTAATGCTATGCTAGGGGTTATTAGGAAAGGGATTGAAAACAAATCAGCCGGTATCATAATGCCTCTGTATAAATCGATGGTGAGGCCTCATTTGGAGTACTGTGTACAGTTCTGGTCGCCACACCTTAAAAAAGATATCATAGCACTGGAAAAAGTACAGAGAAGGGCAACTAAAATGATTAAAGGGTTGGAACACTTTCCCTATGAGGAAAGATTGAGGCGCTTGGGGCTCTTTAGCCTGGAGAAAAGACGACTGAGGGGAGACATGATAGAGGTTTACAAGATAATGCACGGGTTAGAGAAGGTAGAGAAAGATGTGTTTTTCTCCCTTTCTCACAATACAAGAACTCGTGGGCACTCTATGAAATTATTGAGCAGTCGGGTTAGAACAGATAGAAGAAAATACTACTTTACACAAAGGGTGATAAACACATGGAATTCGTTGCCACAGGAGGTGGTGGCAGCTACAAGCATTGCCAGCTTCAAGAGGGGACTGGACAAATATATGGAGCAGAGGTCCATCAGTGGCTATTAGCCACAGGAGATAGATGGTATTCTCTTTGTGGGGAGGTGGTGCTCTGTTGTCTTGGTGCTGGAAGGAAGGCAGTGGGAGGGCTTCTGGTGTCCTGGCCTCACTGACAGTCCTTTAGATGGCACTGGATTTCTAGCCACTGTGTGTGACAGAATGTTGGACTGGATGGGCCACTGGCCTGATCCAACATGGCTTTGCTTATGTTCTTATGTTCTTAACCTAGTGAGCAGGGTACTTTTAATCCTTCTGTTTCTATTTGTTGCTCTCCATTATACTCTTAGATTATGTTGCTGCTGTTTCTGTGGGTTTGTCATGAAAATATGGTTTAGAGCAAATTATACTAAGTGATCCATGTGTATTCTAATGAACTTTGTTTTAGAATTTCATTAGGCTGTCTTGGTTTGAGGCATAAATTGAGCCAAATGTGTAAGTTTGGTTTTCTATAGTGCCTTTAATAAATATGAATCTGCCTTTCAGATCTCTTAGCGTATTTTTACGTTGGAAGGGTAAATATTTTTACTTTACCTTTTCAACATAAATTTTAAATTTCAGGCATGGGAGAGACGGAGCTCTTTCAAAGTGCTATCGTTCTCTTCAACACTGACACCACACCCTCCGCTTTTTTCCATTTCTCAGCTTCTTCTGGTGGTAGCTAGGATATTTCACCCCATGAAGTAGGTTCAGGTATTTCTGCTGTTCTTAGTGCAGAGGTAGTCAAGTCAAGTTTATTATTACAGTCTGCGACCAGTACATATAAAACCATTTGCAAAGCAGTTGAGACTGGATACCGGGGAAGAACGATGAATAAATATAAGAGTAAAAAAATAAGATCATCATAAATTAGTTGTTTAAGCTGCCTTATGTGATTTACGTTGCTTGTAGACCTGGGCACAGAATCTTGCTACTTGACATGGTGTCTGGTGATTCCGATCAGACAAAAGATAATCAAGTTTGATTTTATTTGAACTTCCAGGGAATCTTTCTACTAATGGACTGATGGTTTCCGCTCTAATTTTACTATGACTTGGGCAGTTGAAGAAGATGTGCTCCATTGAGTCAATTTCTCTTAGGGGATAGGAGCAAAGCCTAAGAGAGTAATGGACAGCTTTAAACTTTCCTTCCAGAACGGCAGAGGGTAGAGTTGAACTTCTAGCTAAAGCAAATGCCCTTCTGGAGTTACTGGATTCAAGAAAGTAAAAATAGGCTGCAGGAGCGGCAATATATTTAGTAGTATCTGAAGAAATAAAACCTGGTGCTCTAAGAAAATGTTTGTCTTTCAATGTCTGTCACTCTCTGCTTAATGAGTGATTTTGCTCGGTCTAACCCCATGACTAGCAAACTTTGAGGGGAAAGACCCAATTTTCCCAGGGATTTCAGAGTCGCCTCTTGCCAATTAGATTGTCTTGGAATAACAGAGGGAGCAGACCTTATGGGTTTAGACGTCCTGACAGCCATTTGAAAATTGAAAGGATGGTGATTCTGGCCTCTACCCTTAACATTCCTGTTTCCAGTCTAACCCATGAGTTAGGCATGCATTTGGGCACTTGTAATAGAGCTCTAAGGAATTTGGAGTGCACTCTCTCAAGTTGAGGGAAAGAGGAGGATGGCAGCCCCAAGAATGATCCGTATACTAATTGGGCCAATGGTTTGGCTTTAAACAAACTGGGTGCAGCCGGTACATACTGTCCCCCTTGTGATCGACAGAATTTCAGTATACCTGTCATGGCCCAGCCTGGGCTCAGTGAGAGCGAGGACTCCTCCTCAGGAGGAGAGGGGCTTCGTGTAGCCAGCCAGGACTCCTCAGGAGAAGAGGAGCTCCATGCAGCCAGCCCTGACTCAGCAGAGGCTGGTAATCAGGAGCCACAGCTGTTGGCTAATCGGAGCCTACAGCCAGCATCTGAAGCAGAGCTATCAGTACTCTCCAGCCCCAGCACCACAGGGGAAGTGCAGCCAGGGACTTCCACAGGGGAAGCTCAGTCAGGGACTGCCAGCACCACAGGGGAAGCCCAGCCAGAGGCTTCCACCCCCCCAGGTTCACCCACACCCAGAGAACGCCGCAGACAGCGCCAGAGACTGGAGCTGCAGGAGAGACGGCGCAGTGCTTGTCTCCTGAGCCGACGCCAGCTGCTGGAGAGTGATGATGAGTAGCTTCAGGATGGAGCCCCAGCAGCTGGCTGAAAACCATGCCTGGCTATAAAAGCCAGTCAGGAGCAACAGCCAAGCGTGGAAGCAATGTCTCTACTGCCTGCAACCACTCTGTGCCCCGTGAACCTTGCCCGTGCCTACTGTTGGACCTGACACTACCGGTAACTGACCTTGGACTGTGCCTGACCTTGCTCTTGGACTTTGGACTCAACTCTGACAACTGCTTTGACTTGGCTTTTGGCTCCTGAAACTCCCTCTGGACTTGGTATCAAGGTTTGGACCTGCACCACCCTGCTTGGGCTGGCCCAGCCCGTGACAATACCGTGTGCTGTTTTTTCTCCCACATCAGCAATGAAGCTGCTATGTGTTGTTTTGGTACCTGAGGCTTGCAAAACTACACCCAAATATTTGAAGCTGGTAAGTTGTTCTAACTGATGCCCCTGAAGCTCCCATCGTCTGATCTTTGGATTTTTACCGAAAGCCAGGATCTTAGTTTTTGGTAATTAGTTAGAAGGTGTTCCGTATCACAGAATTGGGAGAATTTTTTTAGGGCTCGTTTCAGCCCTATGGGGGTCCCAGAAAGTAATACAGCATCATCTGCATAGAGCCGTACGTGAATGTGCCTATTTGCTAATTTGGGAGGGTGCAATCCAGGGTCATTCAAAAGGTTTACCAAATTGTTGATGTAGAAGATAAACAGAAAGGGGGCTAGAAGGCACACCTGCCTGTAAGTTTGAATGGGGTCAGTCAAATGCCCAATTTGGCTGCACCTTACTCAGGGCAGTTTGGTTGTGCATAGCCCCAAAAAGGAACAGCAGTCGCCTATCAATAGAGGAGGCCTGCAGTTTCCTCCAAAGTCTGTTTCTAGAGACTGTGTCAAAAGCTGCTTTTAAATCAACAAATGCCCAGTAAAGTGATGCTTGGTCTCCTGTAGCGTATTTCTCTACAAGGTGTTGCATTACTAGGCAGTGATCTATTGTTGACCTGCCAGCTCTAAACCCAGCTTGCTCATCAGCAATTATATCCTCCTGTTCTAGCCAGTCTAAAAATTTCTCCAGCAGATGTTTTGTAGACAACTTGCTTACAATGCTTAGTAAGCTGATTGGTCTATAATTGGATGGATCCTCCTTCTTTCCCTTCTTATGGAAGGGGACT
The DNA here is from genome assembly GCF_028583425.1 of Eublepharis macularius. Lineage (NCBI taxonomy): Eukaryota > Metazoa > Chordata > Lepidosauria > Squamata > Eublepharidae > Eublepharis > Eublepharis macularius. The sequence continues at coordinate 105,894,740 of NC_072790.1, forward strand.
ACTATAGCCATTCCCCAATCATTGGGGATGTAGCCGGTTTCATCAATATAAGTAAATAGGGAGGCTAGGAAAGTTGCCCACCAGTCCTTATTTGTTTTTTAGTAATTCTGGAGATATTCCATCAAGCCCAGGGGCTTTTGTATTCTTTAACTGGCTAATATAAGCTTTTACCTCTTCGGCATGAACTGGGGGGCATTTGGCCAGATTTTCTATTGTTAGGGCAGGAGGGGGTTGAATAAGATCATCATACATTTTTTGGAAAAAAAAGTCCATTTATCTGGGGGGATACAGGAAGCCAAGGGGGAGGCAGCTGTGGAGGCGCGGTTTGACACTAGTTTCCAGAACACCACTGAGTTTTTGCTCGTAGCTGCTTCAATTATATTGGCCCACAGTTTTCTGGTATGTTCTTTCTTACAGCGGGCAACCAGTGATTTATATTTCTTTTTTAAAAATGAAAGAGAACGATATGCATCCTGTCTGGTCTTTTCATCAGCTCTCAGTGCTAATTTATAGGCATAGATTAAAGCATTTTTAGCACAAATACAGCTTTGATCAAACCAAGGTTTAGATGACAAATTGGTCTTGACCAGTTTTCCCTCTCGAGCACCTACCAAAAGTGGCCTTAAGGATTGGACAAGGTCATCATAACTCTTTAAAGGATTTTCAAATTTTGAGGAAACCTTAAAAGCTTGACTATATAGTTGGAGGTTCTAGTGCAGAGGTATTTTTCCCTGCACTTGTTCCTCTGCAGCAAGTATGCTCTGCGCATTGCTACAGCAGAATTTCCCTACTTTCCTCCCTTTTATTGCAGTCATGAAGCTGACTTTCTGCCCATTTCTTTCCAGACACAGCAGAATAGCTGTGAAGATTTTAGTGTTTTTCACTCTGCCTCTTCTCTTGGTGTTGCTGGGATACAGTTTGCTCTATGAAGTGGGTTTTTTTATTAGCTCTGGAGGCAGTTCCCCACCTTTTCCCTTTTGTTTTCCTTCTCACTTCTTGCTTGGCTTCCTCAAGTTGCTGAAAAGTTTCTTTTTGTAGCATTGGAAGCTATTTCCCCACCTTTTTCCTGACTGGAACAACAGTGTCTTCTACCCCCACCCCCTTCTCATGTTTGCTGTGAGACAATGAGAGAGAGAATTATGTTGTACTTGTAAAGGAGATACTTTTGTCTGCAGTTACTTAATTTGTTTGCTTTCTTCTTTTTAGCTGGCTCTCTGGAGAGCTAAAAAGGAGTAGTTTCACTAAGGATTGTTCCTCTCAAGTTGACTGAGACTTCTGAGATAACTTTGAGTCTCCTAGTCTATTTTGAGATGCAGCAATGACTGGCAGTATTATCTGAAAGCAGGATGATATAACTCATAAGGTTTGCCTTTTTCGAGAGTTAGTGATCTCATATTGCCTATCCAAAGCCATACCATACTGCTGTGGTTCAAAGAACAATATACACAAATCGCTAGCATCTTTTTCACCTTAATAATTACTTCAACTGGTCCACTTTGTTGGGGAAAAGGGTTAAAAAATAGCTTTTCTTCAGAGGTGCAATGGATCTTGAATCAATAGAGAGTCAGCAGACGAGTTTAGCTTTTAAAATCATTTACTTCTAAAGGAAAAAAGGATTGCCTACAAAATAAATGCCTGGAGCTACATTCTCACTACTGGTTACAAAGAGCTGTGATAACTGAATGGAGAATCTTCTTCTTCCTCTGTCTTCTTGACCCTGAAAGAAAATCACCTGACCTGTTGACCAATAACAGTTTACAAACACTCTCAAGTTTCCCGGGTTTGCAGATTATTGGCTTTGAGCCAGGTTCCCCTTCCAGGTCAATCTAAACAATAGCATGGTAGATAAACACATTAACCCCATAATGACTGAATCTCAGACCTTGCAACACACATATATTCCAACACATTTATGGTACAGGTTTCTCCTATTTGTTTTACATATTGGGAAATGTCTTGTTGGGGTAGTGGTGCTCATTCAAGAGTCTTTCTCCATCAGGCTGCTCCCCTTGCCAAAGATTGCTGGCATTGATTGTCTGGGCCTGGTGTGGGGTGCCGAGGAGAGTATAGCCATCTGTCTGGTGTACCAATCGCCCAGCGCACCAGCAGATGCTGTGCCTGGCCTGTTAGAGGCGGCGGCCGGCTGGGCCTTGGAGTACCCCAGGCTTCTGGTCTTAGGGGGCATCAATGTCCATGCTGATGATGCCACCTCCTCACAGGCCATGGACATGATAGCCTCTATGGCAGCATTAGGACTCTCCCAGTTTGTATCAATGCCCACACATTGAGCAGGACACACACAGGATTTGATCTTTGGGTTCGGGATACAGGTGGATCTGGATGAAGCTATAGCAGTGCCATGGTCAGACCACCTCATCCTGAGGGCTTGTCTGGGCACCATGACCCCCTCCTGCTTGGGCGATGAGCTGATTTATGCTCGCCCATGGAGTCAAATGGATCCAATTGAATTGCAGAACGCTCTGCAGGATCCGATGCCCCCTGGTGGCTCATTGGATGAGCTGATAGAGGACGGGAATGCCCGTTTCTCTGAAGCTATTGATGAGATTGCTCTCTCCGCCCCTGAACTAGAGTAGCTCCTTGGTATACTGATGAGCTATGACAAATCAAATGGGAGCTGAGACGGCTAGAGCGAGTGTGGCGGCGACTCCATGATGAAGTGACAAGAACATCTTATAGGACGTTTATGAAGGCCTATGAGATGGCACTGAAAGCTGCAGAGACTACTATGCAGCTTCCACTGCGTCCACTAGTTCTCGCCCAGCACAACTTTCCAGAGTGATTTGGTCTTTAACGTCCCTCACACATGGGACAAATAAAAATGTAAATTCGGTAATAAGCTGTGAGGCTTTTGGAGACTGTTTTGCGGATAATATCTTGTCACTCTGCCAGGATCTGTCCACCACAGTTGATGCAGTATGTGTACTGGAGGCCCCTTGGTCGTCCTCAGGGTTGACATTAGATCAATTCAGGCCACTCTCCCAGGAGGAGGTGGGCAGGGTCCTGCATGCTGTGAAACCTACCACGTGCCCACTGGACCCATGCCCATCATGGCTGGTGAAAAGTGGTGGTGATGGGATTTGGGCACCATTAGCTGACATCATTAATATTTCCCTGAGTTCTGGGTTTTTTCCAGACTCACTGAAAGAGGCTGTGGTGCGGTCTTTATTAAAGAAACCATCACTGGATCCTGCTGATCCAGCCAATTATCACCCAGTTTCGAATATTCCGTTCCTGGGTAAGGTAATTGAGAGGGCGGTAGCAGAACAGCTGCAGGTATACCTGGGTGATGCCTCTATCCTGGATCTATTCCAGTCCAGCTTCAGGCCTGGCCATGGTACAGAGACGGTTCTGGTTGCCCTCACAGATGATCTGTGGCGACACCTGGACCGGAGTGGTTCGGCACTGCTGATACTTTTAGATCTTACAGCAGCATTTGACATGGTCAGTCATAATCTTCTGACCCACTGCCTTGCCGATGTGGGGATTCGTGGAACAGCCCTGCAATGGCTGAACTCCTTCCTTCACAGTCTAGGACAGAGGATGGCACTCGAGGAACAGATGTCTGCTTACCATTCTTTGGTATGTGGCATCCCTCAGGGGGCGACTCTTTCCCCGATGCTATTTAACATCTATATGTGCCCCCTTGCACGGTTAGCCCGCAGCTTTGGGCTAGGTTGTCACCAGTATGCGGATGACACTCAGCTCTATCTGCTGATGGATGGTGTTATGACCTTTACTTTCTTTAGGGTAGATTTTTCTTTTAATCTATCCCTTAACTCTCTGGGTAGTCTACTGCCACCAGGAATAATTTATTCCAAGATATTTTATTTAAATTTTCCCTTTGGTAATGTTCCTAAGCGTCAGGCTCCTTCGTGGTTCTATGTGGCCCTGAAGATAGGAATGGGATATAGCAATGACAGCTACACTGGGATATAGAAAAACAAAAATAAGCTTTTATTTATTCGAGAAGCGTATCGGTTTCATAAACGTAGTTCTCGGTTCTTAAAGTTACTTCATTTACTCTCATTCACACAGCTGGCCTCTCTTTCCCTGACTGAGTGTCCTTTCACAAACATGCTCAGTTCAGGTTCCACACAGGTTATATTTCTCTCATAAACACTTCAACATATTCAGGCAGCACACAGCTAGCCTACTTTCTTCTGACTAAAATTTTTCTCTCTACTCTCAGTCTCAAACTGCATTCACTCCACCCACCCTCTCAGTCCTCAACCAATCATATTGACAGAAACTGTTTTAACCTAAGTAATGCCATATTTAATCGTGTAGTGTTTAGACTTCTTTCCCTCCAGGCAATACCTGCAAGGAGCCGATTCCATGGGAAAGGATCCTGTCTTATCTGCTGTTTCGACCTTGGCCAGCTCAGCGCACCTCTCAGAAGTTTTGCTGTATGAACTCGGGGGGGGAGGCTGGGCTCTGGGAGTGTGAAATGTAACAACCTTTACTCTATGATTCATTCCTAGCAACGCTTTGCTCGGCCAGGATCTCTAATCCTGGAATATGCACATCTGGGCTTGAATGCTGTCTTTCACAATAAACCTTTCGAAATCAAAAGACCTCGTCTTCTTGCAGAAGGGAGTGAAACAGACTATCAAGTCTGGAATGCCATAGCCTGACACATATCACTCACTCATCCATCTCCTTCACCCCCCACTCTTCACCTATCTCATCAAGCATTTAAAGATACATGCACACATTTACTTGGAATCATTACAGATGGCCAGTCCGATCTTGCTTTGGATTCCTTGGTCAAGGGTCTTGAGGCTGTGACGGTATGGTTACATCAGAGTCGCCTGAAATTGAATCCCCTGAAGACAGAGGTTTTGTGTCTGGATCATGGGGCAATCGAGCTGGGAACCGGCTCCCAGCCATTGATGGGGTACAATTGAAACCTTACCTGATGGTGAGGAGTCTGGGTGTGACCTTGGATGCTACACTTTCAATGGAGGCCCAGGTCATGACTGTTGCCAGGTCTGCCTTTTTCCATCTTCGACAGGGCAGGCAACTGGCGCCCTATCTTTCACCACAGGACCTGGCCACAGTAATCCATGCAACGGTCACCTCCAGGCTAGACTACTGCAACTCACTCTATCCTGGACTGCCCTTGGGCCTGACCTGGAAGTTACAGCTGATCCAGAATGCAGCAGCATGCATCCTTATCGGAACGCCCATCCAAGCGCACATTCATCATGTGCTGTGCCAGCTGCACTGGCTTCCAGTGGAGTTCCAGATCTGGTTCAAGGTGTTAACCTTGGTATTTAAAGCCCTTCATGGACTGGGACCTCCATACCTGCGGGACCGCCTCTTCCATTACGTCCCCTGCAGGGTGTTGTGCTCTGCAGACAAGCAACTCCTGGTGGTCCCTGGCCCAAAGGACATCCATCTGGCCTCAACCAGGGTGAGTGCTTTTTCTGCCCTGGCCCTGGCCTGGTGGAATGCTCTCCCACTGGAGATCTGGACCCTGTGGGACCTGTTACAGTTTTGCAGGGCTTGTAAAATGGAGATGTTCTGCTGGGCCTTTGGCTGAGTGCCAGTGAGTGTCCTTCTTCTTCCATCTAAGACCACCATTTCTTCCGGAGCTGCCCTCAGCCATCTGCCATGCCTGTATACAGACTCCCAATATTTGTTTAAATAGCCTGCTCCTGGGCTATTTTAATCATTTTAAAAAAAATATTATTGATTTTATGTTTCTGTGATTTTAATGTATTTTTTAATGTTGTTAGCCACCGTTAGCCCATCTGTGGGGAGGGCAGGGTATACATCAAATAAATAAATAAATAAATAAAGTTACGGTGAGCTTTTGAGCTGCTTGATGTCTGTGGACAGGACCATTTAGGGGGTGCTCAATAGGTTTTCTCAGTTGCATTTTTTCAAGAAAGTAATCTGTATAAAACTATGCCCTTCTTGAGGTCTGTGCCTAAGGCGGCTGCCTAGTTGGTCTAATGGTAGTACCGGCCCTGTCTATAGTTATGGCAAACAGAAATGGGGAAAGGGGACAGCCTTGTCTAGTTTCCCTTGCTATATGGATATCTATTGAATGTACATTGTTAGTCCTAACTGTAGCTTTTGGAGAAAGATAAAGAGCATTAATGGCATTTTAGAATTGGTCGCCAAAACCCATTTTTTGAAGTAAAAGTTTTAGATATGGTATTTCCACTTAATCAAATGCCTTCTCTATATCAAAGGTCAGAAGTAATGCAGGGGTTTTGTATGCTACACAGAAATTAATTATAGTTAAAGTGTTACGAGTATTGTCAAAAAGATTCCTTATTGGCATAAAGCCAGTCTGGTCAAGGTGAATGTAGTTGGTTATTTAAATTTAGACAATGTTTTGGCAAATATGCTTGTAAAGATCTTTTTGTCTTGATTCAGTAAAGGTATTGGTTGAGAAGATTTAGTATTTGTAATATCATTGTCCTTTTTTGGAGTAACTACTATTTCAGCCTCTGACCAAGATAGAGGGATGCTACCTCCTATCATAACAGAGCTGCATGTGGCAGTTAGTGGAGTTGAAAGTAGGTGAATGTATTTTTTTGTAAAAATTTGGCAGGGAATCCATCCCTGTCTGAAGCTTTGTTATTTTTTTCAAGGATTTGATAGTGCCTGTAACATCTTCTGTTGTGACTGGCTGGTCCAGATATTGTTTATGTTCTTGTGAGTTTTTTTCCAAATTTCCTGTGATGATAAAAAAAATTAAAATATAATTAGTGTCAGGATTGTCTGATGTACAAATGGTTTGGTAGTATTCAGCAAATACATCGGCTAATTTTACAGAATTAGTTTGAGTTTTTCCTGGGTGCCTTTAATAGCTTGTATAGAATGTGAGGAGGTTTTTCCCTCTAATTTTATGCAAGTAAGTTTATAGATTGGATGGCCTTTTTGTGTTCATATTCTAGTTTTCTTATTCTAGATATCATTTCATTTCTAATGTTTTCTTTTTGCTCTTCATGACAGGAGGCAATGGAGATTAATTTCCCTCTAAGTACCACTTCCATAGCATCCTACACATGGATTTGAGGAATGCTTGAGGAATGCAATAGTTTGTTTCTATTGTTTAATTTCTAAAGAGACTTCAGAAGAAATTTATTTGTTAAATAAAAGTGATTTATTTAGTTTCCAATTTGTTTGATGTCATTTATTCTCAGTGTACATTCTGTCCAAGCATAGTCTGTCCACAACTTGTCACCAATCCTTGATGTAAAAGTTTGACTAATTAATTTAGGAGATAAGAATATGTCATTTAAATATGTAATTTAGAAGATAAGAATATGTAATCAATCCTTGTGTATATATTGTGGATAGAGGAGAAGTATGTATAGTCTGTTACCAGTGGGTTTTGAAGATGTCACTAGATCAATAGATAAAGCCTAAGAGCCATTAATTGATCTTAGCAGCTTAGTAACTGTATTGTTAATTTTAATTGCTTTGACACGATAGGCAGTAAAATTTAAAAGGTCATTCAGAGAGGAGTGATACAAATGTTTACTGCTGACACATTGATTTACCCATGCTGAACGAAAGCAGAATTGAAAGCCAAGAGAATCAAGTGTACTCTACATGAAGACAGCTTGCCAGGTTGTTTTGATCTACAAGCAGCTCTCCACACTGAAAGCAGTGAAAGCAGCTTTCTCAGTAATCATGCTTTGCAGTATTATCCAATACAATTTTTAAAGCTTGTATATGTACACTCACACATTATGCAATGCATTTATATTTTGTATCACTTTCATATTTATCAAAATACTTAATTTCACAGGTCAAGGGATGGTGTCATGGAAATATAAATAATAATAATAACTGTGCTTATATATCGCTCTTTTACACATATTAGCGCCTCACCCAGAGCAGTGAACAAGTTAGTGTTATTCTTATCCCCACAATGGAGCTGGGGCTGAGAGGAGTGGCTGACCCAAGGCCACCTACTGAGCTCATGTCAGTAGTGGGATTCAAACCAGTAGACTGCTGATTATGGTTTAGAACACATACTTAGTGAAACATATGCATTCTAAATAACGCTGTATGAACTTCACTGTAGTTCTTTTTCTAGTATGGTGTATAACTGCTGCTTCTTTATCTTTGACAGCCAATTAAAATAGTGAACAGTATCAAATACATGTTCTTTAATTGTTAGCAGAGACCAAGGATGATCTGGTCATGTAACTTTTCCTGTCATTTTTACTATCCATATCTCTTATCTTGCAGCTGGGCATAGTGGTACTTTTGGCTAGGTAGAATGTCACATGATTGGAAATAGTAAATAGTGGTTTGATATTTATCTATGTTATCATATGAAAAGATGTTAGATTTCTGCATAAGATAATATATAAAAATGGTAATCCAAATAGCAGATCAGGGTTTTGGCCAAAAGAAATCTCATGAAGATCTAGGCAGGAAACTTACCCTTGTAATATGTGCTACGGTAACTTGAATGCATTTCATCGTTAATCTGACTGAGTTAGATTTCATTAAGAAATGTTAGGAAACTTAATTCTTGTTGTGTTCATCTATTCTATTTTTCTGTTTCATTTAAATGAACATTGATATTTTGATACCTCACTTAATGAAAACAACTAGTGTTTGTTAATGAAAGAAGCCATTAAACTCTTAGGAGGAGTCTGTTTCCTGGTTGGGAGAGTGCAACAAAAAATCACATCCCATTTATTTTGTACTGAAAAACAGTTTCTCTAAAACAGAGAAAAGTGTTTTCAGTTCTCACTTGAAGGTTTCAAGCTGCTCAGGATTTAAGATAAAACCTTCAACCGATCTCTACCGAGTATTTAATACTTTTTACTTAATGTTTAAAAGTTATGTTTAATATTTATGCCTAATATGATTATAGAAGCAATACTGTTTGAATTATCTATATACTTATTTGAGAAGGATTGTTAGTAAATTTACAATTTTATGAAATTCTTACCATTTTATAACATTGCAACATTGTACCACAAAAGTTTTGCTTGTAGAAGAGGTTGCGAAAAATAAAATCCCCCCATCCCCTGGGCGGAGGGCGGAGGGCGGAGGGCGGAGGGCGGAGGGCGGAGGGCGGAGGGCGGAGGGCGGAGGGCGGAGGGCGGAGGGCGGAGGGCGGAGGGCGGAGGGCGGAGGGCGGAGGGCGGAGGGCGGAGGGCGGAGGGCGGAGGGCGAAGACGACGAAGACGAAGACGACAAAGACGAAGACGACGAAGACGACGAAGACGACGAAGACGACGAAGACGACGAAGACGACGACGAAGACGACGACGAAGACGACGACGAAGACGACGACGACGACGACGAAGACGAAGACGAAGACGAAGACGAAGACGAAGACGAAGACGAAGACGAAGACGAAGACGAAGACGAAGACGAAGACGAAGACGAAGACGAAGACGAAGACGAAGACGAAGACGAAGACGAAGACGAAGACGAAGACGAAGACGAAGACGAAGACGAAGACGAAGACGAAGACGAAGACGAAGACGAAGACGAAGACGAAGACGAAGACGAAGACGAAGACGAAGACGAAGACGAAGACGAAGACGAAGACGAAGACGAAGACGAAGACGAAGACGAAGACGAAGACGAAGACGAAGACGAAGACGAAGACGAAGACGAAGACGAAGACAAAGACAAAGACAAAGACAAAGACAAAGACAAAGACAAAGACAAAGACAAAGACAAAGACAAAGACAAAGACAAAGACAAAGACAAAGACAAAGACAAAGACAAAGACAAAGACAAAGACAAAGACAAAGACAAAGACAAAGACAAAGACAAAGACAAAGACAAAGACAAAGACAAAGACAAAGACAAAGACAAAGACAAAGACAAAGACAAAGACAAAGACAAAGACAAAGACAAAGACAAAGACAAAGACAAAGACAAAGACAAAGACAAAGACAAAGACAAAGACAAAGACAAAGACAAAGACAAAGACAAAGACAAAGACAAAGACAAAGACAAAGACAAAGACAAAGACAAAGACAAAGACAAAGACAAAGACAAAGACAAAGACAAAGACAAAGACAAAGACAAAGACAAAGACAAAGACAAAGACAAAGACAAAGACAAAGACAAAGACAAAGACAAAGACAAAGACAAAGACAAAGACAAAGACAAAGACAAAGACAAAGACAAAGACAAAGACAAAGACAAAGACAAAGACAAAGACAAAGACAAAGACAAAGACAAAGACAAAGACAAAGACAAAGACAAAGACAAAGACAAAGACAAAGACAAAGACAAAGACAAAGACAAAGACAAAGACAGCCGGGCCCCCGGGGGTCGCGGCTGCGCCGCTCCCCCCGACGCCCCCCGCCCCGCCTCCGGCGGGCCGGGGGCCCCCGGGGGTCGCGGCTGCGCCGCTCCCCCCGACGCCCCCCGCCCCGCCTCCGGCGGGCCGGGGGCCCCCGGGGGTCGCGGCTGCGCCGCTCCCCCCGACGCCCCCCGCCCCGCCTCCGGCGGGCCGGGGGCCCCCGGGGGTCGCGGCTGCGCCGCTCCCCCCCGACGCCCCCCGCCCCGCCTCCGGCGGGCCGGGGGCCCCCGGGGGTCGCGGCTGCGCCGCTCCCCCCGACGCCCCCCGCCCCGCCTCCGGCGGGCCGGGGGCCCCCGGGGGTCGCGGCTGCGCCGCTCCCCCCGACGCCCCCCGCCCCGCCTCCGGCGGGCCGGGGGCCCCCGGGGGTCGCGGCTGCGCCGCTCCCCCCGACGCCCCCCGCCCCGCCTCCGGCGGGCCGGGGGCCCCCGGGGGTCGCGGCTGCGCCGCTCCCCCCGACGCCCCCCGCCCCGCCTCCGGCGGGCCGGGGGCCCCCGGGGGTCGCGGCTGCGCCGCTCCCCCCGACGCCCCCCGCCCCGCCTCCGGCGGGCCGGGGGCCCCCGGGGGTCGCGGCTGCGCCGCTCCCCCCCGACGCCCCCCGCCCCGCCTCCGGCCAGCAGATTTAGGGGTAATATCAGAGGATGGTGTGGTTTAGGAAGGAAAGGAACCTCGGTGGCATATAATGTCATAGAGTCCTCCCTCCAAATCCGCTGTTCCAGGGGAGTTGATCTCTCTTATCTGGAGATCAGCTGTAATTCCACGAGAAGTCCAGGCTCTATCTGGAGGTTGCAACCTTACACAGTCTCCTTCTCTTCAAATCAGCTCTGCTGTTCCCTCCTGTATGCTTGAACCGTCTCTCCAAGCACCTGCTGACACTTTATTCAAAACCCTCTTCAGATACCAATACTTCATGCAGCTTTCCAACCAAGCTGTCACGAATTTTTGCATCACTGATTTTGTTCACATTAATCCACTGTTCACTGTACAAACACACACACCCTTCCCATCATTTTTGCACTCATCTTCATTTTCATCCTCTAACTGAATTGGTCTATGGGAAGCAATCCTTAAAGTGGTTTCTTTTTTTGGTTTATTATATATATTAATCAGACATCTCTTAATTTTTTTTCAAATAAATAAACAAATAAATAACTGAAAAAATAGGACATCTTTTTTTATTGTTACTTGGAGCATCCAGCCAGGTAACTCCTCTTCGCCTGAGGCTAAGTCCCAGGCTCCCAACAGATAATTGTTGGGGTGGAGGGAAGCGAAAAACATGGTCTGGGTGTGCTTTCAGTCCCGAGTCTGCAGAAAACTGCAGTCTGTTTTGTGCTGTTCCGTGAGCATATTGGCATAGAAAGGGTTAATTGAAGGGTGCCAGTCCAGAGTTTTCATTTCTAAAATATTGTTCTTTAGTGTCTCTAACACATCCCACTGTTTTTTGCGGCACTGGCCTTTCTTTAGTGCCCGTTCCGGGCTGTTTTGTGGTGTTCTGGAAACTTTTTGGCATCGAACGGGTTAATAAAAGCAGGCAGTCCAGAGTTTTCCTTTCTAAAATATTGTTCTGGAGTGTCTCTAACACATACCACTGTTTTTTGTAGCACTGGCCTTTCTTTAGTGCCCATTCTGGGCTGTTTTGTGTTGTTCCGGGAGCTTTTTGACATGGAATGGGTTAATAAAAGCGGGGCAGTCCAGAGTTTTCATTTCTAAAATATTGTTCTGGAGTGTCTCTAACACATCCCCCTCTTTTTTGTGGCACTGGCCTTTCTTTAGTGCCCGTTCTGGGCTGTTTTGTGCTGTTCCGGGAGCTTTTTGGCATGGAACGGGCTAATAAAAGTGTGCCATTCCAGAGTTTTCATTTCTAAAATATAGTTCTGGAGTGTCTCTAACACATCCCACTGTTTTTTGTAGCACTGGCGCTTCTTTAGTGCCCGTTCTGGGCTGTTTTGTGCTGTTCTGGGAGCTTTTTGGCATGGAATGGGTTAATAAAAGCAGGGTAGTCCAGTGTTTTCATTGCTAAAATATTGTTCTTTAGTGCCCGTTCCGGCCTGTTCAGTCTCATTCCGGCTTTTACCCTGTCCCAAAATAAAGTATACTAGAGTGTCAGGGGAAAACCAACAGAACTAAAGCCTCAAAACATAAACCTTTAAGTATCTGTGAAGAGTATAGAACTAAAGACTGTGCATGTGCTGATTGTGCTTCAGAGATATCTATGTTGAATTATCTCGCAAATTTTCAACCCCTGATATCACCTAAACTTTCCCTTCTAAAATATTTACATTTGAATTTTTAAAACGCTTCTAGCACCATTTCTTTTTTTTTTCTTGAATTTTATTAAATTTACAACCAGAACTACAACAAAACGGTAAAATACATACCACAGAAACAGTAATGGTAAGTCCACTTCAGCTGAATACAACAACGGGTTTTAACGGTCAATACAACAATGAATAAAGGTAAGAAGAAGTAGGTTGTAAGCCTTTAGATTCCAAGTATTCATAGAATGGGAACCATTTTTCCCAAAAGTCTGTTCCTGAAGGATAGTGTTCCCTTTGGTATAGTTTGTCAGTAGTTTTCTCCATTATCAAATGGTTCCAAACGTTTGTCATCCATAATTCTAGGGTTGGTGGTGATTTATCTTTCCATCTAGATGCAATTGCGCTTTGGGCTGCTACTAAAAGTGAATTAATAAGATTTCTTCTGATATTAGGGATTTTTGTTTGTTCCCACAATCCTAGAAAAATTATTTTCGGTGAAAAGTGAATATCATAACCTGTTATCTCTCTGATAGCATTCAGTATTTCTGTCATAAGAACATAAGCAAAGCCATGTTGGATCAGGCCATTGGCCCATCCAGTCCAACATTCTGTCACACACAGTGGCTAGAAATCCAGTGCCATCTAAAGGACTGTCAGTGAGGCCAGGACACCAGAAGCCCTCCCACTGCCTTCCTTCCAGCACCAAGACAACAGAGCACCACCTCCCCACAAAGAGAATACCATCTATCTCCTGTGGCTAATAGCCACTGATGGACCTCTGCTCCATATATTTGTCCAGTCCCCTCTTGAAGCTGGCAATGCTTGTAGCTGCCACCACCTCCTGTGGCAACGAATTCCATGTGTTTATCACCCTTTGTGTAAAGTAGTATTTTCTTCTATCTGTTCTAACCCGACTGCTCAATAATTTCATAGAGTGCCCACGAGTTCTTGTATTGTGAGAAAGGGAGAAAAACACATCTTTCTCTACCTTCTCTAACCCGTGCATTATCTTGTCCACAATCTCTCAATATGGGGGCAGTGTGTGAGAAGATTAGTTCATAATTTGCATGCTGGAGGTGCTATGAAGAATGCCAGTTATAGAAGAGGCAGTTTCCTCCATCTTTTTTAATTTAAAAGAAGCTTAGCCATAGAACCAAACATCTGTTTTTCAATGTAGCTGCTCACCTCCATCCTATTGACCTATATCAGTTCACTGAATCTCAGAAACCAGTAGGTTATTTAACTAGTGCCCTGTAAACATGTGAAGATTACAAGATTGTCCTTTTAAAAATATTTATTTTTGCTATTGCAAGTTAAGATTTAGCTACATCAGGCACTCAAGGTTTTTTGCAATGGGCATTTGAAGGAAGTGAGTCAATACCATTGTTTATCTTCTAAACCACAAGTTTAGAAGATAATTAAATGAGTTTCTTTATAGATGAGACTGTTGTCAAATGTGGAGTGTTGGAGATGAGTTGGAGATATAATTTCTTGGCTGTTTTCCTGGTAATTAAAATTTAAATGCAAGTAATGGATATGGTGCTCTTGAAATATTTAAAACAGTATTTTTATCTTGACAGACCATAATTCCAAAGCTGATGAATGTCTCACATCAAACACTGCACCTCCTGATGATAACATTCCCAGAATTTGAGGTAAAAGTTACATTTTCAAGTTGAAAATACACCATCTAGACTGCAATATCTTCCAAACAAATATATATTTCATGAATGTAATTAATCATTATCATTATTTACAGCTTTATAGTAGAATGTCTGTTCAGTAAAATATCTCTGCAAGAACACTTACCTTTATTATTGTCAAAACATAAATATATTCACAGCTGAATTCTTCTTTTTGCTTTGAGCTACTGTATCTGGTTTTAGGATAGAGGACCACTCTAGTCTCCAATTAAAACTCCTGGTTTTATATAGTTGCACTAATAGAAGGGGAAAGGGGCCTTTTACCATGTGGATTCTTCTAGAAACTCCAAGTGGGGTTAGTTTAATTTATAGCATCAGAATCAAAGTCAAGAGGTTGGATCCATAGCTATCCTTTCACTTGCTTAAGTCCACTCCTAGCTAGAACCTTTTGCTTTGGTTTGGATTGTATATTTTCAGTGTATGTTTGGGACCCTTTCTCCCAAATAATGTAATCTCAAAGGTAAACTCAAAGGGTTGCTATTGGAGACCAGCTATCCTCAATGTGGGAATTATCTTGTGGGGTTCCACAAGGCACAATCTTATTCCCCATGTTATTTAACCTCCCTTTAGGAGAACTCATTCATAGCTATGGAACTGGATGCCATCAATATGCAGATGACACCCGGCTCTATATCCCCTGGTGATTCAGTAGAGGCACTGAGTTGCTGCTTGACAGCTATTGTCAACTGGCTGAAAACAAACAAACTGAAATTAATCCCAGAGAAGGCAGAAGTGATGCTGGTTGGAAAAGTAGAGCTCTTGAAGGACATTGTGCTTCTGACCTTTGATGGGGTTCCATTGACCTTGGCTGACTCAGTTAAGAGCCTATGGATTATATCAGACCCAGCACTACTGCTAGAGAAGCAAGTAAATGCAGCTGCAAACAAGGCCTTCTCACAACTCAGACTAGCCTGGAAGATGGCCCCTTACCTCCACACAGCTGATCTGGCCACCTGGATCCATGGCACAGTAACATTGAGAATAGACTACTGTAATGCACTCTTCATTGGTCTCCTCTCAAAGTTAACTCAAAGACTTCAGTTAGTGCAGAATGCTGCAGATTGTTTACTCTCAGGAGCTAGATGGAGCATGCACTCCCATTCTGCAGTCACTCCATTGGCTTTCCATCACTTACCGGGCACAATTCAAGGTCATGACTATCAGTCAAAGCCCTCCATAGCCTTGGACCTTCATATCTGTGCGACTACCTCTTTCCCTATGTTCTGCCATGGCAGCTTCACTCATCAGGACAGGGTCTTCTGAAGATACTACCATACAGTTAGGCAAAATTGACAACTGCCTGCACATGTGCTTTCCCTGTGGTAGCCCCCACCTTACGGAATGCCCAGCCTAAGGTGGTCATGAAAGCCCACACTCTCCTGTCTTTTCACTAGCTATGCAAAACTGAATTATTCAGGAGTGCTTTCTACCCATATTACAAGACTATGTCATAAGAAGTAGCTCAGAAAGATGCCTGGTAGGGATGAGGACTGAATGCCTTGCTATTGGGTACTGTCTGATATAGATATGCACCTACTAGAGTTTCCACACTGCTAAACATGCCATGGAAATTGGTTACACTTTGTTTCAGATAGAGTTCATCTTGGTGCTTCACTTTATGCTTGTTTAAAAATTTCTAAGTACTTTCATTGTTGACTGAGGATACTATAAAACAGAGCGAAGCATCTAGAAACTTTAGATTCCTGTGCATAATTTTGTTATATGTTATATATGTCATTGATTTTGAAATAATTTTATTATTGTTAATCCCTTATGCTATTTTATTCATCATGCACAACTTTTCTGTTCTTAATCTCACTAAAGATAAGTTCCTGTAATCAACATCTATCAGCACATTCCATTTTCTGTTGCTAAAACATTGATGAAAATATCGAATAAAGTGGGCCCTTATCACCGAATAGCATTCTCTCTCTCAGTTAAATGTGTTTTCTTCTTACCTTTATCCAACTGCTTGCTTATCTTCCAGTACTTGCATTAATCCCCATCTTCTCCAGCATAACTATTAATTTCCCATGTGGTGCTGTTTCAGATGGTTTGCTGAAATCCAAATAGACTAGATCATCAGCATTTCCGCAGTCTAGAAAACCCATTATCTTACATTAGAAAGATCAGATTAAACTGTGAGGATCCATAGCAGACCCTTTATATGTTGCCCCCAAAGAGTTTCTTTTATCATCCTTGCCCAAGGTGAATTTAGCCCACACACGTATTCTGTTTCTTCCATCTTGTCAGTCCTTGTTTCTTCACTATCAATCATATTGATATATAAAGTTATTCTGTATTTTTCTCTGAGCAATAACATCTTATCCTCAATACCTTTATTTCATTCATGATTGCTGTTCCTCATATACAAGCTATACAATATTTCAGTTTCACATTCTACCATAGTTATTCAATTTCCTTCCTTTAAAAAGGTAGGGTCTCTCTACATTACTATATATGTATCCCATTATTCATCTTATCCAAAGTCTTAAGCAGGGGTGTGCAAGGAAAAAACTTTCGGCTTTCTTGTTTCGGGGTTACCCGAAACAAGATTCTCTACTGTTAAAGCTGAAAGCCGAAACAAGAATCTCTTTCGGCTTTCGGGATAAGGGATTCTTTCGGCATTCTTTCGGCATTCTTTCGGCTTTTTTTCTATGGGAAAATGCCTCCGTCTTTCAGGACGCCTGGAGGAGGCATTTTCCCACTGAATAAGCCTAAAATTGGTGGGGACCTTCCTCTAACCCTTCTCTAACAACCACCCAAGTTTCAGACCGATTGGACTTTGGGGGGCCATGTTATGGCCCCCCAAAGCAGGTCCCCCCATCCTCCCATAAGAAAGCAAAGGAGCAGCATATTGTTAGCATGCTGCTGCTAATCTTTCTTCATTATTTCCTATGGGGGAAAAATGAAGAGGCAGGCTTCCTTTGCCAGGGGTGGCATTTTGCATGCAAAATGCCCCCCAGCCCTCAGGGGCCCTTCTCCCACCCCTCCTCCCACCCCCCACCAAGGCTCAGCCTGCTCCCACTTGGGGGGCATTTCATGGCCTCCCCAAGTAGGTGCTCTAATCTCTACCACTGACAGCTGTGGGAGGCTTCCTTTGCCAGGGGTGGCATTTTGCATGCAAAATGCCCCCCTACCCTCAGGGGCCCTTCTCCCACCCCTCCTCCCACCCCCCACCAAGGCTCAGCCTGCTCCCACTTGGGGGGGCATTTCATGGCCTCCCCAAGTAGGTGCTCTAATCTCTACCACTGACAGCTGGGGGAGGCTTGTCTTGCCAGGGGTGGCATTTTGCATGCAAAATGCCCCCCAGCCCTCAGGGGCCCTTCTCCCACCCCTCCTCCCACCCCCACCAAGGCTCAGCCTGCTCCCACTTGGGGGGCCATTTCATGGCCTCCCCAAGTAGGTCCCCTCAGCCCCCAAAGTCCACCCCTCACAGCCCCACACAAACCCAATTCCCCCCCAGCTGCCACACACAGACCCAAATCCCCCCAGTAGCCCCTCACAGACCCAAATCAACCCCCACCTGCCCCACACCCACCATAACCCCAGGAACAGGCTGGCCTGCCCTCCCCTTTTGGGAACCCCTAAACTCTCTTTCCCAGGGCAGTTCCGCACAGACCAGGGGTGCCACAATGGTGGCAGTGCCAAATCATCCCTGGGAAAGAGCACCTGCCCTGGCACACAGACAACCACCCCCCTGACCCCCCCCACCACCTGCAGAGAAGGCTGGCCAGCCTGCCCCATTGTTCCCTATGCTGGGAACCAACCTCCCATCAAAGAAGGGAACACAGACACACAATGATTAAGTTTAAAAAACCTTTATTTTATCATTTTCAAATTACAAGTGGTCAACAAATCACAACATATTACACTTATTGTCCCTCACAGCACAACACAACACAATTAACTACACATCAGAGAATCTTTACAACAATTTTTCTTTTGAAATGGACAATCTGTAAAGTTTTGAACATTACAACAGGTTACATAGTAAGCGGGCACAACAGGGCATGGAAACAGAAGCCCACACTAGACAAGATGATCATAATAACTACCAGCCTAATACAACTCTCCCTCCATAACATGACTTAATGGGGGGGAACCACTGCAACAAAATCCCCCCCAACCCTCTGGGGCGCTTCTCCCACCCTTCCTCCCACCCCCCCACCAAGGCTCAGCCTGCTCCCACTTGGGGGGGGGCATTTCATGGCCTCCCCAAGTAGGTGCTCTGCTTTTATCTCTACCACTGACAGCTGGGGGAGGCTTGTCTTGCCAGGGGTGGCATTTTGCATGCCAAATGCCACCCTTACCCTCAGGGGCCCTTCTCCCACCCTTCCTACCACCCCCCACCACATGCATTCCTTGACAATCAAGAAATCTGGAGTTAAATATAATGTGCATGTAAGTCCCTCAAAGACAGAAGCAATATGGAGGTAATGACCCATTTGATTTCCACAACCTCAGACACAATTAGGGATCCGTTTCCCCTTGGTGGGGGATCCCCCACTCTCACCTATCACCCCCTGTCACTGCTTACCTGGCTGGAAGGGGGAAAGTCAGGGAATGAGCCTTCAAGGTACACTCCAGGGGCTGCTGCCGTGATGTCACTGATGTCATCTGGCTGCCCTGAGAGTATTCCTGTGCTTTGCAGTGGGCTGATTTGGGCCCTACAGGCCAAAGCAGGATCCCTTGTGGCCCAAATCTGCCTGCTGTGAATTGTGCGTGCTCCCCAGCCTTGTGTGATGATCACATCACTTCCTAGAACAGACATCATCATGCCAGAGCATTGCCATGAAATGATCATGCGTGTGTGAACAGACCCTAAGTATCCTGTAGGCTTCAGTGATGGTATAGTAATGTTTTCACTCACATTATAGAGAGAGAGAGAGACAGAGAAGGGGGGGAGGCACTGAACCTAGATTATTTCTTCTATTTTACTGTCCCCTTCCAAAGCCAGGGTGGCATTGGCACAATGCCCCCCTCCCCCCGGCCAGAGCCTTAGTAACAGTATGCATTGACAGGCCCATACATCATAGTCCTTTTTGAGACCCAGCCAAGTTGTGTGCCTTTTGGAGAAAAATGTTCAAGTTGCTGGTGGGGGTATGAACAATTTTTAGATATCCACTGTAGTGCAATGGCTAGAGAGTTGGTCTAGAATCTGGCAGACTCTGATTCTGTGCCTTGTAGGCTTGATGGATGTTCTTGGCTCAGCCTAAGTAAACAATTGTGTTGTGTTTTCCAGAGGCAGTCTAGGTGATTTTGGGGCCCTGGACAAATGTTCTGGATGGGGCCCCAGGACCAGTGCCGCCCCACCACTGGCTCCTTGCCAAGGCCAAGCAATTTGGTCACCTAGGCCCCAGATAGAGTGGGCAGGAGTGCGTTGTTTCCTTCCTCCCCCCCTCCACCCCCTCCAACAACTAAGAAGGCCATCGGTGGATGTAGTCACTCCAATGTGAGGCATGGAGCAGCTGTCTATTGTTAGCCTGGTTGTGATGAGGGTGAAACAAATCAAGGGAGAACAGCAATGTGTAAACCACTCTAGGTTCCCATGGGGGAGAAAACCGGGGCATAAGATAAACCTTTAATTTGGTGGGGAGGGGGTATATACATTTTATGTGTATGTGTCTGTATGTTTTATGCATTCAAATCACTTATGTTGTACTTTAGAATTATATTGAGCTCCAAAATATCCCAAAAACCTTGTCCATGTATTGCAAACCGAAGTCAATCTACCACATCTAGGGTATTCTTCTTTTCCCTACTGCCTTCAATTTTTCCTAGCATTATTGTCTTTTCTAGTGAACCTTGTCTTCTCATGATGTGACATAAGCACTATCATCAATTGATATCTTCAAGGGAGAAAGCAGGCCTGATTTGGTCTGGATGCCACTTACATGTCTTTTTCGGAGTCCATGGTACATGTAAATTAAAACTTTCTTCCCACTTCACAGTATGAATGCGTTTTCTTCCTATGAGCTTTGTCTAAATTTTACTGTACTGATACTGCTCATTTGGCCAAAAGGCCTGCCCTTGAGCAATGCCACATTAAATACTTCATAATAAAAATATGTTTTTAGAACCGTTTAAAAGTGTCTTTAAGTGCCATACGATGATTTAAAAAAACATAAGCTAAATGTTTGGGAACACAACCAGATATGTGAATGACTGAAATGCAGCCCAATCCCACTGCTACTTAAAATCCATTTTTGATGGAGGTCTGGATTGTCTTACATTGGTGTAATTGGGCTTGGAATCAGGAACCTGGAAGTGTTCCATGGGGGCTACAACTTTCGTGCCAAGGCTAAGAGGGTGGGAACGGGATCTCTCTGGGGTGGCAAACTCTGGCCTTGGAAGTTACTGGCAATTTGGGGGTGGGACTTGTGGAAAGGGAAATCTGAGTAGGGATCTCCCCCAGAATCCATGGTCCACATTTGCCCTCTAAAGAGATTGCCCTTGGAAGCAGCCAGTTTCTCTGTAGGGAACTACTCTCTCTAACCTGAACTCAAGCCCAACCAGGAGTTTGGCAGCCCTAGGAAAATTTCTGAAAAAGATGGCAAAGGAGGGCCAGCAACTGATAGAGGCATGGAAGCCCACACCAGGACAGTAGCAGGGGCCTACTTGGGCACAAAGGACGACCAGTGCTCTCATCCCCCATAGTCCACTCCTTACAGCCCCACACAAACCCAGTTCCCCCACCCCAGCTGCCACACACAGACCCAAATCCTCCACTCAGCCCCTCTCAGAACCAAAACCACCCTCAGCTGCCCCACACCCAGTACCCCAGGAACAGGCTGGCCAGCCTGCCCCATTGTTCCCTATGCTGGGAACCAACCTCCCATCAAAGAAGGGAACACAGACACACAATCATTAAGTTTAAAAAAAACTTTATTTTATCATTTTCAAATTACAAGTGGTCAACAAATCACACAACATATTACACTTATTGTCCCTCACAGCACAACACAACACAATTAACTACACATCAGAGAATCTTTACAACAATTTTTCTTTTGAAATGGACAAACTGTAAAGTTTTGAACATTTCCACAGGTTACATAGTGAGCGGGCACAACAGGGCATGGAAACAGAAGATGATCATAACTACCAGCCTAATACAACTCTCCCTCCATAAAATGACTTAATGGGGGGGGGAACCACTGCAACAGGGTCCAGCAGAACCTATGTCATTTCCTGTGGCTGTGCTTTCAGTTCAGACTGAAAGCTGAACTGGGCACTTCCAAGGCACTGGACAATGGTATTTCTGGAGCAGTTCTGCAGAGGTCTCCCCCCACCCCCACACCAGCCTCAGAATTTACCTGGGAACATCTGCGAGAGATCATCATTGGCCGGTGCCCATCCACGACTTTTCCCGTATTCCCCAACCATGCAAACCCAACATTAACATCAACAATTTTTTTTGGGTTTTTTTTTTTTAAACATTAACATTCAATCAACTTTTAAAAAACATAATCACAACATTTTTGGGGTTTTTTTCCTTTTTTTTACATGAACAGAACATCAACTTTCAAGAAACAGTACAACAATTCTTCTTCAATTTTTTTTTTACAAAGATTTCATCTGATAAAAACACCTAAGCAATCCCTATCTAACCTGTTTCTCCCTCCAGTAGCAATCCATGTTTCTGGGGCATTATTTTTCATAATAAATTTGGTCCCACAGGGTCTGTCTCAGTGATGGGAGATGTTTTGAATACCCTGGGGGGGGGGCTTTCAAATTGCTGGGTGTTTTCCCTTTGCCACTGGTTCCTAACCACCCTCCCTCTACTGGCCGGTTTTAACTGTATATACAGGGTTTTATACAGGGGAGAGCGCGATTCCAAAGGATTGGACTCACAGAGGATGCAGGCCACAAGTTGGGCTCACCTCAGTCACTCTGGAAGTCCAGTCCTGAGAAATCGAAGAGGCGAGAGTTGACCTTCAGGAAGGTCAACTGCTCGACTCTCCATGGGAGAAGGCGAGTGCGATGTGGGCCGACAATGTCGCCTGCATGTGAAAAGACGCGCTCGCTCTCCACGCTCGTCGGAGGGCATGAGAGCAGCCGCTGCGCCTCGAGGGAGAGGTCCGGCTAGACCGACTCCTTCCTGGCCCAGTAGCTGAGCGGATCGGTGGAGAGCGACTCGCAGGGCTCCGCGAGGTAGTCCCTGACCATCGCCTCTGCCGGATCCTCTCTCACGGTCCTCACGACCCCAGAGGGGACGAGGGCCCACCGGAGCATCTCCATCTCCATCTCCATCGGCACTCCGGTGGTGGCCTCGGGGGGGGGGCTGCGCAGAGGGGGCGTCAGAGGGACCCGCATGGCAGGGCCCCTCTTGCGTCCCCCCTGTCGACAGGCGTCCCCTCTTGGCCTGCCTGCGCCTCACCCAAGAGCAGAGCCCGTCTCTGGCTTGGGTGAGGTTCCCGTCCCGCTCGGCGAAAGTGCCCTTTATGCGCGGGTCACACATGGTCGCCAACATGTATGACTCTTCCTTAGTGAGAGGAGTTAGCCTGGCAGCTATGCCCTGCTGCAGCCTTCTCACTAATGCGCGCACCGCTGGAACAAGGTCAGCACGGGGCGCGACCCTGTCTGCAAGGGTGGCCAGATTCCTCTGGAGCATGTGCACCAGGGGAATGACCAGACCGAGGGTCGCCGTGTCTGACGAGACCGCCACAGTGAAGTCCTTGAAGGGCTTCAGGACCTCCACTGTCTGGGTGATGGTGAGCCAATCCTCCCGGCTGAACTCACCCACCTGACTCGCACCGCGGTTCTCGGAGAGCCACGCGTGGAGTGCAGCCTTCTGCTCCACCAAGCGCTCAAGCATGGCGCAGGTGGAGTTCCAGCGAGTGCTGACGTCAGTGATCAGAGCGTGCTCTGGCACACCTGTCCTGACCTGTGTCTGGCGCAGTTCGTGCGTGGCCTTCATGCTGCGCGAGAAGTGACCCGTGAGCCTCCGACATTTCTGGACAAGTAACTGGAGTTCACGGGTCCGGGTATCCACGGGTTCCTTCGAGGAGCCCAACCCCAGCGCATCTCTCACCACTAGGTGAAGCTTGTGAGCGGCACAGTAGACGCTCTCTCGGCTCACTAGATGCGCCGCTGCCCTCATGTTCTTGCCACCGTCCGTCACCATGCATCCCACGGTGGCGGGTCCCTGGCCTATCCACTCGTCCAACTGTCTCCTTAAGGTGGCAGCGATGTTCTCCGCCGTGTTGGACACGTCGAGCACCTCGGCGTGAAGCAAGGCCTTGCAGTAGCCGGCCTGGCGGTCTCGCGTCCTTCCCTGTCTAGCTGTGGTAGGCACCTCCCCCCGACCCCCACCCAGAACCGACTCGGGTTCCCACCAGTGAGCAGTAAGCGAGAGGTACGCTTGCTGCACACTTGGGCAGGTCCAGATGTCCGATGTGAAGTGCACAGTTCTCCCGGCAACCCGGGACAGCTGTGCCTTCACACGATCCCTAGCAGCCCTGTAAAACAAGGGCACCACCGATCTGCTCAACGACGTGCGAGCAGGGACGGCGTACCAGGGAAAGCAATCTTGGAGCAGCCCTGAGAAGCCGAAGTCTTCAACTATGGAATACGGTTGCCCATCCACTGCTATCATGTTGACGATGTGGCGCGTGATGCGCCTGCTCGCCCTCCGGATCCCCTCTCTGGGCACACTAGCGCCCTGCATACCAAGCATCTCCGGGAGAGAGGCTTGGCGTCCCTTTCCTGCAGGTACCCTTAGGGGGAGAGCACCAGAGGAGCCTGCCTCCTTCTGGCTAGCTGGCGGCCGTGCGGCGCCACTCGAACCCTCCTCCCGAAGAAGCACCGCCTGGTGGTGCCTCTTCATATGGTACCTCATCCCAGACGTGGAGAGATGCCACACATCTTTGCCACGGCTGATGCGCTGCCTACAATGCAGGCACAGGGCTGCTCGGGGATCCTCCGCTGTCTGGAAGTGCTTCCAGATTTCGGAGGAAAAGGGCAACCCACGCTTCCCAGGAGAAGCGCTTTCCGGATCACCCTGAGGCACCTCCTGTGAGGTGCTCTGGCCGGACACACCGTGTCCCACTCTCGGCCGGGCAGGTGGGGATGGACGAGGCTGAAGGGGCAGAGATGTGGGCTCTTCCACCACAGTCTCTGCCTCTTCCTCCCGCATCCTCTCCTCCTGCACAGCCGCGAGAGGCCTGCTGCTGGCCTCAGAGGAAACTGGGGTCTCACGGGCAGTTCCTCCAACATCCTCTGGGTTCCTGGGGTGAGCGGGAGCGCAGGGAAAGTCATGTGCTCTGCGCCCATCCCAGGAGACACCACATGCTGCCCCTCCTCCAGCAGCTGGCTCGCAACCACTGGAGGAGGAGGAGCCTCAGCAGCAGGCCCCCGCCCAGTGCCAGCCCCTGCCTCACGCACCCGGGTTGGGGGTGGCCCTCCAGCAGCTGCCTCAGGAAAGAGAGTCTTGCGAACCCTCTTCCTGTCACCAGAAGCCAGGCTGGTGAACGGCAGCAGCGCAGGGGAGGGCCTCCTCCACTCAGATGGGGGGGCTGCTGCAGCAGTCCCCCTTCCCCTCCCCTCCTCCCCTCTAGACTTCTCCCTAGCCTTTCCCCCGGGGCCCCTCTCTGCTTTCCTCTCTGACATACTTTCCCCTCCCAAATTCTACCCTAACTAATCAGAAAAGATTTGGAAAACAAAGGTCAACTTTGTTTTCAAGACCTAACTAACCTGCTCTAAATCTGTGCTTCTAGTGGCTCTGTGACTTGGAGATGAACAATCAAGTGCCTTTTTAAGCAACCCTATTTATGTCAGGGAACCTGAGACTGCCAATCAGCTGAATTCCTCTGGAATTGAGCTGGCCCTAAACCCCAATAACAGAGGTGACTAAGCCTTAAACACTCACACACTAGTATGCCCGGGCCGGCCTGGCACCACCACGGGTGCCAGAGATGGGCAGTGGAACCCTAGTTATGGGGGCACTAATGGGAAGCCTATTGACAGCTATTACAAATTTTTTTTTATATATATATATATATATAGAATTCAAACCTAACACTCACTCACTAATGCTTTCCCTGCTGAGTCCCTATTTAGTTTTTTAAAAAAAACTAGGCTTGGTTTCCCTAATAATTATGTTGGGGGCAATTATCCACTGATCACCTACCAACTGGCCTACCTACCTAAGAGACACTATTTAGCGGGACCAATGTATCTGTGGTATGTCGGTGTGGGGTGTGGATGTGGTGTTTTGAAGATGAGCCTCCCCCCTCCCAAGCTAGCAAGAACCCACCCCCAAGCCCACCCAAATGTGAACCCGGACTCGCTCACACTAACACCAGTCCTGCAGTCCAGCGATGTTCAGGCGGTCTTGCAGCTGGTCCTCCTCTCCTCCATGATGCTGTCAAGAAAATTGGAAATGTTAACAGAGTCAACACCACATGCCGCACACGCAACCCCCAAAAGTCAAGGCCCCATTGCACAAGACAAGTCACCCCCCCCTGAAAGGCTAGGGCCAACCAGCAGCAAAACAAAACACATCCACCCAGCAGAGCTTCTGGCCTTTGCAGGCCAAAAGCTGGCACACTCATTTTTTAGTCCTGTGAAACAGTAGTTCAAGCCCACCCCACACTCAAACTTGACAAATGAAACATGAAAGAAAGCAGGCACTGCAATCAATGCTGGCCCCCCCTAACCCCCAAACAATATCCTCTTGCCCAACCAGAAAATGCCCCCCCCCCTAGCCCAAGCCATAAAGACCGAGCCAAAGCATATGCTCGCAGGTAGGCACAGCAGCAGACATAAGCTCAAAAAACAAATTTTACAACAACCCTACCAGTCCACCACTGCAGATGTCCAGCAATGTTGATCCTTCATGCAGAGATCTGCAGGTCGATGTCCACCAAGTGCAGTCCAGTCCAGAAGAGGTCCACCAATGATAAACAACCTGAATGTGAAGCAAAACAGTGAGTGCCAGGCCAGCAACCAAAAAGGGTTACCTTAGCCAAAGCAGCATACCTGTGTGTGGGCCGCAGGCTGGCACAGTTGTTCAGGACGGAGCCTGTTGGAAAGCCTTGGAAGCAGGGGGCCAGACACAGGAAAAAAAGCCCACACCATTCCAGTTTGTGAAGCAAAACAGTGAGTGCCAGGCCAGCAACCAAAAAGGGTTACCTTAGCCAAAGCAGCATACCTGTGTGTGGGCCGCAGGCTGGCACAGTTGTTCAGGACGGAGCCTGTTGGAAAGCCTTGGAAGCAGGGGGCCAGACACAGGAAAAAAGCCCACACCATTCCAGTTTGTGAAGCACAACTGTGAGTGCCAGGCCAGCAACCAAAAAGGGTTACCAAAGCCGGAGCAGCAGGCCTTTGTGTGTGGGCCGCAGGCTGGCACAGTTGTTCAGGACGGAGCCTGTTGGAAAGCCTTGGAAGCAGGGGGCCAGACAGAGGAAAAAAGCCCACACCATTCCAGTTTGTGAAGCAAAACTGTGAATGCCAGGCCAGCAACCACAAAGGGTTACCTTAGCCAAAGCAGCATACCTGTGTGTGGGCCGCAGGCTGGCACAGTTGTTCAGGACGGAGCCTGTTGGAAAGCCTTGGAA
Organism: Eublepharis macularius; assembly: GCF_028583425.1. Lineage (NCBI taxonomy): Eukaryota > Metazoa > Chordata > Lepidosauria > Squamata > Eublepharidae > Eublepharis > Eublepharis macularius. The sequence goes on from NC_072790.1 coordinate 105,921,594, forward strand.
GCAGGGGGCCAGACACAGGAAAAAAAGCCCACACCATTCCAGTTTGTGAAGCACAACTGTGAGTGCCAGGCCAGCAACCAAAAAGGGTTACCAAAGCCGGAGCAGCAGGCCTTTGTGTGTGGGCCGCAGGCTGGCACAGTTGTTCAGGACGGAGCCTGTTGGGAATCCTTGGAAGCAGGGGACCAGACACAGGAAAAAAGCCCACACCATTCCAGTTTGTGAAGCACAACTGTGAGTGCCAGGCCAGCAACCAAAAAGGGTTACCAAAGCCGGAGCAGCAGGCCTTTGTGTGCGGGCCGCAGGCTGGCACAGTTGTTCAGGACGGAGCCTATTGGTAAGCCTTGGAAGCAGGGGGCCAGACACAGAAAAAAAAGCCCACACCATTCCAGATTGTGAAGCATAACTGTGAGAGCCAGCCAGAAGAAAGGCACCAAAGACACCCAGCAGAGCTTCTGGCCTGTGTAGGCCCAAAGCTGGCACACTCTTGTTTTAATCTTAAAACAGTAGATCAAGCTTAAAGAAGGCAAGCACAACAACCAATGCTGAACCCCCCCCCCCCACCATCAAACATTGTCTGCCCAACCTGTCCCCCAGGCCATGCCAAGAATAAACTGCAACACCTTTTTGCAGAGGCAGGCCACAGCAGCACATTGCCCAGCATCAAAAAAATATTCAAAAATTTTAAAAAGGCCTACCAGGTGTCCTCTCAGGATGTCCAGCAGCACAGTTGATCCTCCAGGCAGATGTCCTCCAGGCTCCAGGTGCAGTGCAGTCTCTCTTCTTCTCCTCTCTCGGTCAGCAGCAGCAGCAACAGAGGTGCTCAGACAGTCTTGCTCCAAATTTAAACCCCCTGCTGCAGCCTCATCCAAAGATTTAAATCTATTGGCTGGCCTGAAAATACAGCAGAGGGATTGGTGACTCCTAAAGTCCCCCCTCCCCTGCCTTTCCCCACCCACACTCCAAGAGCCACCCTCCTCCTGCTCCCCCTCCCCTACCTGTTAGTTTTGGCGGGAATCTCTGCTGCTTTGCAAATGCAAAGTGCAATGCAATGCTTGCACCTTGCATTTGCAAGGCAAAGCAGGATTCCCTATCCTCCTTTGCAAGAGGGGTGGGGGGTGACAGAAGGAGTGAGTGATTCACTCCTTCTCCCCCCCTCCCCTCTTCTAAGAGCCTGCAGGAAGCCTTTGCTTCCAGCAGGATTTTGCTAGCCGCTTGCTAAGGCAAACGGCTAGCAAAATCAAAATGGCGATTCTCGAATGCCGAAAGAATGCCGAAAGAATCCCGAAACGTTTCGGCTTTTTCTTTCGGCTATCCCGAAACGTTTCGGCATTCCCCGAAACGTTTCGGGATAGCAGAAGAATGCTGAAACACTTTTGTTTCGGCATTCTTTCGGCATTCTGAATGCCGAAACGCACATCCCTAGTCTTAAGTCCACTTAATTGAAAGTCAGTGCCCCTGATTCCAATAAAACACATTTCCTAGTTAAGTGTGTTTCAAATATGGACATAACAATGTGGTTACATTGAGTTAGTTATATATATGTACTTAGAAGTACTTATATGATTACCATCAGCCCTTTATTCCCAACAGCTAATAAATCTTCACCATGACCCCAAATTTAGCACATACTTCTATGTATGCATAGGTGCTGTTTCCCTCCTTTCCTAGCAGCCCCCCTGTATCCCCCCAAAACTTTCTGAAGTATCCTTTGAGGCAGCACTCCATGAAGCAGAAGAGGCTGCCATAATGGATGAATATTTGCTTTCAGATGTGTTGAGACTCAAGAGATCAATTTTGCCTTTATAATGAACTCGAGAAGGAGACTAGGTTGCTCTTGTATATGTTAGACATTTGGCTTAAGGAAATTTTTTATGTCTTCCGTAATATTTGTCCTTTTTGTTACAAACCTGGGTCGAATCCACATTACTCATTCTAAGTCACATGTTCCCCGTGTTCCCCATGCAATCCCGAGTGCCTGTCACATTACCTCATTAAACAGACGCATTTCATTCGCATTTCTCCCGAATATGTGGTCACAGGTTTTCAACGGGAGTTTCACGGTGGCCATGAACGGGCCAATGTGCAATTTCCCCGTTTTTTTTAAAAACCACACCCCTTCCTGTCTCTCCGGCCGTTCCGAGAGTTCCTATTGGCTGATTCTACTTGCAAGTGCTCCGTAGTCTGCAAAAGACTGTTTTTGACTTCATAGCATTGGATTTATTGATTACGCTGTTTCTGAATCAAATCTGGTAGTTTGAAAAATCATTTTGGGGTGAATCCATCCTCAGAACGGACTCGCGAAACTTCCTTTTTAACTGTTTTTTATTTGTTTTATTTTATATTACTGTAATATCGAAATTACGGTGAATCAATCATTCGAAATAAAGAAAACACAGAGCAGGACCTCCATCACTCCTCCATGTTTCCCCCAAGTTATAATCGGTCCCCAATGACATTTTACATTTCCTCAAAAACTGTCAGGGATGATGTTCTATAACCTCACACAAGGAAAATGGGGTGCGAGACATGCGGGCACACTGTTGGGTCTCCGTCAATGCATCAGAGAGACAAGACATCGTTATCTATATATCATGATATCGTTATACCAAAGTTTTGAGCAAAAAAAAAAATTGAATACTTGGCTAAAATGTGAGAATCGCGCGCTCATTCTACGGAATTTTTTTTTCTTGAATTTTTATTCTCTACTTTTGTGAGACAGAGCTTCCTTCTTTAGACACAAGTAGGAATGAAGATTGAAGCTCTGCCTCAGGAAATCCCACACTCTGAAAATATTGTTGGTCTCTATGGTGCCACTGCTCTGTCTCCGTAAATGCATCAGAGAGACAAGCCATCGTTAGCTATATAAAAAAAGGTCGGGAAGATTTGTTCCCGCCCGCAAAAGCGGAAAATGTGGGTGTGGGGTGAATGCGGATTCAGCCAGTGACTATTGGGAACATAATGACACTCCAAGGATGTGAAACTTCAGTAAAATTCAGGCACTGAACTGTCCTGCATAGGAAATGCCCACAAAAGCTTCCCACATGCTTCCAAATTTCCAAAAAAGAAACAGGAGAGAGCCATCAGTGCTGTCAGTGGGGGAAAGAGAGCCATCATTATCTTCAATGATGTTTCTTTATAAGGCAAGATCGAAATAACGGAAAAGTGCGCTCAAAAATTTTTTTAAAAATGGGCAGGAAAAAAAAGGTCCCGCCCCAAAAAGCGGTTTTCGAGCGGCCGTGTGACTGGAGGGATGCGCGAAAAAGACAGATTGGAAGCAGGAATGTGAACGAAGAGGAAAAAATCACGGATTGGAAGCAAACGGAAGATATCCGATAAACATGCGGGTAATGGGTGAATGTGGATTCGACCCTGACCGTTTCTTGTAGCTGGAATCTGAAAAGATCTCAGCTAATCAAAATATTTGCTTTTAAGGTGAACTTTCTTGCCAAATGATGCCTCACTTTACATTTTAATTAATTTTACCCTAACCATTGGTATCTTTGTGAGACTTTGCTTTCAGACACGCTGAATAATGCACTTTCAATCCACTTCCAATGCACTTTGCAACTGATTTTACTTTGTGAAAATCAGTTTGTGAAAAGGGGAAGTCTGCTTGCAAACAATCACTAAAGTGCATTGAAAGTACATTATTCAGCGTATGTGAAAGCAGCCTGATTAGAGCCTGATCTATGCTGCTGCTTCTTCTGGCCTTTTAGCGGCCCATTTTACTATAGGGGTTCTGGTGTAACAGCTGCATTGACACAGGGCTTAGTTGCTATCCAGACTCAGGAGTGCATTTTAAGTCAACATTCTGTAAATGATTTCTTCAGGTTGCACTCTGAACTCCTGAACAGAAGCATTATTTTGTTACTTTAAATCAGAAGTCTGAACATTGAAAACAGTTATATAATACATATTGTTGAACTCTGTTACTGTCAGACCTTTTAATTTTATAACAGACTTTTAGCATCTAAAAGTTCCAGGAAAACCAGGGTTCTGTGCCAGCAATGCCAGCAGACTCGTGTGATTTACAGAGATTTCCTTCCAGTGCTTTTCTGACAAGAGTTCAGAGTGAATTTCTTTCCTTTTTTGATGGTCATTCAGTTTGGGCTTACTGTGCAAATTGCTTATTCCGGAAAACAAATCTGTCGGAGTGTTTTAGAGAAGTATTGTGAAAAACTATACCTATCGTAGTCCTTGAGCTTCAGTCAGTATTTTGAGGGCAGAGTGGCCTCTATTGTTATAAGTAAGTGGGATTTTGTCTCAGGGATCCTACAGAATCCAAACTGGGTCAACCCAGGAAAAGCACACTACAGTTCATTCAGAGACACAGGAGTTAACCCCTGAATCTGCCCCATGAAACCAGGAGTGAAGAATCATAATAACCCAGATCTTTGCCACTTCTCCAGTTTTCATAGTCGTCATTCCTTCTTTCATGATCTGCTGAAAAGTCAGTGAACACAATGGGAGATTATCCAGCAATGCTAATACAAAGCTCCAGGTCAGGACTCTGTCTCTTCAAATTCCTGCTAGTTATTTATTTACATTGTATCAATTTGTATTTAATTGGCTGTCTTGTTTGTCTGGCAATTGTCCACAAATCAGCAAACCCAGCCTTGGCTGCCTACAACCTTCATTCTTCTTGCTTGATACGGGACTCTCACCATCAGTTCTACGGACTCATTGCCTGACTGGTACTGATCAATGCTTAGGCCGGAAAGCATGCCATTTTTTGGTCTTGAATTTAACAGGGGTTTCAATAAATACATTTGTGGCAGTTAGAGCCCCGGTGGGGGCATAGGATCCCCTGGTCCCATCCTCCTTTTCCACCACCGCTCACTGGCTGGTGGGGGGGGGAAAGTGTGGGAACAGGCCTCTTGGGGAGTGTTCCCGATGCATTGTGATTACATCACTCATGATGTCATCGCACAGGCTTTGGGAGTGCTCCTGGGCTTTGTGCCAGCTGATTTGGCCCATTTGGGGGCCCAAATCAGCCTGGTACAAAATCTGGGAGCACTCTTGAGGCCTGCACCATGATGTCCTTCCTGGAAATGATGTCATCGCACAGCAAGCATGCACACAAATATCGTGGCAATGAAGACATTGAAAAGGTAAGTGCCCGATCCTTCTCCTCCCATGGGGAGGGTAAGGGAACCTTGGCAACCCTATCTGAGACTCCTTGAATAAATGTGAGAGATATAATATTCAATTGCTGATTTTAAAAAAATCTTTAAAAATATGGGGCGGGGGGACTAGGGCAGGACTAGGGCAGTTCTGTTCCTACTTAGCTCTTTCAGCAGCCAAAGAAGCAATGGTGAAACCACATGTGTATCCATATGTGGAAAACACCTAAATCAGGGTGATATGAGAACTATAGTACTAGAGAGGGGCTCTACATGGCCTGCAAAGGACTAAACAATATAATATATATATATATAATCGTATCTAGGAGAAATGGATGTTCAAGAGTAATATTACATCCCCGCTGAGTTTTCTCCCCTCTCTGCCCTCCTCAGGCACTGCTCCCAAATCTTCAGGAATCTGAAACATTTCAATGAGGTTGGGGTGGTATTAACCATTTCTCCCTAATATACTTCCTTCAGATTTCATACTATTCTGGGCTTTTATACAACAAAAAATAAGTTCTGGATTCTGGGGGTTGGTAAAGCAATGGAATAAGAGGAATTCTTTCCATGATTTTGGCTCAGATTACACTTAGTTTAAACTTTTCTGTTTGCTTCTCCCTCCTTCTCTTCATTGACAGTTTAATATTGTGTTGGTCCATACCAAATGTAAAAAAACCAAACCACACTACTGTATAATCTCTATGAAAGTCAAACTCCCATTGAGTTTAATAGTTGAGAAGATCATGCCCCGCAAATATAAACTGTGCAAAGGAGGCTTTATCTCAAAATCCCAAGGGCACAACTTAACTTTTACAGCTCCTCCCATTCTCTCAAAAATATAGATCTATTCCAAATAGAACATAAATGAGAGTACAAGGAAACAGAGCCAAGGTTTGTCCTTTATTAATTCAAGCATTAATGAAAACAAGCAGGGCTCATCTTAGTAGGGGTCTTGGGGAGGGTGGAGAGTCAGAATCTATTGTTTTAAAGTATGGTATCACAGTAATCTAATGAGTTTTCCAGCAAATGAGCCATGAAATATATTGCTGGAATATATACTCAGTAAAATATCCAAATTACTGCATAATGCCACTGTGTGTTTTATCGTATTGAAGGAATGATACCAACTACATTATCCTTAAATTTGCACAACCAGCAGAAAAAAGGGGGGGGGGAAGCTATGTTATTTTATGAAGTAATTTGCTATTTAGATAAGTTGCTAATAAGAGCATATCACAAGCTATTGAAATCCCAATGAAAAACATACCTACTCCTCATTGGAAAGAACACATTTAAAAACTTACCCTGTTCTTTCCCTCTCCACTGGGGGCCAGGGCTGGGAGTGGAGAGATCCTCTTGCCTGCAGCCTGGCGCAGCTGTCCCAGATGCCCCATGGCTAAGACTGCCCCTGGCAGTAGGTCTCACAGCAGTATGACATGGGTTTGATTCATGCAGCTCCATAGATTTATAAGAATCAACAAGCAGAACTGCCTGGTTCTCCTCTATGCAATTGTGCTGGAGAGTGGAATTATGTCATTCCACTCTGCCAAACTTCTGGAGTGGATCATGGAAGCTGGATTTTTTTCCCTCAGAATTTAGCCCATTGCTAGTAAGCCATGTTTAATTGACCCCTTGCTGCATTCGAGAGCTGTCAGGATTTGAGACAGGGACCCAGTGATACACCATTGCCTTGCATACTGATTGAAGTGCTGCTAGGATACACTGAAAGAGCAGCATTTTAATTGGCTCTTTGCTGCATAGTAGAGCTCCCATTGTGATGTAGAGAATATACCATATCTAAGAAGGGTAAATGCTGAATCCAGTGAAATGCAGATTGAAAATCCTGCCTAACTGGGTAGTGTTGTGTCCCTCAGATCATCTTAGATCATCATAGGTTTTAATGTTTGTATTTATGCTGTTTTAATATTGCATTGTTTATTGTATTTTAGACTATTTACTTTAAGTATTGGTTATTTTTTATTTTATGTTTTAAATCGTCTCGAGCACTAAAAATGATGGAGAGGTGGTAAAAATATATAAATAAAATCTCTGATCTAGTGAAGGGGAATTTTTCACCCACCACTTACAAGTCTGAACAGAGCAAACATTCCTCCTTGTGATATATCTACAAGGGAGGGGAAAGGCTGCAACTCTTCCCATCTTGATATTGCTCTGATCCAGGAATGGATTTTTAAGCTGTTGTGCTGGGTACCAGGAGAAGAAGCAATGATTGAGTGACCAGGCCTTATATAACAGCACTTTATTGCTACGTAACATGTCTGATTAAAGTCCACCAAGCTGCTCTTGAAGCAAAGAAAACTGCAGGAACCCAATTACTTTAAGCCACAACACCTTCTAGTAAATGTAGCATGTATTCATATTATTATTTTACTATAAAGTCTGGGTTGAACACTTGTGTATGCAAAGTATGTGCTCTTCTAGTTAACCATAGCCCCTGTTACGGCTGTTATGGAAAATAAAATTAAAGCAGCGTACTTTTTGAAGAAAATTCCCTAACACATAGTAACACTTCCTTCAGCCATGAAGGATACCTTTTTATGGGGCTGTCACTAGCCCTGTTCACAGGTTACAGTGAATGCATATACAATCAGTGTACAGTGTACACATGCTTTTTCTTGACATGCACATTGAGTAATTCTCACATTACATCCATTGCCTGTACAGTTGAACGAGTGATTGAAACTGCACATTTATCCAGGAAGCTGTTTGTTGTTTGTAAAGTGAATGCAAATTAGCTCTTTCTTACAAACAATTGTATGTACATACATACAGGATGTACATGCATTCACTCTAACAGGTGAACAGGCTTCTGTGTTTGAATGGTGAGAATGGACATTTTAGATGATGATGCTTTTCATGGGAGGAAAATGTAGTAGAAATAGAGGAAACCCAGGAATGCTTGATGGTCATTTTGGTTTGTGAGTAGGTACATCATGGTTTGCATGCAACTCTAGGGCACAGTAACCACATGTAGGGTGGATCTAACCATCTTCCAAGAAGCCTTCCTCTGGTCTAAGGAGTCTTTCTCCAACTTAAGTGGTTCTTTCTCCAATGGAAAAGCTGCTTAATTAAAAGGGAAGACTCCTTAGACAGGAGGAAGGCTCCAAACTTTGTTCAATGGTATGGTAGGATAAGGATTCTATAGTATACCTAAAATTCTCCTGGTTGAAGCATAGGGACAACATAATGAGAGAGGAATCAGTGCAGCCAAGAACGATACTTCAGGATGTAAGGTAGGGGGCTTATGTAATTTCATCTGCACTAGATTTTCCTCATATTTTGAAGGTCTCTGACCTGGCAGGGAGGGGAGTGGTATTTTTTGCCAACCCATCAATGAATCAGAGACTTCTGGAATATGAGGCAAGAAAGTATGGTAATAGAAAACCATTCTCTGCTTGTACTTCTTCAGAGTGGGACCAGAAAACAGCGGGTTCTAGGCTGACTTAGGAACTAGTTCTTCTGCTAGAGAAACCATTCTGACCTAGATCCTAATGTCAGCAGAACTCTGCATCCCTCCCTATGATGGAAAGCAGCGTATATCTCTTCTCATAGACACCTTTTATTAAAAAGAAATATAAAAAAGTGGACGTCCATAAACTAGTAGGAGGGTAGCAGAGTAGCATCAATTGTAGGGAAGAACATGATGGGTGTTGGCACTTGCTGGCTGGTGTGTGTGTGAGAGAGAAAATAACAAACTTACACTCGGTTTAGGATTAGAAAGAAAATAAGAATTCTTTATCATAGGAATGCCATACTCGGATAGGAAAGAGGAGAGATAGACTCCTATCTACCTATTTAGTCTAAGGATGGAACTGGATTGCAGGACAAGTCCTGCATCCATGGTGCAAGATAGAGAGAAGAGATAGTTGTGTGACAAAAAGAGGAAGAGGATTTCACAAAGAGGAAGTCCTGAAATTGGCAAACTACACATCAAAGGATAGTTGAGGGCAGTAAACAGCAAAGAGTAAAAAAATATCTTTCTAACATTCTGATTTGTTCCCCTCTGAAACCCAAGGAAAGAGACAGCATTGATCCTCCTCTTCTAACATCTTTCTTGCTTCCTTATGTGCTGCTTACATAGAGACACCAGCCATTGCATTTTCATGGCACGTGCAGAAAATGATGCAAGACTATGCTCCTACAGTGCAAACTATGACTGAAGTAGGGAAGTAAAATCTGTGACAAGCAAGTCAGGAAAAGTAGATTTCCATGTTCTCTGGCATAAATATAATTGTCATCCTTTTGAAAAGGATCAGTGACAAATCATAATTGGAGCCAGTATAGTGAGGTGATGGGGGGGCGGGTAGGGCTGGGATTATAGACTGGTGACCCAGGAGCAAATTCATGAGCAGCCATGATCTTGGTGTGTGTCTTTGATCAAGGACATCTCAACTTGTCTAATTTACTTCCCAGAGTAAGTGTGAACATAAGATAATATAGTACTCCCAGAAAGACCATAGAAATGACTAGAAATGAAGATCAAAAAAATACATGTTAACACAGTTTAATTCTGGCAGGCTTCCAACTCTATTACTATAAAGTTTCCATGTATTTCAGTCAAGAGAAATTAAGGATTAAGAATGTTTTTATAAGTGATATTAAGAATGGTCTTTTAGCCTGTAATAAGCTATTTATGAATTTTGTCAGTTTAAAAAATTGCAAATGTAATTTGTCAGATGGGGAAGCTTTAAGTGTAATCTTGCAATAAGCAGTAGTACTTTGTCTCCAAAAGAACTATTATTTTAGATTTATCTTAGTAACATAGCTAACATTCTCTTCAGTATCCATTTTGGCCTGGTATAACTTTGTGAAAGTAAACAAACCACAACAAAGAAGGATGACAAGTTCAGAGTTTTTCAGCAGAAATGTAATTTTTTAAAAAAATTGTCATTCAGACACTTTAAGATTATATACAAAGATGAACGCAGGATTTTTTTAAATGCTGGTGACCAGTGTCATTTCCCTCCCAGTGTCATTTCCCTCCCATAGGAATCAGTAGAGAGAAGTGCATGTGTGTGAAAGGCACTTGCTCCAGGGGCCAAGGTGTCTGTAAAATCCAACACGCTTTGCCTGTTCTGCTTGAAACCTAGCAGGGTCTTTGGGTTACAGAGAAGATAACGTTCTGTGCAAATTTTGTGTCATTATCTTTAAAAACAGCTACTCTAGACTAGACATGGGCACGAACAGCATTATGAACAGAAAAAACCCACGAACAACTGAATCTGCTGTTCTCGAACAAGCTGATCATGAGGCCCCATCCTAAACTAACAGGTAGTCGTTAAAAGCCTTGTTCGTTGCCTTCGGCAGCCCTTTGGCAAACCACACAGTCTGGCACCTGCTGCAATCAATCCCCTTGGCAACCGAAGACAGGGAGAGACTACACTCTGTCTGAACTCCTTGTGGCTTTCCTTCTGGCTTTAACCCTTCAAAGTACTTCCAGCAGAGAGTCCTGTTTATGCCACTGTGAAGAGAAAATGTCAGCCAACGGGGAGACTCATGGCTCATGCCTTTCTTAGGGTGCAATCTCTCTGAAACTTGGGGGAGGGTCTTCAGAGGACAGTGAGGACTATGTCCCCTGCAAATTTGGTGGGTATTGGACATTGGGAAGGTCAGTTTGTGGGCTGTTTAAAGGGCCCTGCCTCTTGCACGTGGCAGGAAAGGGCCCTTTAAACTATCAGCTGGGAGGTGGCAGGGGGGAATTGCCCCTTGCCGCCTGCCAGCTGATAGTTTAAAGGGATGTTTAAAGGGCCAGGTAAGTGGGTTTGAGGGGAGGGGGCTAAGTGGGGGGGGGTTTGGAGGTGGGGGTGAGGTTCTGGCCATAATGAATAACAAACATGTCTGGGAACAGTTCATGTTCGTCCGTGTTCGTTGTTCATTGGATGGCACTGAACGATGAACAGGGTGTTCGGGTTCCCCCCCCCATTCGTGCCCATGTCTACTCTAGACTCCTGAATTGGTTCCTCATTAAAAATAATGGTACCCAAATTCTATAACCTGATACAAACCTTCAGATTTGAATACTGAATTTGTATCCTACCTGAAAACTAGCAATCACAGTAAAAGTTTCCCTGCCATATCCCAGCTTCAAAATTATAATTAATATTTTTTTCTCAATGCACAGCCCTAATGAGGATTTCAGTGTCAGGTGAACAGGGAGAAGCTTTAGCCGTTCCTTCACAACTTTTCCCAGTAGAAATCAGCCTCCTATTTGCCCATGTAGGGAAAACATGGGAAAGTATTTGTTTTCCTAAATGGCCAAATAAGGTTGATTTATATTAATTGGAGAAGTGATTTACATTGGAAAAATGGTACAGTGGATGGGGTGAACTGCTTAACCCAGCTCCTCAGTTCTGATTCAAATTCCCTACCCCCATCTTGCACCAGCCATGCAGAAAACTTTAATGAGATGGGAGATCCAGTCACAGATTTCCAACATTGCATCTATTTTTGCCCTCAGAAAATTCTTTGTGTGCATGTGATAAAAAAAAGATTATGATTTTTGAGACAAAACAAGGAACATTTATGACAGAACATAGCAATATACATCTTGGACAAAGGCCTTTCAGAGAGAAGCTGTGAATGCACATTGATATAGAATTGACAGGCATCCTGAGATCAGAAATTGCCCATAAGCAACTGTTGTGGGTTCTCAAAGTCCTTTAAGGATCCTGGGAGGGTGGTCAAGAAATAAAAACACACTTCTGGGAAGCAAGGTCCCTTGTAACCCAGCTATCTTTACTTTAATGATACTGCTCATGCAGCCTATTTGGCTCTGAGCAGTGCCACACTAGAACTAGAATTAAAAGGAAAAGTTTTTAATATGTAATCTGTTTAGTATTAACATTTAAAATGTAGTAAGTTTTTTCCTTAATCGATTGGGAGAGAAACTTGGCTACTGCTAAAATCCACCCCTGCTAAAAGAAGCCTTAAATTATCCTCTATACTTCCTGAGTCCTGGATATAGGGCTTGATCCAGCTGTCTCTTGCCATGTTTAGAATATTGCATTCAAATAGACAATGTTGAAGAGTGTCTATTTGGCCAGAGCCACATTGGCAGAGTTGCTCAGAGTAGGGAACCTTATTTAAGTTTCCCAGCAACTCTCCTGATGGAATGGCATTCAGTCTGGCTAACATAAATAATCGTCGATAACGTGGAACTGTCAGGAAGTCAAAATAAGCTGGAAGAGATTGTGACAATGTTAGGCCCAAGTATATCGGTGAGCATACTCTACGTGCTCTTATCATAGTACTTCTGTAGTCCAGATTGCTCAGATTACCTAAAATCAAGGAAAGCGCTGCTGAAGGCCCTTGTTCTTTCAGATTATGAGGGTTAATACCCAAGGCCTGGACACAGTTTTCGATCAGCTTACTCCAAGGGCTTTGGTAAGAATTGGTTTGTAGCAGGTGCAAATAGCCATTTGATTCTGTAGAGAACAGGGTTTTAATCCAAAACCTAAAAGTTGCAGCCCATACCCGTGCTTCAAAGGACCTGAGTCCTAGTTCTGCCCTCAATGATACTCCAGCTACACAGTTAGGAGCACCAGTGATTTTCCGAAGAAAATGATGGGGGAGGGAGTCAATCGATTTTCCGCAGGCTTTGGTCCACACAGGTGCTCCGTATAAAAATTGCGAGCCTACTTTACTGTTAAAAACAGTGATGGCAGCTGGGGTGTATTGTCTGCCTTTAGAGTAGTAAAACAGGATTATTGCCTTCATGGTTAAGCGCTATGTAACCCAGCTATCATCAATTCCCTTCAACTAACTCTAAGTGTAGAGGCTGAGGAAACAAAGTCTCCAGCCATGCTGGGTGTTAATCAGGAAGTCAGCCCTGCAAGACATCTGCAGACTGAGTTCTGCAAAAACAGTCATTTGGTAGCTAAGGCCGAGATACTGGATTCAAATTGAAGCCCCAAAGCCCAATAACACCACAGAAGTATAATTAATACAGTTTATTGAGAATTGTGCAAAAGTTTACATATATTGAAATTACTCAGGACAGGAAAGAAAATAACAAAAGTCTAAATTGCTAGCCTAAATTACTTAACAGGTTTTTATTACCTGATATTCTAGATGTTACCTTGTAAGGTCAGACTATAATGTCCAAAGCAGAACTTCTGAATTCCAGTGTCTCAGTATTCCACCAGAGGCCCAAAATGTCCAAGAACTGACCAGTTACCAGTTGAAGCAGGATGGCTCAAGGCAAGGCCAAGAACTGCTGGTTCAGTGATTCTCCCTCTGAGGTGGAGGACATCTCGATGGGTGATTCCCACCCTCTAGTCAGGGAGGCAGGAACAAGTTTTCTACTTCCTGTCTTCCTAGTGAGAGTCGCCCTTTCTTTCAGTTTCATTCCTGCCTCAACAGGGAGAGCAGCTTCATCTGTGCGCTGCCTTGCCTTTCTACTGTTTTTCTTCCTCGCTTCTATTTTTCAGAACCTGATTCTTGCCTTGTTTACTCCTTTCTACTCTACCTCCTTGCTATTCTCTTTCTCCCTGTGCACCTGCTTAGAAAGCTTGCAGGGGAAGCTTTCTCCTTCCTTCCTTTGGCTGTGGCGGCCATTTCATGGCAAGACAGAATCATGGACCAGCAGAACATGCTCTTCCATCACAATAGGATTCCTCTCCAAAGGAGAGTTGGAAGTCCCCCCTCACCACTGCTTCCTGGCAACAACCCGAGAGACAGTGGGGCAAACTGTGAGGAAGCCGCAGCTGCGGCCTCTCATATTGTGAAGAGACTGGAAGCGCAAAGGCGTTATCCCTCCCTGGGCAAGGGAAACATGGCAGCCATTTCTTGCCTTGCAAATGAACGCAACATTGCCAACCAGCTGGGAGGCAGCTGTGGAGTGGATTTTTCCACATCCTTAAGCCAGTCTAATGGCATAAGACCCAGTGCGAGGCAGCCAAGCCAATCTGAGATTCAACAATCATTTGTGCCTGCAGAGCCCATGGCGAATGAAGGAGGGCTACTTGTGAGTAATGCAATGGGATCGGAACCCGTGGTAGTACCTCGAGAATTCCTAAATGTCATTAGGCAGATTTACTCCTCCGCATATACTCCTCCTCAGTTCTCAGGCTAGTAACACTGATTGCAAGTATGCCTTTGATTGGCTGACAGTCATAGAAAAGACGGCTCCTCTCTGCTCTGACCACCACACTACACAATCTCATTGAGAATTTGTTGGATCATCCTATGCTACCTTATTCCATCAGCATGTGAGAGACTTTGCTCCATGTCAGGCCTGAGATGTATGTATCTGCCTGGCATGGTTTATGGACTTTGTATGAGCCTCAAGCCTCTTCAGAGAAATGCAAGTTAGCAAGCTTATGTTTTTAGTCAGTTTAGTAAAGAATAGGCAAGCTGTTTGTTATTTTAATGCCATTTGCTTATGCCTTAATAGAGTGGTTCCTGCACCTTGCATACACTCTTCTAAGTTAATAAACCAACTATTATATACAAGTCTTGTGTCTTCTTGAGTATCTGACCAACTGGTGCAAAACCCCCCAGAGAAAAGAACTCAGAGAATATTGAGTCTCGAGCAACAAGGGCAATCCACCCTCCCAGGAGGCCTGCTAGGAGTCTGAGCGGCTGTGATCAGCACTTAGAATGGTGGGCAGGAGGGTGACCCCCCCCCTTGACACCTGGGACCAACATAAAACATGAAACAGACTCCACAGCATTACAATTGCCTGTGTTGAGAGAGTTCTTGCTGCAATTGTGTTCATCCGATCTCTGGAATCTTTCCTGTGTGACACCATTTTTAACAAGAGACAGTTTGGTGTTATGGCTGGAGTTTTGGGCTGGGATCTAGGAGATCCAGATTCTTATGCCATTCTCCTTGGGAGACCTGCCTGTGACCTTGGGCCTGTTGCATTCTCTAGGCCTGGCTTACCTTTGGGTTTGTTGTGTGGCTAGAATGGAAAGATATGAAATGTTGTATACACCTTGGAGCCCCCACTGGGGCTGAAAGCTGGGGTTTAGATAAACACAACTATCTTTATACTCAGAAAGGTGCCCCGGGGCAAGAAGTCCTTGACGAACAAACTTTCATTGAATTGGCTACTGGCAGGGCCGCTACTGTAACCCTTAGCAAATATATTCTTAGTTCCAGTGGTCATTATTATTGTTCTTGAGAATCTACAGATTAAATCACACCTCATCTCTATTTCACTCTCTGTAGACAGCAAATGCTATAAACTGTCTCTCTGCTATCCCCTTGAAGGGAGCATGAAACGTGTTTAAGCCTATCCTTTAAGGGCATAAAGGGTATGGGCCAAAGTGCTTTGAATTGAGGCCATTGATCATCTCTAATAGTAGACTGCATCCTTGTAGGAAAAGATGAAAAGCCTAGTGGCTCCCTAAGAACTAACGTTTATTTGCTATGTGTTTTTGTGAGTTCAGTTTACGTTTTCAGATATCTCTGTGTTTCATAGCGACTGTTGCTGTGACTTTACAGAGACTCTGAATTCTTCAGTCCAAATAGATAGCACTCTTGTTACAGGTAAGTGCATCCCTCCTTTCTCATGCTTCCACTCCCCCAGGACAAGTGGAAAAAGAGTGTACACCATATTCTTCACAGTTGCCAAAAAGAACAGAGATTGGAGGGTGATACTAGACTTAAAATATTCAACAAGTTCATAAAACTTAGGCATCTCAGTTTGGAGACAAAGGGATCCATCACAGAATCCCTACTAATGGAGGGCTCATAGCACAGTGGCAGATCACCTGCCTTGCATACAGAAGGACCCAGGTTCAGACCCTGGGCATCAGTTGTTCATGGATCGCAGGGCTGACCTACACCAAAGGAGTCCCTTACTGTACCAGATCTAATGGAAGCATACCTCCACATTCCGATCATGTCCAGGTACCGAAGACTCCTCCATTTCTGCGCGACGAGGCTCCATCTACAGTTCAGAGTACTTCCATTTGGCTTCTCAGTGGCACCAAAGACCTTCACAAAGAATCTGATCAACCCAGTGTAAAGCTAAGGGAGGAAAAGCATTCATCTACACACTTACTTGGATGACTTGCTGATTAGGTTAAGCTCTGCATGCCTACAAGCTTACAGTTCCTGATCAACTTACAGAGAAGTTCTTTATAATCCAAACAGTGACTAGAACATCTGGAAGCCCTATTAGAACAACACACAATTGTTTGTTCCTAATTGAAGCAGTGGCTAAGAAGAGAAAGGAGATGTCACAAGGGATCACCAAGGCCAGGTATTTATTGATGATATTTGCAAAACTGATGGGTCTACTGATTCTGAGTACTGATGCCATCCAGTGAGGTCAACTACATACAAGACCCTTATAGACTTCTGAGACCCTTTCAACTACAAATTATGGACAAGAAAGGTCTTTCCATTCAGTTCCCCCTCACAGTAAAAATATTACCAGCCTTCTGCTAGGTAAGCAACACTGCATTCCAGTAATAGAACAGGTTCCATGGATACCAGTCTGTCCAGATGGGGAGCTGCACTAGAAGATCCACCAGTGCAAGGTCTATAGTCCAGCAGTGAGAAGAGACCCTCTGTCAACCTACTGGAGCTTTGGGCAATTTATGTAGCCCTACTACACTTCAGACCACAAATGCTAGACAAACACTTTCTAATCAGAACAGACAGCATGTCGACGAATTTCACCAGGTGTTTCCATCCCAAAGTCACCGATGCATTGACATCACAGTGGCCAAGCATTCTGCTGTTTGCCTTCCAACCACTCCAATTCTCCTGAAGCCAATCAGGAAGGTAAGAGAACAAAAACAAACAAACAAACAGGAAAAAGTAGAAATCATATAGGTAGCATCCTACTGCCCTCAGCTTCCACAGCTCTCTGCTCTTCAACAGCTGTCAACACTTCCACCACTGACTTCTCCAATATCTCTGGATGTGCTCCAGTGATGCCAAGTTTCGCATCCACACCTGGAATAGCTACATTTAACTGCATGGAGAGTGAGCGAGACTCTCTCGGCTAGGTTATTCTCAAGAAGTAACCAACATGCGACTGGCCTCTAGGAGACAGTCCACTAACAGGATATATAATGCATCATAAAAAGCCTTCACAGGAGATGCAAAAGAAAAAGGGGTTAATGGCATGAAACCCAAAACCAGATCTATACTTCCTACACATTGGTTATGCAAGCAGTCTCAGAGCCTCAACCTTAAGATGTCAGGTCACAGTCTTAACAACAGTACTGCCACGTACTAGAGTCTGAGTCTGTCCAGACTCCTCACATATGTAGCTCCCCATAGTGTGATGCTCTGAAGGATCCACCATAGGTTCACCAATTTCTGACTTGGAAAATGCATACAGTTCTGTATGTTGATACCGGACACCCTTTCGAGAGCCTGTCGAGGAAATTCCTGTTATGTGCTTGAGAACTTGGTTCCTCTCCACAGATACATCTGCAAGAAGGGTATCAGAACCAGATACCCTGTTAATTAACTTGAGCTACATATTTTACACAAGGACAAAGTGGTCCCGAGAACAGATCCTACCTTCATACCAAAAGTGATCTCTCTCACAGATCACTGGAATTATGTCTACTATCAGTTGACCAAATACTTTTCATCCCAAAGAAGAACTCTGGACATAAGACTTATTCTAAAAGCATTCCTTTATAGAACAGAGCAAATCCGGAAAACAGCTTCCTTATTTGTCTCTATATCCTCACCGAATAAAGGAATGAGGATGTCTAAATCTGCCATTAGCAGTAACTTCAAAGCATGCATTATCGAAGCACACAAAATTTAAAAAACTAGACACACCAGCTAAGATTACTACTCACTCAATATGAAGTGCTGCACCAATGCAGCATTTGCCAGACATGCTGCAGTTAAGAGATTTGCAAGGCAGCTACTTGGTCATCCATATCTACCTTCGTTAGACATTATAAGCTGAACACTTATGACTCAGCTGATGCAGCATTTGGCAGAAGAATATTACAACATATCTTATGACCAGATGACAATGACCCACCCTGAAAATAGGGACACTGCTCTGGGAGGCCCCATCAAGATGTCCTTCACCTCAGAGGGAGAACAGACCATTGGATACTCACCGTGAAGGGTCCTTCTCCTCTGAGGAAAGGAGGACATCTTGCCCCTCCCGAAGTCATTGTCTTTTCACTCTCTTCTGCCTGACAAATTTACTTCCTGTCCTGATGTTTCCCTTTAACATGTTTGTTCTCACCTTTCTCCTTGTTATTCAATTCTCGAGTGTCGTATTCATAATTATGACTCTATAACTGCTTTCGGAGTTGCCAAAACTGAAAGAAAGGGTGACTCCCACTAGGAAGACAGGAAGTAGAAAACTTGTTCCTGCCTCCCTGACTAGAGGGTGGGAATCACCCATCAAGATGTCCTCCTTTCCTCAAAGGAGAAGGACCCTTCATGGTGAGTATCCAATGGTCCGGTTTCCAGAGATTTTTCTTGCAGTCTGACTAGGCAAAAAGCCTGAACCAAAGTTTTGTCATCTAAGAAAAGGGCTAAGAAAGGCCGGTTTCTTGACAGCAACCTCAAGAAAGTGTCCAGTGAACAGATATTCCAATAGGAGTGATCCAGCCACAGTAAGCAATCGGTAGAAATCCTCAAAGGCAGAAGAACTTGCTATGACCCAAATGGGGGATATTTAGCCAGAAGAGCCCAATGTCACAAGGGTAAAAAAGCAAAACACTTTGGAAACAAGGCTGCAGTTAAAAATAAAACAATCAATAATAAACTTAAAATAATAAAAATGCAGAGCCAGTTTGGTGTAGTGGTTAAGAGTACGGGACTCTAATCTGGAGAACTGGGTTTGATTCCCCACTCCTCCTAGGGTTGCCAGACTCCAGGTGGTGGCTGGAGATCTCTGGGAATTACAACTGATCTCCAGGCCACAGAGATCAGTTCCCCTGGAGAAATTGGCTACTTTGGAGGGTGGACTCTATGGCATTATACCCCATTGAGGCCCCTCCTCTCCCCAAACTCCACTCTTTCCAGGCAACACCCCCAAAATCTCCAGGAATTTCCCAACACAGCTCTCCCAGAGCTCTCTCAGCCCCACCCATCTCACGTGATTATTATTGTGGGGATAATAATAACACACTTTGTAAACTGCTCTGAGTGTGTGTTAAGCTGTCTCGGAGGGCGGTATATAAATCAAATGTTATTATTGTTATTATTATAGCAAGAACAATAATTAATAGCTGTGTGCTTCCCCCCCCCCCCGGGATGCCTTGTTTAAGAGGCTATATAGCCAGCTTGAGGCATGGAACTGAAGACTGGCAGCAAACAGACGGAACCTCAGATTGATTTATATGCTAATGTGACATTCTGGAAACGTATTCTCATCTCTTGCATATACTGTTTTGAACAGCCTTGTGGGATTTTGGAACCATATAAACAATTAGCTGCAGAAACAGTAGGCTCTGGCCAAAAGTTCACTTGCAGCATATATGAGAGGAACAAAAGCAAATAACCTCAGCTGCAATGTAGAAGCTAAGATGGGGGTGGCAAGTAAAACAGAAACAGTTGAGGAAGTATTCAGAAATAACGGACTACTAAAAGGGTTTTTATTTATTGAGAATATTTCTTTGCTGCCTCTTCAGAGTCCTGCTTGAGGAAGGATAATGTAGTGCCAGGTAGTGTTCATTCATCACAGAACTGACTGCATGGCATAACCCACAGTGCTTGTGGTAAAGAAAAAAGGGAAAGATTAGAATTAATGTAGATTTTAAAAGAATGAATGAAATAGTAGTTGAAAGAGAAATTAATCCACCCCACACTGGAAGATCTTCTCCCCAAGGTAGCAGTTGCAGCTGCATTCTTTCAATTGGATGCATCCTCTGAATTCTAGCATTTTCCTCAAAGCATAAAAAAAGTTCAGCTGAGCATATTCATAGCATTACTTAGACAACACCCTTTCATAAGATGGCTATTTGCGATCACTTGCACTATTGCTATCTTCCAAAGAGAAATTATTGAACAAATAATGGACACAAAGAATGTTTGTTATTTTTATGGATGGTATCTTAATATTTGGGTCCTCAGTGGGGAAACAGGATGTAACTATTGAGGGGAGGATCCATGAGAAGAATCACCAAGTCAATGCCGAAGCTTCGTGAAGAAAAATGCAATTTCTACTTGCATCACAATGAATTTTTGATAATAATCAAGGATAGCATAAGACCGTGCCCAGACAAGGTATGGGCTAACAGAGATCTAGAAAGAGCCACTCATGTTATAGAACTTGGGAAGGTGTTTGGGGAAATGGTAAACCTCTGGGACTGAGGCTGATAATCATTTACAGTGCTAAGCCTATTGAATGGGTGACTGAAAAGAGAGGCTGTAGCTTTCAGAATGGAAGAATGCTTTTAACTTCCTCTCCCTAAAAGTTAATGATCTAAACTGATGAGCATAGATACCAATAGCTATGACATAGGACCTTTCTTGTAGCAACAATTGAGTGTAAATCTTTTGCATTTTGTTTTGATATACTTGCAGAGGCGAAGAGGAAAAACGCAAAATTAAGAAAGCTTTTGCATTATTGTGACAGCTGTTGGGAGGAGTAGCTTCTGCATAGCAGGAAAAGTTGAAAAGATTGATCAAGACAGTGAAGAAAAATACTGTTTCCACCTGCATCATATTGACTTTGGGGGAGGGATAATAATCAAAGGATGGGATGCCCTTCTTTGTTGGAGGCATCTTTAAGTTAGAGTCTGAGAGCGTCAGGATGCATCAGATGGAGAAGACTGAAGTAATTTTTATCAGCCTTTCCTTCACAGAGCTCAGGACAGGATATGCAAACCCCACCTTGATTCTATCCTCACTGCAATCTTGTGAGCTATGTTAGAAAAAGAAAGAGAGTGTGACTGGCTCACATCACCAAGTGAGCTTCAAGGTCATTAAGGATTTGAACTTGGGTCTCCCGGGTCCTAGCGTCACTCTACCTTCTGAAGCATAATGACTGGTAGGAAGTAATCAAGTTGAGAGCAAGTGAATGGCCAGTGAACAGGGAAAAATACATGTGAGTCTGTTCACTTGCCAGGCAAGTGTAATTCGTCACTTGTAGCTTGGCTCTGAGTGCTTTGGGAAAAGATTATCAAAAGAAATAGATTTAAGGGGATTTGAGTGACAAGATAATTTTGGAACAGATCTGAATGGAGTTTGAATATTTGGGAATAAATTAAAGAGGGACTTATTTGAGGGATGTTGATGATTATAGTACTCTGTCTTGCACTTGGTTTGTGAGTCATTTATGTCTCAGTATCAATAATTTGCCTTCTGTAAAATGCATCAAGGCTGGCATCAGCTTACGGCAAGTTGAGGTAGCTGCCAAGGCCCGTGGTGGAGCCCTGCTGACTCTCTATTCATGCATCTCCTCTGATGCCTGCACTTACAGCCTTCCATTGCCTGCTTGTGTGTGCTCTGTCATCTCTGCTCCCAGCTGCATATGCTGCCTAGCACTGCTGAAGAAGGGCACATGGGTGGCGACTAGGACTAGCATTCCTAGTCGCCATGACTCTGGCACTCCTAGCTGCATCCAGTAATCAGTACCATAAGGGAAAGGGTGTGCAGGCAGTGTGGACAGCTGTGATGATAGGTGATGGAAGAGCTTGTGAGTGTACAAGAAAGGATGCACAGAAAGTTGGGGGCATGTGGGTGAGAGGGCAAGAAGAGGAGGCTAGTAGTGGACATAGGGGTTCCCATGAGTACTCTCTACCCAGGCCTCCCAAACCATGGACCTGGTCCTGAAATGGATGTTACTTTGCAGCAGCTCATATTGGAGTTGTTTTGTGTCTTGAGACTCAGGGCTCTCTTTTGAGATCTTGGGCAATCCATTAGTCCCCATTTAGTCCAGCATTCTATTTTTTCAGCATCCAGATAAATGCTTATTGGAAACTTAAAATCAGAGCACAAGAATTAGTTTTTTCTTGACATTTGTTCCCAGAATCTGGAATTCAGCCATATCATTGTAATCATTGATGGAAAATTCCTCTGTGATGAAACTGGGGATGAATAGCTAAGAGGAGCTTTGGGTGGGTGGAATGAACAGAAAGTATGATGGGGTGGTTTAACATGGTAGGAGAGATTGTAGCATAGTTAAGGGGTTTAAAGAACCTATAAGTAAGATGTCATATAGGGCTTCAACTGCAGTGCTGCTTTTCTAATAACAGCAGGGAGGGGGGATAATGCCCAGAACTAGGAAAGTAGGTATGTAAGTACTCTTATACTAGCTTGTTCTTGGCAATAAAGCTGTTCTTCTGTTCAGCATCTATTTTGGCTTCATTTCTCCTCAGAATATACACTCTAGCTGATCCAATATTTATATTTGAATTATAATCATGGGAAGTGTAAAACCCAACTTTAGTGACTCTTGTGTGGAAAAACAGCCCAGGAGTCATAAATATGGGTGAAAAACTGCGGTAGATAAAAGGCAGTATGGGGAGGAAGCTAGCAGAGAAAATGGAACTACAGCCAAAATGTGCCTGGTTCTGGGTGATAAAGTGCTGTGGACAATAAGGATAGTTTTCTGTTTGAAAGTTAAGGCAGAGCAATTCAGGTAAGAGGGAGAGAGTCTGCTCTCTTTCATTACATGTTATACTTGGCCATTAAAGAGTAAATGTGTGTCCCGCTTAGTTTGCTTTTGATGTTCAAGCAGCTCTGACTATTCCTGTGCCTACATGTAGGAGGGAAAACAAACAACCATTCTTATCAAACAGCTAATTCATATACATATATATACGTTTCACATAACATCTGCCTAACTCCAGACCAGAACAGAAGAAATACTGGAAGATCTGTGATTGTGATTTTTAAGTAGCTAATAGTTGCCACATGGTATAGATTTGGTGTAGACAGAGATGAGGTTTAGACCTACTCGCTTGTGGTATTACCAATTTAGAATAATCCTCCTCTTACTTCTGGTCGTTTGCCCTTTTCCCCATCTTGGGATAATATGTTTTGTGTATGTTTTTTGATTGTGTGTGTATGTTTTTTGATTGGTAAAACCATTTAGGGATGCTGTTGTAGCTCAGTGGTTAAGTGACTGCACTCTGAGTCAGCACGTTGCTGGTTCAACTCCCACTACTGCCATGAGCTCTGCGGGTGGCCCTGGGTAAGCTGCTCCTCAGCCCCAGTTCCCCAGCTGTATCGTGGGGATAATAATAACACTGCCTTTGTTCACTGCTCTGAGTGTTGCACTAATCTGTTTAAAAGAGCATTATATCAGCACACTGTTATTATAGGGATGGAAGATTAAACTCACTCCCCTGGCCACAGCCCCAATCCAAGTTGAAGGCCTGGCAGCTATGAACCCTAAAAATCTGAGAAGATCCAGTCAGACATAACCTAGTACCACATCTGTTCGGGGTCCTAATAACCTTCTTGAGTCAATTTCGTAATTAATCGTAAGGTCTATTTCATAATTAATTAAATATAGAAGGAGATGCCAGCATGGATATAGTTTCCCCAGTGTTTTTGTAGAACAAACTTAAGCATATGCATATAGTCTGGTTGCCATCTTTCTTCATGGGTATAACATTTGTTTTTATTGGCTTCACAGATAATCAAATGGGTGGTCTTGAGTTGGAGGCAACCCAGGCCTAGGCTCATGGTGTGTAAATATATGATAAGGGACTAATTGCTTTGAGATATACATGCTGGTCATGCTGGAGGCATGATCATCGCTGCTCAGCAGCCAAATAAATACTTTTTCTGTTTAACCCACTAATAGAAATGAGAATTTTAAATGTATCTCCCCTGCAGTGAATCTTTACATGCCAGCACCATATAAAAGCTTTAAGCAGTGTTATCTCACAGCCAGCTTTGCTCAATGCTTCTTTGTGTGAAACAAAGAAGAATATTTTGGGACATGAGCTCCTATAACAGAATATGCGGCCCATGCCCTTGACTTTAAATACATCAGAAATATAGAAATTGTGCAGAGCCTTTTTATGCTTTAGGATCAGATTGGATTTTCTTACAAAAGATAGTGTTTGTATATTTTTTTTCTGTTCAACACAAAGAGAATTGTTTTTTTGAAATAACAATAATTGCTTTTGTGAGAGTTCTGCTTCATTTGGCTTTGCATCACACACTCCAGTACTGAAATACAAGCATCCTTCTTGTTTCTTATATGATAGTTATATACTTGAAGCCCTTCCACAAAGAATACAGTGTATAGTTGTGTGTGCTGTAATATAAAAAAGAACATTGACAAATTAGAAAGGATCCAGAGGAGACATAAAAGGATGATAAATGATTTGAATGGAAAGTCATTTGGGGAATGGCTGGAGTTAGAGAATATATATTTTAGTCTGGAAAAATTAGTGTAGGTGGAGGAGAGAGAACACAATTGTTTTGTGTCCAGTGTAGATAGGGAAAGAAGAAGGGACTTAAATAGCAGGAAGGAGGACATTTCTTAACTACTCAGCAGTAGACCAAGCTGATACAGCATTTTCCAAAAACATCCTGGAAAAGAAACTTGCAGGCTTTAGGTGTCATTTGGTATTGTTACCCAGTTCAGGTGCTTAGATTCATCTCTTCCTTTCAAGTACACTATTATATTGTTTGTTCAACTTGAAAAAATACCAGATAGAGAGAGGGAAAAGTTTGCACAATAAATTACAAAGGCATTAGACTGAAAGAGAAACAAGAATTTGTTTTCCATATTCAAGCAGTTAAAGTTCAATTTATAGCTTTCATACCTGGTAGATAAAGGTGGCCTTGTTTCTGGTGTATTATGCTAATATTTGCTTGGTTCAGACATATTGCAAAACCATAGTTTAATTAATCTATGGTTAGTTTGGCTATCTGTATATGTGACACTCCACTAACAACTGTCATTGAGGGTATGTCAAACCAGAATCTGAAACCATGGCTTGAAGTTGGCTTATAAACCACAGTCAGTTTTAAATACTGTTTTATGTGATGTATCTGTGGGAATTTAGCAAGTGTTTTCATTTCAGTCATGAAAGAGTTAAACTGTTTGTGTTACCTACTTAATTAGTAAACATACTTTGAATGTAACCATTAGAGCTTCAAGATTCCCGCCATAGAAAGGGGAGTCACTAAGCATAATGAAGTAGGATTAGGATTTTCTATTGGGCAGTTAGTTTATTGGGGGCAATTAATTGATGCTATATACTGAACTTTTATTGCTCTTTGTTCACTTCTTCTTCCACCACTTCCACTACTTCACTTCTTCTTGTCTCTACTCTAAGTCACTTATCTAGCAAGATGTAGTCAGTTTAGCAATTTATTATTTTATCCAAATGTAACCCTAATTTTTATCCTTTAGTAAAGTATTCTTACAGAGCTACACTGGAGTGTGTGTTTGTGAATCTATTCTCATTACTTCCAATGCGCAATCTTTGCACAATCTCTGCTATATTTTCCTACAGTATTAGACATTCTGGTTGTTCCCTAGCACCACCCTCACTTACTACCCTGCTGGGTGGGATACCAGCCAGGTCTCTAGTATTTGCTAAGGCAAACCAGGCTTTTAATGATAGTCTGAGAGCTAAATCCTGGTTTCACAAAATAAGCACAGTTAAAATAAATAATGAGTTCATGTTCTCTTTGAACTAAGCCTCTTTTTTCCAGGTACTTTCAGACAATTCACACTATAGCCATTCCAAAGCACTACAGTTGGACATAAGGAATTTGTGCCTTTCCCATGTGAAAATTTTATGTGTGACCCAAGACATGAACATATAACTCATACACACATATACTTAATCCACCTACTCCTCATTCCTCTAAAAAACAAAACAAAAACAAATCTCCAATTGCCAGGTAAAATCAAAAAGAGTCCAGTAGCACCTTTAAGACTAACCAACTTTATTGGTTAGTCTTAAAGGTGCTACTGGACTCTTTTTGATTTTGCTACTACAGACTAACACGGCTAACTCCTCTGCAATTGCCAGGTAGTTGCTGTAGAAGTAACAATACTGTTGCTGGTTGTCCATCTACATTATATATTACATTTTATGATGTTCCTCCTATTGTTTATTCAGATGCAAGTTCCAGTGAGTTAAATGAAAGTACCAGTGAGTTAAATGAGACTTACTAATATCATTAAAGTGTGCTTGGGATTGCTATCTTAAAATGCTCAACTTTGGCTGGACCATGATCCTAGTTAGAAAAGGCCCTGAGCAAAAAAGTCTATTGCCACCTAGGGGCTATGTCGGACTGCGTTGCAGCTAAGTAAGCACACCGGACACTTGCGTGGGTTATAAATGGCCACAACTTTATTGATTACAGCTATATGGAGCATTGGCCTAGCATCTGGGATGGATCCCTGTTGGCATCATAGGCCTCACTGCCGAACTGATGCATCACCCACCAGCCTCCAGCTGGCCACCACGGCACCTGCTGTTCCGTCGCCGGCCCCGCCTGGTGACCCGTGCCTCCAGATCTGTCGGGGTGAGCAGCTCGCAGGCCCGCTCACCCTGTTGGGATCCAGCCCAATGCTTCAAAAACCACCAACCCCTAAAGTTGTGACAGAGCCCCCTCAAAAGCTCTGAAATTGCAGAGGGTGGGAGGGTTCATGTTGATCCTGCAGATGCTCGAACAGCAATGGCGCTGACCATGCGGTTGGATCTTCGCGGGATGGAGGCTCTGCCTCCACTCTTCGTCCTGCCTCCACTCCATCCGGCCCCAGGTGGCAACCCAGCTTGCTGGTGAGTCAGCCGCTTCCTTTTGCCACCTAGGGGCTATGTCGGACTGCGTTGCAGCTAAGTAAGCACACCGGACACTTGTGTGGATTATAAATGGCCACAACTTTATTGATTACAGCTATATGAAGCATTGGCCAGGCATCTGGGCTGGATCCCCGTTGGCATCGTAGGCCTCACTGCCGAACTGATGCATCACCCGCCAGCCTCCTGCTGGCCACCACGGCACCTGCTGTTCTGTCGCCGGCCCCGCCTGGCGACCCGTGCCTCCAGATCCGTCGGGGTGAGCAGCTCGCAGGCCCGCTCACCCTGTTGGGATCCAGCCCAATGCCTCAAAAACCACCACTGGAGGCAGGCCAAAGGCCCGCCTCCCCGCCAACGCTCCAGCTGCTGTAACCACAAAGGTGGAGCCACCCCAACCCCCGAGGGGCCCATGATCCTAGTTAGAAAAGGCCCTGAGCAAAAAAGTCTACTCTATACATTGAGTTGAACCACAGAAGGGGCATATTACAGAAGGGGCCTTATAATGGTTAAACAACCTCTGGGTACAGGAATTTCATTTGCCAAAAGTATTTCTGAATCAGGATGATAGGTCTATTATCTTCCCCTGACAGAAGTTCCCTTAAACTTTATGGAGTCTGCTTGCTTTGTATTTATAGTCCAAAAAGCAATTGTGCTAAATGAACCTCACAAAAGCACTTTCACTGCACTTGTGTACTTAGTATTTTATTCTGAAGGTCAGTCCCATCACTGACATTTAGCTTAGTGCATAATAGTGTCATATTTCATAAACAAATCACGTTTGCATAGTGGAGGTTGGGTATATTTGGCAAAGCGCATTAATCCACATATCTTGCTGTAGCATCATATGTGTGTATGTATTGATATTCAATCAAGCCTGAACAACATAATGTCCATGGACCCACTATGGCCAATATATTATCCATTTGCAGTTCCTTGGGGACATTCTAAATATCCATTGTCTGTAGCTCTTTCCCAGCTCTTTGTCAGACTAATTATAGTATCATAAAGATGAACCCAAGTCTATCAAAAGAGTGACTGGGAGAATAACTATTTCTGCATTACTCCTCCATTCCTTGGATTCAGAATCTGGGGTGGCATTGGTATCAGTTTCTCTAGTATACAGCAGCCATCCAATCTCATTGAACAGTCCACCAGTATCTTCTCAGGTGATTCTAGGAGATCCCTGAAAAGATCCTCAAGGTGTATTTTATAGGGAAGCAGCAGCTGTGTAGACTCTTAATTCAGAATGGGGAGGAGGGGTAGAAAAGCCTCTTCAACATGTATTGTGTTAGTACTTGATATCAGTTCCCTAGAGCTGCTGTTAACTTTTTCAGGGGGAAAAAATTATTGGCACTTTCCCCCCCTAGTTGGTCTTTAAAGTGCTACTGGACCTGAACCTTGCTCTTCTGCTGCAGACCATCAAATGGCTACCGCCTGAAGCTTCTTTTTTTCCACTCTTTTTTTCCACTTCAAGAGCTATTAAAGCTAGAGGAGAATTTCAGTTGGCAACACCATAGAGGGAAGGTTAAATCCCCTTGTAACAGTGTTGGTTTAAATTAGAGCCTGGATTTCTGTTATTTCTTTTAAGAAGTGTTTGGAAACTCCAATATCTTACTTAGGGCCAAGCTACACATGACGAATGACACTTGAACGGCAAGTGGATTGAGTGGAGGGCAAGTGAACAGGGAGAAATACACTTGCCGTTCAAGTGTCATTCATCATGTGTAGCTTGGCCCTCAGTTGCCTTACTAGTGAGGGACAAATTTGGGTCATACCAGACATGACTAGAAGTTCTGTGAATGGCACACTCAGCGGTTTTTTCTTCTTCTGTAAATAACAGGCATGAAAGGGCCAGGATTAGGACCACAGTGTTGGAGGTTGGGCAGTTTAAGACTTCCCCTCTATGCCATGTTTTCCAGTGCTGTTATTGTCCCCTCCTAAAAAAAAAGCTCATTTTTTTAATAAAATATTTCCCATTAAAAATGCCCAGGGTGGTACAGAACAAAACACACACCAATCAAATGTCACAGAATTCCAGGGAATATAATTTCTTTTTTCACTTTCCACCTATTACTCAATTGCAAGTATTGCTCTAGCCAGCCTGGATTATTTGTCCAGTATAAAAGATCAAATCTCTTCCTCAGCTCAGCCTAGCCTGGCCTTGCATGACAGGCTAGGGATCCCAGGCCCCCAGTGGGGGTGACTGCTGAGGGTAAGGGGACCCAGCAACTCTGTGACAGGCTTCCCTCTCTTCCAGGGCCAGTCCTGAATCTTAGCAAGGCACTCCTGTATGTTCCTGTATGTAACCCCCAAAATGGCAAATATTCACTCTGTGGTTAAAATTTAAGACATGAAAATGGTCTACAATGGAAGGCTTAATCCGGCCTAACCCTCATGCTGCTGATCCAAATCGCTTATTATTTAAAGAAAAAAAGCTAGGGGCTTCATTGCTTGAATTGCCAGTGCCATGTCTCATTTGGTTTAGTTTAGTTACTTACTCAGACTTTCTCCTCAATGGGGACCCGAAGTGGCTTCTGTTGTTCTCCTGCTTTATCCTTAGAGCAGCCCTGTGACCAACCCAAGGTCACTCAGAAAACTTCTAGGCAGAGTGTGGATTTGAACCTGGGTAACATTGCCAACCTCCAGGTGGAGCCTGGAGTCTTTCTGTACTGGCACACTGCTCTAGTGCTGAGCTCACTGTTGGGGCCAAAGATCCAGCCAAATGTAAGCACTTTGGAGTCCTGCTCAGGTGAAATATCTGTAAAGGAAGTTCAAAGGATTTCAAAATTCAAAACTATGTATGACCGTAGCTGATTACTGGGTTGGTACAAGTCAAACAGATAATGCATTCCGTATGGATGCTCTTAATTCCACAGTGGTATTTCGTTGTATGGGAAGATTTTTTCCCTTGAAACTTTTATGGTAAACTTGCAATTTATGGAGAGAGAATCCTTCAAAAGTTCAAGCTGTCAGAAAGGCTCAGAAAAAAACTCATTATGCTTGTCAAGCAGTAATTTCTTACAAGAGTGAATAACGTCATGACAAGTTGTTCATTAAGGGAGAAGGAGAGAAACAAGAAGAACCCAAGTGCTGAGGCATCAGTAACAGGCAAGCAAGGCACACATTGTGATTGTGAATGTGATATGGCTTGGATTTTTTGTGAGGGATTTGGCAAGCAAGTGAAATCACGCAAGCAAAAAAGGAAGGGCATTACCCCAAGTCTCCTTTTTTGAAAAAAAAAATTAAGGAAAAAACTAAATAAAACAGGAGTGAGATCAATGAACGGATTGCCTGTGTTTTTTTCAAAGGTGGGAAGGGAGAGCATCGGACTGGGGTTGTGGTGCTAGGGGGAGTGGTGGTGTAACACCCCTACATCACTTTCCCAGTTTAAATCACCCTCCCTTAGAGGAAACAGCTGGTTTGGAGTATATATGATTTAAACCAGGAACTTCTCCTCACTCAGCACTGGCTACTTTTAGCATTTGAAATGAAAGCCTTACCTAATTTGTCCTTACATCATCTTAGATCCCATCTCTTTTATGAAACCTATAACAACCCTACATTTCTCAACCCAGCCGAATCAAAACAGAACTGCATATTCATTTGCTTGTGTCCATAACATATCACGTTTGCGTTTGGCCTTATTTTCTCCTCTGCCTTTTCTCTGTTGCCTCTTCCATTGATGCAAGTTAGGTCAGGGGATCTCCAGCCTCATTCAGCCTCTGGGCACTATTGGAATTTTGAGACAGGGTAGTGGGTGCAACCAATGGCAATGGGACCAACAGCAAAATGTCTGTTGTGGGGGCAAACACAAAACTTCGGGAGTTCTAAGCCAAACACACCCCATGATGGGGTAGATGTTTTCAGATAGGAACTCCCCACCAACCCAAAGGTGATGCTTTCTGAAATTTCCCAATGCACATCCTGCTCCAATGTAGAGAATAGAAGTTAGAACTGCCCAATTGCTTTCAGGGAAACAACTGAGCACCAGGAGGCAGTGAGCACCATGGTACACATGGGCACCACACTGGAGACCACCAGGTTATATGATATTTTGGAGAACAAGTCCATATTTGCTTATGCCACTGTCTAAAACACTGTCTATTTTGATGGCACCATATAAATAATAAATTAAAATTCATGGAAAGAAGAAACTGGTATTGGCCTCAATGAGCTTGATGGAGGTCAGTGAAATATAAAGCAAGCAAGCAAACAAACAAAAAGGGGAATAAGCTAGGAACAATTGCCACTGAGCAGACAGTCTCAAATTTTGTCACACAATGTAGCAGTGGCATCACTTTTTTTTGTTGTGACTATAAAAACATTGATCTCATGGATAGTCACTAGTGCATATGATAGTGTGCTCTGTGTCATGAAAGTTTATTCTGGAATAAATTTTGTTAGTATTTAAGGTGCCACTGGACTCCAGTTAATTTTTACCACTCTGAACCTTTGCAAACAAAAATTAAACACTTTGAGTAGCACCTGTTCAAATATAAATAATCCAAAATAAAAACACAGACTTCTTGACTGCAAGCACATAGAATTTCTTAGTGGGAATGAGGTGGGGGAAAGACAGGGGATCTCACAGCCTATGAAAACAGGTGTTGCTACACTGGCCTCCAATGGTATTCAACAACACAAAGAACAAAGAAGAGACATTTCACATTCCTGGTACAGAGGGAGGAGGGACACAATGATCTTCTGAACGCACATGAAAAGTTCACTACAAGATATTGGTAAAGAGTCTGTGGTTGGCTTCCTCAGCACCTGCCCATGCCTACTAACACACTGTCGGCACTAAATGACAGTATAATAATGGTCTGCTATTCATTGCACTTAATATAGATGGCCATATTAAGTGCAATAGACATATTGCACCTCACTGGCTCAGATGGTGACACAGTGAGGAGTTACCACCAGGCTCTATAAAATGCTCAAACTCTAGCTTGAGAGCCAGTGCAGTGATTAGAGTGTTGAACTAGATCTGGGCATATCTGGGTGACCATGGGCTAGAGTTGCCAGGCCCCCTACCGGAAAGGTGGGGCTGGGTAGGAGTGGGAAGCACTAATTTTCTCCTGTGTGTACGTGAAGCATGCATGCTCTGCAGGCCACCCCAGTGATGTCACTTCAAGTTTAAACTAGAACCTGTGGTATCTCAGCAGGCCCAAAACAGGCCAGGTGAGTGGCAACGTGGAGTGGAGGCTGGGTACAGGGGAATTCCCTGCCATGGGGGGACCTGGCAGACCTCCTGTAGACCAGTCAGTTTTCTCTTTCAGCCTAATGTGCCTCACAGTGTTGCTGCTGTGAGGATAACATTCAGTTGGGGAGAACCATGCACTATGCCTTGAGCTCTTTGAAGGCAGGGTGGGATAAAAACGCCTCAATCAATCAATCAATCAATCAATCAATCAATCAATCAATCAATCAATCAATCAATCAATCAATCAATCAATCAATCAATCAATCAATCAATCAATCAATCAATCAAACAAACAAACAAACAAACAAACAAACAAACAAACAAACAAACAAACAAACAAACAACATTGGCTCCCTAGATGCTGCAGACTTCTGTAAAGTTCATCCCAGCTTCTAATTGCTTGGACCTGCATCTGGGCGGATCTGCTTGCTGTTTTGCCACTTTCCATTCTTGCTAGGCTGCCAGCACATCTGTCAGCCTGCCTGAGATCTGCCTTCTCAAATTGCCTTTTTAGTGCTTCAAGACTATCAGCCCTGACAAGTGGCTGAGTGAACTCTTGAATCCTTAGAACCAAATGACACAAATTGTATTTTGTTCTTTGGACAAGAAAAGGCACCAGTCAGTCACAAGACAATTCACATGTTGAGTCCAACCATCAGGCTTCCATTCCATTCCTTGAATGCTATGAAAAGTTGTTAAACCATAAACACTATCAGCATCTTTTAACCGTGCTCTATTAAGTTCAAAGTGCTTGTTTCTGTCATTTGCTTCTGATCTCTTTCCACATATATACGTAAGCAAACTCATTCCAAAGTCCATTAACTTTCTGGGAGGTACAGAAGTCTTTTATAATAGGCAGATTATTTAGTCTCCAGGATTTAAAATAAACCAGTTCAAATGCATCATTATCATATACAAGCAGTAGCCAGAATTAAAGAACTCAGAAAATATTCCTTTGGTAAAAAACTGCTCAAAGGCTTCCAGATGAAGATCTATCAAGGTCATAGGGAACAAGAATGTAATTTAGGGTGATTTCTCCCTTGTCCAAAGGCAGGGCCAGTATTCCCTTTCACTCCCTGTCAACAGCACAAGAATGCTGCAACAAGGTATTTATAGAACAAATCTCTCCAGGTGATTTGTAGAAGTAAGCCAAGTCCTACGTTGCAGGACCTTTAAAAAATCATATAATTCCTTTAAACAAATATGACTCCCTAGCCAAATAAAACAATTCTTTAGAAGTTTGCCTATGAGGGACAGTCAGAACCTTAAGTGTAGGCAAAATCTTTTGGGCACAACTTCATGCCTGTTTAATGTCCTAGAGAACCCTAATACTAAAGTAGAAGTGGTGGAAGAATCTATGCAAAGGCCCAAGTATATTTTAATCCATCTCCGTACCACTGAAAAACTGGGCATGTAAATACATAGTCATCAATCTCCTCCTAATAACCCATGCAGATACACTGTTATGAAAGTTCCCAGTGATATAATTATATGTATGGTTACTCTGAAGCTAGTCCCACTGAATTCAGTGTGGCATAGCATACATCAATGTGCATAGGATTGCTGTCTCTGTCTGCAAACCATATCACGGCTTGGTGTGAATTCTCACTATGCAAAAGAAATTTTTATTGCCATGTTTATTTCTCCACAATATTTTTACTTCAGAAAATGCAGTTTAAACATATCTCTGGTCACATGGGAAGAAGAGAAGTACATGAAGCATGACCAAGAAAAAAAATGGACGTATTTTATGTCCTATTTCAAATTGGTGCATCACTGGGCATATTTTAGTATTCTTTGAGTACTAGTAACAGAGTTCTTTCAGGGGCTCCAGAACTGTATCTGGAACTTAATCTGCTCTAATCTTCCTTTGTCCTTGAAAAAAAATCTTCATATATTAATACTCTATGTATGCATGCAAGGTTCCATAAAAAGATAGCAAGGAAAAGAGACTCTATAAACAGAATGTGGAGATAAAAACAGGAAAGATATGCCATTATGATAAAAAACAAAATCCGTTAGGCAAAAGAATTATATAATATATTTTAGGGGGACAGAAACAAGATGTCATGATTATGTGCTAAGAAGCAAAAAGCATTGATAGGTGGGATGTAAGCAATTAAGCAGAGCCTTTGCGCAGGCAAAGTAAATGGAACTGTAACATAGGAGGAGAAAGGCAGGACTGTAAGTAAAATGAAGATGATCAAGTAGCTGAGTTGGACTGGACAGTGTTTTGCTAAATAATTCTCAAAAAAAGTAGCTTGAAGGTGCTTTAAGTTTTCATAAATCCTTCCTGCTATTGTTGGAAAAATCTCTCCACTAGCTTAGAACAAAGGTGTTTTGTTGCCCTAAAAATAGTACACAAGAATTAATTAAGAAACGGTAAGATTTTTTCCCATAGTTTTAAACACTCAGACTCTTCATCATGCAGAAGAAAATAAGGAGAGAAGCATTGCAATATACAACTACTACCAAGTACACATGTGCATGTGTATCCTGCATGCTCATTACTTGAAGAATGCAATTTGAAGTGATGACCTGAACGTGTGAACGGGCCACCACAGATCCTTTAGTGACAACAGAACTTCCATGTCACCTCACCTCAAACACAATTCATTTCAGTGGAGACAATTCACATGTGTATCTGTCAGTCATGAAAGAAAAAGTAATGAAGTAATGCTGAGAAATTTAATGACACACATGCATGTGTGAGTGAGCCCTCTAATAGCTTAGAGACCTTCATAGTGACAAGAATATCAATGCATAAAATTCCAACTCACATTGTATGTCTTGGTCTTTTAATTCTGCATTCTGTATCATTTTTCCTCTTAATTCATTTCATTTTTATGTCTGCCTAGTAAAAATCTACTACATGCACCTGATGAAGTATGCTTCCCCCCACAAAGGTTTATGCTAGAACAAAAATACATGATATAAAATGCCCCAAATACTTGTGTTTATTTTTATAATAATATAGATTGCCTTGTGACAAAGTAGCAACAACAGTATCCATCATCTGACTCTTGGAATGAGGCCATCATGCTAGATTGTTGGCCAATTGAAGTTTATCACAAGGATTTGAGTATATAATGTTTTGTCAATATATCTGCCTTGGTAGTGTTTGTAATACAGGGTTCCCCATCATGGTGCCCTGGCACCCACCAACACTTTTCCTGGAGCTTGCCAAGAATTTTTAGAAAGTAGGCAGGGCTAGGAGGGGTTTTGCCTTGTCACTGAAAATCTGACAAGCTGTGCAGATTTCAAAAACATTTTTTTGAAAGTAGCTGCTGCCAAAGCTCAACAATCTTCACTGTGTGACAACACAGCCATTTTGTGACTGGCTCTGCCTCCTGAGGCAGCCATTATGTGGCTGTGCTCACCATGCTGTGTCAGAAATCCAAAGGTGCCCACAGGCTCAAAAAGGTTGGGAAACCCTGCTGTAATACTTTAAAAACATAACAGAGTTCTTTCTCTCCGCTAATTTCGTTCTGAATAAAAGATTTGAACGGCACCATACCCCACATCTAACAATGGTGAAGTTTTTACATTTCACAGACAGGAGCTAGGAGCTTAGCCAATGTTTGAATTATTCCCTGTGCCGTCCTATCAAGTCCTTCGGTGGCTATATGCCTGGGTGAGGAGGGCAGTATGGTCTCCAGTTGTGCATTGCTATGATCTCAAATAGGGTTTAGGGTCTTTCTTTAGTCTGCATACCTGCCACTCTTCTCCCATCCACATCTAGCTTGATCATATACTTCCCTCGTTTACCAGAATTTCTTGCCACACTTCAAAGTCCTAGCTATCTCAGAGTCTACAGGCCAAATTATGTTATTTTTTAAAAATGTGTAGTGTCTAGGGGCCAAGTGACAAATGACACTTGAATGGCAAGTGAACAGATTCACGTGTATTCCTCCCTGTTCACTTGCGCTCCACATGCTCAAGTGGTTCCCTGGACCTGATCATGTCTGAGTCAACTTATTTCCCAAATGAGCAGGGCCCCAACAGGGCCAAATTATGTTATTTTTTTTTTAATTGTGTAGTGTCTAGGTTCCCTGGACCTGATCACATCTGAGTCAACTTATTTCCAAAATGAACAGGGCCCCAATTTGGACTGGGACCAAGGCATGGAAGGGAATATGGGGCATCAGTCTTCTTCCCGGTGGCTTTTTCCTGATCCAAAATGTATCCAGTGGGTGTTATTTGTCCCCATTGGGTGTTTGCATGTGTTCAGGGCCACCCAGCCCCCCTGGGGAATCCTAGGCTTGCAATTTGCCTGTCCTCAGCCCCCGTCTGTCAAGAAACCAAGGAGTGGAAGAAAAAAAAAGTCCAAAAATGGCCTCCATAATGATCTAGAAATTTCCCCATGTCTCTGTGATCTTTACTATAGAGAAATGGGGAAATTCCCATTTCACCAGGAAGTGACTTTGAATCCTCCCCAAACTCCACCTCCCCTCCAGCACTGTCCTCAGAATCTGACATTTGCTGAGAGAGTGAGTGCTGACAATCCTAAAGAACCTAGACACTAAACATTATAAGTTATAACATGTAATTGGGCTCTAAAACATGTACTGGCTGAGAAACATTCCAATTAGATGGAAAATATTGCACTAATTGCTTTTAAATTTCTCTGTAAAGGATCAGAATAACTGGTTGATCCTGAGGTAAGTAGTGCATATTCTTGAAAGGTGCAGGAGGGGAATGAGCAGAGGCAGTTAAGGAGTCTTCAGTGCAAGTGGCCATCAGGAATCATACAGAAGAAGACTGGATTTTATCTGTTTGAGCAGGAGGAACTGATGGGAAGGAA
Source organism: Eublepharis macularius (assembly GCF_028583425.1). Taxonomy (NCBI): domain Eukaryota; kingdom Metazoa; phylum Chordata; class Lepidosauria; order Squamata; family Eublepharidae; genus Eublepharis; species Eublepharis macularius. The sequence continues at coordinate 105,958,423 of NC_072790.1, forward strand.
GGGGTCCACTGCCATCCTTTGCCATCCACCCTATATGCCTTCTCTGGATAAACCACTCTAAGTGAGCACAACATTGGAGGGTATTTCCTTTTCCAGTATGGAGTCAGGGATCCCAGTCCTCTGGGGACGAGGGAGGTATGGCGGTAGGACTCAGGCCAAGATGAGAAGGACACAGAGATATGGTAGAGCTCGGTGTCCTTCCAACCTGTGTCCCATCCTGAGAAATGCTGGGTGTGGAGTTAGGAAATTTAGCACCCCTTCGACACTGATGTTGTGCTATACTAGGTCCATAAATAATAAAACCAGAACACTGCATGATTATTTTGCAGCGAATGATATGGACCTAGTGTGCATGACTGAGACCTGGGTAAGGGAGGGCGAAACAGTCGCCTTGAAAGAACTGATCCCCCCTGGGTTTTCAGTCCTCTATCAGTTCCGAATAGGCGGCTGGGGGGAGGGGAGACGATCCTTGTTCAAGAGTCTTTCTCCTTCAGACCGCTCCCTGCCCCGGAGGTCTCCGGTATTGATTGTGTGGGCCTAGTGTGGGGTGCTGAGGAGAGTTTGGCTGTGTGGTGTATTGACCGCCTAGCGCACCAGCAGATACCCTGTCGCGCCTGTTGGAGGCGGTAGTGAGGTGGGCCTTGGAGTATCCGAGACTGATAGTGCTAGGAGACTTCAACGTCCACGCTGCTGCTGCTGCCTCTACTCGAGCTGCGGATCTGGTATCCTCCATAGCCGCACTGGGACTCTCCCAGATTGTTTCGACACCCACACATCAAGCAGGCCACACGCTGGATCTGATCTTCAGGGTGGGGATAAATGTGGATCTGGAAGCAGTTGAACTGGTGCCATGGTCAGACCACTTGGTTCTGAAGGCTCGCCTGGATATGCCGCCCCCACCCTGCAAGGGCAGTGAGCTTATTTATGCTCGCCCGTGGAGACTTATGGATCTAAATGGTTTCCAGAATGCTCTGCGGGATCTGATACTCCCTGGTGGTTCATTGGATGAGCTGCTGGAAGACTGGCAAGTCCATCTTTCCAAAGCCATCTACAAAATCACACACACACACCCCATTGCCCTCTTCATCCCTGCACCAGATTGGCTCCCTGGTATACAGAGGAGCTACGATGGATGAAGCAGGAGCTGAGACGGCTTGAGCGAGGGTGGCAGTGATTTCGCGACGAAGAAGCAAGATCATCTGGATGTTTATGAAAGCCTATGAGACCGCGGTGAAGGCTGCAAAGAAAGATTTCTATACAGCTTCCATTGCATCAGCTAGCTCACACCCAGCAAAATTGTTTAATGTGGTTCGGTTACTGGTCTCCCTATTGGGGAGACCATCAAATTTTGAATTCAGATATTAGCTGTGAGGCTCTTGGGAGCTTTTATGCTGATAAATCTTGTCTCTCCGCCGTGACTTGCCAGCCACAGTTGACACAGTACATGAACTAGAGGTCCCTTGACCATCTACTGGGATGATATTAGATCACTTCAACCCACTCTCTGGGGATGAGATTGGAAGGACCCTGCGAGCAGTGAGACCTATCACGTGCTCCTTGGACCCGTGCCCATCGTGGCTGGTGAAGGCCAGTGTAGATGGGCCATTGTCAACATGTCCTTGAGCTCCAGGATTTTTCCCGAAGTCTTGAAGGAAGCTGTGGTCAGGCCTCTCTTGAAGAAGCCATATTTGGACCCCACTGACCCGGTCATTTACTGCCCAGTTTCAAACCTCCCGTTTCTGGGTAAGGTGATTGAATGGGTGGTGGTAGAGCAGCTACAGGGTTTTCTGAATGATTCCTCATCCCTAGATCCCTTCCAGTCTGGCTTCTGCCCGGGACATGGGGTGGAGACGTTGCTGGTTGCCGTCACAGATGATCTCCGCAGGCAGCTGGATCGCGGTGGATCGGCGCTGCTGATACTACTGGATCTGTCAGCAGCATTTGATACGGTCAGTTATGATCTACTGACCCACCACCTTGCCGATGTGGGGATAAGAGGGACTGTCTTACAGTGGCTTGTCTCTTTTCTCCATAGTCACGGGACTCAGGCTTCCTGCTCTTGATAGAGTGCTACTTGCGCCAGTTTCCAGAGTAAGGAGCCTGGGGGTGATCCTGGATGCCTCCCTGACTATGGAGGCACAGGTTGCAGCAGTTGCCCAGTCTTCATTTTTCTATCTAAGACAGGCCTGGCAGCTTGTCCCCTACCTATCAACCCATCACTTAACTGCAGTGATCCAAGCAATGGTCACCTCTAGATTAGACTACTGCAACTCGTTCTACGCAGGGCTTCCCCTGGGCCTGATCCGGAGGCTACCCCTGGTCCAAAATGCAGCTGTGCGAGTAATTGCAAGTGCCCCAATTAGGAAACATATAACACCTATACTACGCCAGCTGCACTGGTTACCAGTTGAGTACTTAGTCCGGTTCAAGGTTTTGGTGTTGACCTATAAAGCCCAATGCGAACTGGGCCCAGCATATCTGCAGGACTGCCTCTCCCCATATGTACCCCAGAGGATGCTTCGTTCAACAGATAAACAACTGTTGGTGGTCCCTGGCCCAAGGGAGGCCCACCTGGCCTCGACCAGAGCCAGGGCCTTTTCGGTCCTGGCACCGACCTGGTGGAACTCTCTGAGGAAACCAGGGCCCAGCAGGATTTATTATCTTTCTGCTGGGGCTGTAAGACAGAGATGTTCTGCCACGCATATGGTGGAGGCTAGGTTGGGCCCCCACTGGCCACACTAAAGATCTATCCACCACCCTACATATGAGCTTGAAAAGCAGTATTTTATCATCACCATCTGAAGATAAGCTGTATTGTATAAAATTGTTTTAATGTTATTTGTATACTGTTTTATCTGTTTTTAACTGTATTTATGTAATTTGAAATGTTGTACTCCGCCCAGAGCCCACCTGGTGGGGAGGGTGGACTAAAAATCTAATATAATAAATAATAAATACATAAATTTTCTGGACCATATGTCTCACAAGCATGATTTAATACTCTCGTTTCAGTATTATTAAATAGTAGGAGAAGGTTGTTGGCCTAGGTACAGTTTGTTGTCTGAAGTAAAAAGTACATAGGATTCCTAAACACTTTCTTAATTGTTGTACGTATGCTCTCATACATCTGGCTTACAACGAACTTAGAATTATATGAACAATTGATACCAGAGATGTACATAATGAAAAAATACACACAGAAATTGCTGGTTTGGTTTGTTAAAGTAACTTATGTATTGGCAGAACAAAATTGGGAAACAAGGCTGTCATGAGTCCTCCTGCTGAAAAGTCTGTGTGTTTGTTTTCCGTTCTTGTCATGCACAGAGGCCGACAGCTGTGCAGGCAGTGGATGGGCTGTCCAGCAGTATCTTGTTTTCCTTAATGGCAAGTCTGTCTGCACTCACTATGCAATCAATTGGATCCAAATGGGAGAGAATGAGCCCTGAGTATTAATTTTGTTGGCAGGAAGGAGATGTGCGCAGCTCGCATGGCTGCATTTTTTCTTCAGTGTTTCCTGGGCAATGGCATGGACATTTAGTAGCTCATAGGGATCAAATTGCTAAAGGTTTGCTTTGTGCCATGAGGGAGAGCAGCAGATGGCATGGTGCCATCAGGGACAGCATCACCATCACCATCTATTTCTGTGCATTTTAAAACACAATACGAGGGAAGGCTGGCAACATCCATGTGGGTGTGCACATGTGGCTTTGAGGAGGGAGGGGTCTCCAGCAGATTGGGGTGAAAATTGGAAAGAAAAAGCCATTATTAAGGGAGAGCTGCACTGAGGAGCTCCCAGGCATGTGGAGCTGGTTCATGCCCACGCGGTGGCCTTCTGTTGCTGCTATCCTTCACTTAGGTGCCATGGTGCCCGTGCCACCGCTGTGACTATAGAAGTCCTCCAAAGATAACGGATTGAGGAGCACCAGGAGGAATTCCTTCTGTCTTTTGGGGATTTTCTGATTAAAACTGTTAACCCGGTGTTAAATGACAGGGTGGTAGCAGAGGTGTGCATTGCACACTCACACACACCGAAACTTTTCCATATCAGTATTCCATGTGGAAGGAGTGATATGGTCAGATTTTTTAATTTTTTGGCATACTAATAGGACTCTTGTTCAGTTCTGCCCACTACTTCATCTTAATTTTCATTCAACTCTGAGTTAATGGTTTTAGTAGGAAAGGTGAATGTCATGAGCCGGCTAGCCATCTCCTCCTCCAAGGATGAGGAGATGGAAGAATTGGCCCCTGCACTAGGAGAATTCCTGCCGGAGCAGCTGACATCAGAGGCAGGGCCAGCAAAAGATGCAGCCAGAAGCAAGGGCTGCTCATTCTGACAGGCCTCAGCAGAAACAGAACGGAGACCTCAGTATTTCTTACTATTGGTGTGGTGGTGAATTGCACACTATGCTGGCACATTGTTCCGGCACCGCTTTCCCAGTAAGTTTCCGACCATTTTGTGTGCTGCCAACACTTGCTTTTTGGGGGGTCCATTGTTGTGTGAGTTTTCATGTGCTTGAGGAGAAACTCATTGGATCGAATTTCAAGCTGCCCCAGAGCCTCGTTTCCCCACCCCCTTGAAAAGAACACCGTGTGTTTGCACATGTGCAGCTAATTCATGTGCAACAGGCTGAAATGCATGAAAACAAAACAAAAAACCCAAATGGATTAGATCTGAGCCAGCACTGCCCCAGCTGGAACAAATCAGTAATGGAACGGAATTATTCTAAAACCTTCCAGAGCTGAAACTGAAATGGAAATTTTCTTGATGCACACCACTGATTGGTACAGCACCCTCCAAAAACAGAGATATGGCTGAGGCTTATCTGGACCAGTCAGAAAGGCTACAGTTGAGGGGAGTTGTGGGGTATGTGTGCTGGATTTCATTACAGTTCCTTCTGCCCTTAACCCATCATTCAAGCACTGAGCTTAACATGTTGTGTCACCTTTTCGTGAAAAGTGTTTGTATGAGTAACGTGATCTGTATAAACATGGCTGGTCCTTCTTGCCATAAGTCTTTGCAAAATTATTATGTTGTAATTTTGCTCAGGCTTCTTCAGCTGGTCTAAAGCTGGCTGTGGGTTGGACACAGCAATGGTCAGCCCTATGCATGCAGAGACTTGTAGGAATGGGGCATGAAGAGAAAGGCATAGTTGGTCATTTCTGAGCATAGGTAGAAGAGAGTCCCTGTTGCCTGACTGGACCCTGGCCTGTTCCTGTTTGAGTCCCTAGGGTTTGCTGAGCAATGGGAACTGAAGGAGTCTGCAAAAGTTCAAGCAAGTGCCAGCCCATCTTGACATCCTTTACCCTGAAGTCAGGCGACTTACCTTGATGGCCTCTTTTCTGAAAGATTAATTTGATCTTATGCATCTGATCCAGCTTTCTGTTTCACGTACACTGTCTGTTTCTATTCTTTCAGCTCTTCCCATTTCCCCAGTTTAAATGAATTCCTAGCTCTAAGCCTGGATTACAAACATTAACCGTAAACCGGTTTCATCCTTTTGCTTTCGGTGGTAATCCTCTATTCCTATAATTGCTACAATATGACTCTGCAGGTCTTACGAAAGGCCCAATGCTATAAGAACTATGCTCAAGATGTCCCTAAAATATACAATGATCTACAGTATTTACGATATCATACTAATGCTAATCTGTAGTATTTACAATAGCATAGTAATACTCATGGGGAGGCATCATGTAAGTATCCTGAATTCCTTGCAGGAAGAACAAGATAAAATGCATTGAGTAAATAGTATGTTAAGCTGGGAGGTGAATCACATGAGGGACACGCCAAAGAAAAATAATGGTAACGGTTCATCGCCAAATAAATACAGTATTTTCCTAGTTATCCTTAATGCTCTCTAACTCTTCTGCGGTTTCTCTCCTCTAGTCAGAAGAGATTCTTTGTAAACTGCTTTCTTCTATGTTTTTTATAAGTACATATGTCTAAATTACAACCATCTCTACAGGTAGATAATAAAGTGTCACTTCAGTGTTCCAGGTTGAATCACCGTGCCAGCATGATACCACCATGACTTTGCATATTTCTTCACCAAAGCATTAGTTGTGCTCTATAGTAAGCACTTAATTACCAGAGCTGCTGCTTATAAGATATTTAATAAATATTGACAAACAACAGAAAGGTGGGAATTGGTTGCAGCTTTAAGTATAAATATTTCTACTATGGATGTATATTCCATGCATTTGATGAAATGAATTCTGACTCACAAAACCTGGAATTCACCTCCATTTACCTCGAAGATACCATGGGACTTCTGTTTAATTTTAGTTCAAAGACTAACATGATTATCTCTTTGAAATTATTGAATAAATTTCCTTACAGCCCATTACCAGAAGCCAAATAGTTAGTGGTTAATGATAAAGTCTGAGTTCTGGCTGCTGCCAACAGCAGTTGTTCTTTGTGATAATACTATGTGATCTAGGGTTGCCAGGTCCCCTCAACCTGCCAGTGGGGGGATTGGGGCCTGGCACTCACTTTTCCGGGGGGGGGGGTGCGTGCTCCCGCAAGCGTGATGATGTCACTTCTGGGAAGTGACATCATCACCCCCCCCTGGAGCACGCCCACACTCTGCAGGGACTTGGATAAGGGTTGCTGTGGAGGGCAGGAGCACTCCTGCCCTCCACAGTGGCACAAAATGGGCCTGATCCGTGCCCAAATGGGCTCGTTTCAGGCCCATTTTGGTGCAGATCGGGCCCATTTTGAGCTGCTGTGGAGCACAGGAGCACTCCTGCCCTCCACAGTGACCCAAAATGGGCCCGATCCATGCCAAAATGGGCTCATTTCAGGTCCATTTGGGCTCAGATTGGGCTCATTTTGAGCCGTTGCAGAGTGCAGGAGTGCTTCTGTGCTCCTCAACAGGCCTGATCCAGGCCAAACTGGGCCAATCCAGGCGGCTGCTGTGCAGGGGAGCGTGCACAGAAGGTGTGTGCCCCCCGCCGGCCAGGTAAGTGGGGGTGGGGTGTGAGGGGTGGGGGCAGGGGATCCCCCACCCCCCTGGGGGTACGGTATCCCTAATGTGATCAACTGCTGAATACTGCAAACACAAGAATAGCAGTCAAACCTTTGAATGAATAAAACTGGATACAAGATTTAAAAATAACAATGATACAATATTATAGCAATTACATTAAAAGAATGAAGTAGTCTTAACAAGATGACAGGACTGAAGAGCTCCCCCACTAAATACAAGACTTCCTCAAAAAGAAATGAGTGGGGGAGGGGAGAGAGAAAGAGAAAGAGAAACTGGCCTCTGCATCTGCCCATACTGGAAGCTTGGGTATGGGAACAAAAAGACTCCAGCATAGAGATGCATGGATATGGAACATATATATATGTTCCACATAGGGTTGCCAGGTCCCCCAACCCTCTGACTGGGAGGTCGTAGGCCCAGCATCTACCTTTTCAGTTCCCTCTTGAGTGTGTGCCGAGCACGCATGAGCTCCTGGCCTGCACAATGATGCACTTCACGCAGACTGTTAGTCACACTGAGAATGCTCATGTGCTCCACTGGGGGCCAAATTGGGCCAGATTTAGGGCTGAATCCAGCCAAGCGTGGGAGTGAAGCCAGCTGAATTGGGCCACTGCAGTACCTGGGAGCGCACACTGCCACCTGGGAACATGCCCCAGGAGGCACATTCCCCCCACTGACCAGTTAAATGGGGGTGGGGATGGAGGGTAGGAGCAGGGAATCCTCCACCCCCAGTGGGGGACTGGCATCCCTAGTTCCACAAAGATTTGCTAACTGCTTCTAAACTCTAAGAAAGTAACTCTAAGTAAAATTTTCCCATCTCAACTTTTCCTTGTAAATGCATTTATCAGTGAAGCAGACTACAAGAACATATTGCACAGTCTAAAGAAACTCCCAATCCACCCTATGCTGACACCTGTTCTTTCTTTATCTATATTGACATCGACACCATATGATATTCAGGGGCTCTCTGACCTAAAAATAGACATTGTCCATTGACCAATATTATACCAGCTGAAAAAGTTTTGAGGCTAGAAAAACAGAAAGAAAAAAAATATTATTTCTTTAAATCAATTCTCTCTTCATGCACATTAGAGAAATATGGATGTACATTAACGTGACATTTGGACTATATTAGCATAGCCTGATTTCTGCAGGTTTATCTGGAAGCAAGTCTCATTAAGTATCTCATGTGAGTGAGCAGGATAGCAGCCCAAGATATGTAAATATTTGTAAGAGCAAAGAATCTATTTTGTCTGATAAGTTTTTGGCAGAAGGAGCAGAGACAAACACTTGATGCTATTAATAATTCTGAAATTAATTACTCTTTTTCACTGCAGTGTTGCTTTATGGAAGATATCCAAAAGAAGGCAGGTACATTTGAAGCTGCAATACTTTAGAATGGATAAGTGGGGGACCTGCAAGGACTTCTAGGGGGGGGCAGCTTATTTCCTCATCCTTCACTATTCTCTTTTCCAATTCATCCACACAACAACACTGTGAAGTAAGTTAGGCTGAGAATGTAGAACAGCACAGATCATCCAATGAACATCTATAGAGATTAGAATCTGCATGGATTAGAATCTGAGTGTCCCAGATCCTAGTCCAAAACTCTAACCACTACACCACACTTTCATAGTGTGGCTGCTGTTAAACAGTAGCAAGCAGCCAGACCTGGGTGAATTATGTAAGGAGGGTGGTAGCAAGTTTCCTGGTGGTTACTGCTGGCCCTGGCCTCAAAGGCCAAAAGAGACATGGAAAGGGCCGTACCCTGTCTTTTACTGAGAAAAACCAAGGCTGGAAGATTGGTAATACTGTTGTGTTTCCCTCACAACGGCCACAAGCCACTGAGAGAGCATTTGTTTCTTATAGGTACAGATGCTGTTTATTATGTCAGGGGTTTTAACCCCCCCCCCCCAATATACTTTTCTTTTAGATTTCAGATGTTTCTACAAACCTGGGTTGTAGGAAGATCTGTCTTGTCTGTACATTACTCCGTTCTCCAGATTTATGTATCCACAATGAGTTGATGTTGAGAATTAGATATATTGATGTTGATGAGTAAGGAAAAGGCAGATGAAATTATCTGCAGATTTATTATAATATAAAATAGAGAAGAGTATTTTCAGTACAATTTGTATTTTGAATAGCTAGATTGTACAATTTAGATGAGCCTGTCAGAATTTGGAACATTTCTTCTGACTAAAACTGTAAGATTTAGTCCTCCTGCATGAGGATCACAAGCAGGGTGCCATTTGTATTGGATTTGTTTTCAGCATATACAGTAAGAATTTCCATTTTCTCATGCACAACACTTAGAATATGAGAATATCACATTTTCTCATTAAGAATAGCCATAATACAAAAATAAGACTCTTTTTTCTGAGGATGTGATCAAGGGTCTTTTCACCAACAGGCCTGGAGAAAAATGGTCTGTCTCTTTAGAGGCTGCATTTCCCAACAAGAGTGTTATAGAAATGCCGTAACATAGCTATGTTGACAAGTGGGGCTTCTTTATCTTGACCTTTAGCAATGCTAGGTTGCTGTCTTCATATAGGGATGCTGGTGGGGAATGAAGGCAAGCTACTTACCTCCCTATCTAACAGGAACATGTAGACAAATACTCTTATAGTTGAAGATTGGGGTTTCCAAGCTGCAATCTTCAGTTTAGCAAAACTGTGGAATTTTTTACCTTTGGGGGTCCTGTTGGGAAGTGGAAGAGAAGGTGAAACCTGGATTAGTGTGTAGGCGGGGAGTAAGGTCTTTCCTTGACTGCCAAACCTTGGTCTCTAGGGACAATTTGGTATAGTAGTTCTATATGCTCCCTTCAGAAATGTGGCTCTTTAAACCCTGAGGTTTACATTTATCCCTACAAGCAAGAACTAAAACAAAATATTGTGGGTTGTTTTTAGTGTGTACCTTATCTATTCCATAATTTCCACCCAATAGGGCAGTTTCCATATAGGTCTGAAGGGGCAGGGGAGTAGATCGGCATGGACTGGAAAGTTAAAATGGCTCAGGAGGGAGCCAAGTTGAGTAGCTTTCATAGGGCTGCAAATCAGCACTGCAGGAACTAAGTAGCCAGCAACTCTGTCTTCTTGTAGCCAGCTGGGGCCCTCCTGAGCAGTGGTTCACTGTGACCTTTCATGTTAAGTTAAATGGCTGTTCCACCCCTGGGGTAGATGAAGACCAGGTTATGACAATATGTTTAACACTGTATTGTGGCTGTTGCTTGTAGATATAAATGTAAGATATTCATTTAAACAGTTACTGTGCTGTTTCTGAAGTAGAAGAAACAGCAACATGACTCTATGAAAGCACCATCATAAATATTCAGGAAAGAAAAATAAATGGTCACAGAACGGTACACGTGGGGACCTGCTACAAAATGTTGTGGATTGCTTTTAGTTTGCTCTTTATTTACTCCATAATCCCAGTTCTATAGAGCAGTTTCTTATGGGTTTCCATTTAATGGGAGATGAAAACCAAATTATAACAATCTATTAACATTTTGTTGTGGGTGCCCCTGTGTACATTACTACTACTACTATTTATTTTTCTTTGTTGAAAAGTTATGAGTCTGTTTTCATAATTAGGAATAAAATGGGCAAATCAGCTTTCACAGAAGATAACTAACTTTATTCATTTCAACAGGGTCAGTATGGAAGCAGAAAAAGATTTTAGCGAGGGTTGAAAGTGAGCTGTTTTCCTTGAAGCAATACTGCCCTAACATCTTGGGCTGCATCCATACATCATTGGATATTGTGCTATTGTTGCACTATAGTAGCTATTCACAACTGGATTTGCCTGTTTGGACAAGATGATCCAGTTGCAAATGACTGCTATAGTGGGATGGTGCGATATTCAGTGGCTCAAGAGGGGATTGGGATGCTAAAACAGCCTGGGAGCAAGCTAAACTATGTGGACATTGCAGTGCTGCAGGGTCTGCTTAGTTTGGGTCTGGGACACACTGACAATGATAATACTCATTGTTACTGTCACTGCGGTTGAGCAGACCCCATGGCACTGCAAGCACTGCACAGGCCACTTGGATCAATTTCCTGCTGTCTGCCAACAGCCTGGGCACTTTCCTGGAAAATTAAAGAGCCAGTCAGCCTCTGCAACTATGTGTGGATGCATCCTTAGCAATGGCTTAATATTAGAAAGATGTAGATTGCAAGGCACTTTATTGCTCCCGAGGGCATTTGCATAGAGACAAGCGACACCCCTGCAGCCTAATTAAATGATTTGTATCCCAATGTGAGGTATTTTGTGATTGTTATGAGGTGGTCATAACCCTGTCGGAAGAGGTATTTGGGGTAAGCATATCTATTTGCTGGGGACCTACACATATTCACCTGAATGTCCACATGGTGCCCGATCACAGATAATGGATGCATGTGATTGGGAGCTCTGGGAAAGTGGCACAGAGATTAAGACCTATGCATGTAGGTTCCAGGCAGACATTCTCAGGGCAGGGTCTACTGCCAGGATCCCACAAGTTACCTCTCTATGCACCTTGGATATATATTATTTGTGATTATTTTGAGAAAGAAGTGGATGCATTAGTAGGTTGAGTTGAATGTATCTAGATGCTAGGCTTGTGAATCTAGGCTACATTTTAAAAAAATCTTTGAGTTCACTGAGACAGCAGACAGTTCTCAGGGGATTGGCTACATATGATCAAAGGTCTGAAAACATAGATCTCCTTCCTGAACGTGAAAACCACTGTTGGTTTCATCTCTACCTTTACCCTTTGATTATCTATCCAGGGCTGAAGAACATGGCTAAAATATCCATTCTCTTTTTGTACTAGAGAACAATCTAGGCAGTGTTTTTACAAAACACATATTAAAAATGTATTAGGAGTTGTGCAAGACAAACTGATTAGGAATTCTGTCAACCAGTATCTCTCCATCTTTTCCTCAGTGATATGTATCTCAGAGTCTATTTGATGTTTTGAAACGAATGTGGTTAAATGCTGAGATGCTGGATGGGCTGTCAATAGCCCAGAGCCATGCTTCATTTAAGGCATGGATTAGAATCAATCGCTAGAATCTTTAAAAGTGGAAGTGTAGGGAATTAAAGTGCCTAGGGGTACAGTCCTCAGCACCTTTACGAAGAAGTACATCTCATTAAAAGCCAGTGGGTCTTACTTCTGCGTAAATATGTTTAGGATTGGGCTGCTGGAGTGCTATTGGAGAGAAAATGGAAGTTCTCTGAGGTCAGTTTAACTCTCTTGTTGTTAAGGGTTTTGACGAACAGCCTGCAGGTATAGCACATTCTACATCAGCCAGCTGCGAAGAAGCAAGATTGTAAAAATAGTCTTGTAGCTCTAATAGTTCAGCTTTTAGCCACCGGAGACATGCCTCATATCCATTAGCCAATCCTAGAATCACAGGAATGTGAACGGGTGCTAAGTAACAACAGGGTCAGTCTGAAATGTCAGGGTTGCCAAAATGAGATCCAGATAGCTTTGAACACTGGGGATTTGGAGAGGTTGCAGAGATGTTAGAAAAGATATTATGATACATTACTGAAAGATACAGTAATAATTGTGATCCCTGACTTGTTCTTAAGACCACTTCTTACAAGCAAGTTTTAATGTTTTCTTTTTTCTGCAGCTCATGTCTTATTGTGATTTAGGTTTTCAGTATATGCAATTCTTCTTTTAAAATACCAAGAGTATGAAAGGAGCAGTGAAGAATCCATAACTATCAACACATGGGAACTTATGGGTACTTATAACAGTGATGGGATTGTTTTTCTTTTTGGAAAAAATATCTGCTACAACCATAACTGAGCTTAGGAAATAATTATTTTTGAGCTGTGTTTTTTTGGTGTAGAGGTTAGAAAAGTATATGGCACTTGTGGCATCAAAGATGGAGGATATAAAATAGCCCATATACATGGAAACTGTTTAAGTGCTCACCTGTATGCTATGCCCTGCTCCTGTACCTTTTGCTTGTTCATTCTGCCCTTCCTCCAAAAAACTCAGGGTGGTAAATATGTTTCTTCTCTCCTCTGCTGTTATCCTGTCAACAACCTTGTGACATAGTTCAGGCTGAGGGAAGGTGACTGGTCCAAGGTCAGCCAGTGGATTTCAATGCAGGCGGCAGCTGGATGTGTATGAATGCAGTAGCTGATGGAGGCAGAGACAGGTTAACCAGGGCAGAGAAACAGATTTCCTGTCAGCATCCTAGATAACTTTTTTTACAGAAACCTGAAATTCAACTGACACATCCATACAAATACTAACCCATACTCATGACATAGTCCTCTTTCCAGATGCTTGCCAGTAAAGTGATGACAAGTCATACACAGATCTGGTGCACCTGTTTTTGAGATCTTTGTCCTGAGGTGGCTACAAAACAAAATCTCCCAGTGATTGGGGAAATGCTGCTTCCAACAACCCTTACTTGTTCAGCTTGGGTCAAAATTGCATGGTGTTCAGTCTGTGTTTGAACAGCTTGAAAATGTCACCATAGAAATGCCTCCTCTGTGCATGTGCAGGAATGCATTAACTGCCTTAATCTTCACCCCATCTTATACTGCTGCCAACTGATTAACGAAACAGTCATTAAGGAAAGACATAAGACATAAACAATTTCATAAAATCTTTTTTCTTATTGGTTGATGCCTCTTTCAATCTGTCTGACAACTGCAGAACTGTCCAAAATTAGAGCAGTTCACCTGTGCATTCTTACACAGCCTCCCAAGAGGTGTAGTTTATTTCCCTTCCTAAGTCATTGAAATAAACAGCTTTTAACATTTTTTTTGTAAAAATAAATAAAAGAATGCTTTGTGCATGGACCTCACATTGACAACTAAATTGCTCTAAAAGCACCTATGTTACTCCAATTGCGGACCCCCCCCCCATTCAACCACTCCTTGCTGGGAGCTTTCCTTAGTCATTATGAGAAACAATTGATGCAATTGGCTGCTCCATGTGCTGTGCACCTTCATTGAAAAAATGGAAGGGGAAAGGCAGAAATCTGAGCCATAGCCAGGATGGGTTGCAGTAAGGCCTGGGAAGGCACGCCCTGCTGGAGGATAGATCCAGAGGAGTTAGCCGTGTTACTCTGTAGTTGCAAAATAGTAAAAAGTCCAGTAGCACCTTGAAGACTAACCAACTTTATTGAGGTATGAGCTTTTGAGATCCACAGCTCTATTTGCCAGATGCATCTGCTGGAGGAGACTCCTGTACCATCTGAAAGGATGCTCTTGGCTCTTCCTCCAGTCTTTCACTTGAGCAAAAGAACTATATGTAACTGCATTCTTTAAGAAAACCTTTTACAATATGTGTACAATTTTAAAAAAGATAATTCTTCCACTTTAAAAAAATGTTGGGGGAGGATGGTGCTTGATTTCATCTACAGTGCAGGAATAAAGATAGCCCCAAGGCTATTGCACAACTGCAAAGTTGCCTGGCTTAGTGTTAGAGTCAGGCCTCAAACAATGTGGGTGAGATGAACATATTCAAGGCTTGACTCATCAGTAGGTTGTGCTGGTCAAACTTATCTGTTTGATGCTGCAGAGAAGGGGCAAAGCTAGATTCCTCAGGAGCAAAGGCAAAGACTGAATGCATGCATGTCCACTCACTCACACAAAACATATTTACCTGGGAGTAAGCCTCGTGAACACAGTGGGTCTTTCTTCTGAATAAATATGCATGAGGCGGGGCTTCAAGAATGGATCAATCCTGCTTAATAGAAGTTAATAGAAGTCAGAGGGAGAAAACAAGATGTGAGGTGGAACTAGGATGAACAGAGGGAAGGATGCAGGGCAAATGGGCAGAGAAGGGATTGGCTAGTTGAGCTAGATTCCAACAAAATTAATTCATACAAGATGAAATATAGCTAGACCGTATTAATGGGCTAATTCACGTAAACAAATTAAACATTGATGAACTATCATTTTTAAGACTTCCAGGTGAACTTCAGACTGCATTAATTCCTGATTGCAGGCCTTTGAACCTGCACATTTAGGCAATAAGATGGGGGCATCCCATTACTGTTACACAATTTTCCTTTTCTGGAAAGGTAACCAATGTAGCAGATAAAGGGAATACACTTAGTCTAAAGTAAGCCTTATAGTATACAGCATTACACACACGTGCACACACTGGAACATGGCAGGGCAGTCCACTTATACTGTGGAATGTACCCTAGGGCAGGATCATGTCTTCTGCCTAAAAACAACAGCTTAATAGCTGTCTCTGGAGGTGAAACAATAAAATGGGAAAGGCTTGATTAAACCTTCTTGGGTGTTACTAAAGGTAAGAAAGATGATTGATGACTCACAATTGTTGGGTCATTGTTCCTATCCACTATTGTTGGATAGGAAGGGCTATCAGATCCCTGAATAGCCTTGATTAGAGAGGAGGAAGGGGGAAGATCAGAAATTAACTCAGGAACTCCTGGAAGACCTCTTTTGTTGTACATCTTTGCATATATCTGGGGTGTGGGGCAGCTAGTCAGTCTTTCCTATGACTCACATTCCAGTAATTTTCTGATTCCAGCCAGGTCGGGGTCTATTCTGCCTAGCCAGGCAACAAGCCAGCAATGAGCCATGTGCTTGAATCACATGAGGAGAGGGGTTTATGATATAGCCATATTCATAAATGTCCCTATTAGTGTGAGGGTAGGGTTTGACTGATAACAAAAGCATATAATAAATTATAATATAATATGGATTGGGTGATATTCTATCTGGTGATGTGATAGTAAATAATATTGCAGCTATACTTCCATATATCACTACAAATTGAACTATATGATATTTGTGAATGTTGTGTTGTCAAAATCGTGAGGTTTTTGAACAGATGGACTATTCCCTACCTTAAAAAACAGATACACATGAAAATGAACTATGGATTAAATGTAAAATGTAGTTGTACTGTTTGCACCATGTGTCTCTCCTTTCCATTTTATATGCCATAGTTGCCAACAGGCATGCCCAGAAGTCTTAACTTAGGTCATCATGTGTTAGATTAATTGATGGTCTGAGAAAGATCCCTATACTTGAGATGAGATAACCCTACTTGACATTTTTCATACTTTTGATAACAGTCCTAATAAAAAAGAGAAATGGTGATTAAATACACAACCAGAAGTTTGATATAAATTGCTTAGAAAACAAGTTAATAACAAACTGTAAAACAGGGTGGAGGTAGTAAGTAGCAAGATGTCCCATTTATCATTTTTCAATTATTTCCATGATGAATGTTTGCAATTTAAACAGAAAACTCTTGTTTTATTGTTTGTTACCCTTATCAAAAACAAAATTGCCTCACATTCGAATTTTCTTTTTCCTATCCCATATGCTGCCTCCGTTCCTATAGGGTTCAATTTACAAATTATCTATTGAGAATATGCCAGTTACTATGGATGAGCCTTTATAGAGCTTCCAATTGGCTTGCACAGATTTCAGAACCAGAGATGGGCATGAACAGGAAAAAAAAACGAACATGATGTTCGTTGTTCGTTGCCATCCACGAACAGGGATGCACGAACAACCACGAACATGGCACTGTTTATGAACATGTTCGTGGTTGGCTGTTCATGGGGGCCAGCAGGCTCTCCTTCAGCCATCATCCAAGCTTGGTCAAGATCCCTACTGCACTACTCTCAGACACCTGACCTGAGCAGGCACCAGGAAAGGTACCAATAATAAATAATAGCTTGGCCCCAGAGCCTGGCAGCAGCCCTGGAACTTGAAGGGGTCCCTGTCCCACCACACACAAAGAAAATTCAAGCTCCAATGCACTCTCTCTATCAAAATTTCAACAGCAACTGTCTCTCCCTCTCCACTGTCTGCAAAGTCAGAGCTGGGAGCACCCCTCCCCCCCTTGTATTTGCTCCCTTGTTGTAATAAATTTGGAGCTCCACACTTGAAAGGAAGACCTGCCTATCAAGCTAAATTGGGCTTATATTGGGGTTTGTAGGGCAACAGCAGGAGTTCAGACAGAATTCAGACAATGCCTGCCTAAGTTGCCGAGGGAATTGATTGCAGGTGCCAGACTGTCTGGCTTGAGGAACAGCAAGACAAACAGCAACGAACGAGGCTTGCAATGACCACCAGTTCATTTAGAATGGGGCCTCATGAACAGCTTGTTCGAGAACAGCAGATTGGGCTGTTCGTGGCTTTTTTTTTTTTGGTCGTATTGCTGTTCGTGCCCATCTCTATTCAGAACTGCAACCCCCTTTTAGCATTTCCAACCTCCAGGTGGGGGGCAGATCTTCTGGAATTACAACTGATCTCTAGACTACAGAGATTAGTGCCCTGGAGAAAATGGCTCCATTGGAAAATGGACTCTATTGCATTATACCCAACTGAGATCCCTCCCCAAGATCCATCTCCAAATCTCCAGGAGCTGGCAACCCTACCTCTTTTTACACATTCCTTGACTTCAATAGCAGTTGCTTAGGCTCTTATGCTAGGCCCAGTGTAAGCACAGTGGTTTATTAACATATTGAAAAGCATAGATTATACCAGAAATAGCAGTACATATAGAATATTGTCAGAAGGTCCTTCTTATACACAGCTTCTTTTCACAATAGAGCTGCATTTCAAAGAATAAAGATACATCTGTGATATACATTCTTAACTGAATTGCTTTTGTTTCTGTACATGCATTTCTTGGACAGCCTCAGGTACACATTCTTGTTCTCCCTGTTTTTCCTGTTTTTGTTGATCAACTTCTCTGCCTCCCCTTCCCTTTACATTATATGTGCCTCCAGGGCTGCCAACCTTGTCATGAAAATACTCCCTTATTGTTTAATGTACTCTACTTTCCTGACTAGCTTCCTTTTGTCTTTATAACTCCACTGTGGTTTGAGCTTTTGTAACAACCTCTCCAGTCCCTGACAATGCACATTAATATGGAACATTTTGTTTTTCCTCCTTACAACCAAGCAAATATTACAATAAAGGGGAACAGAGGCCTGATTCATATGTTACCTTGGTGACATGACAACAAGGAAACTTGTGGCATCTGAAATACTGTCAGACATAGTCTTCAATACACACGAAAATAACAACTTGTGTATTGAAGACTGTACCAGTTGGATTATTTGTGCTTGATATTTATTGCTTGGAATTTATATGGTCCAATGATATTATTCGATGTATCTGTATGATGTACTTATGATTGCTGTATTTATGACTGTAAATCACGCACTTTGCACCTTAAATTAATAACAATATAGAGGAAGTTGCTTGTCATTGAATAGTATAGTATTTATTTGTGCTATCTTCCCTGTGGTTGTTGATCCTCCAGGTAGAACCAAATGTTAAAGAAGCTGTTACTCTCGAAAGCACCACCACTCAAAGGTACAAGAAAAACTCCCTCATGGACGCTATTAAGCCACAGTAAACTAATTTACTCTCATTTAAAGTGCTCAGTGCTCAATGTGCAAATACCAAAGAACTATTACAATCATAAATACACAATAATGCAATAAACGGTTGCACATAAACCAAGTCTAACCAATTCATGTAACAAATCAATCCATACATGCATCTGGACAATGATTTTACTGTGATTTTACTACTCTATTTTGTCGTTGTTCTTTTCGCCATGGTTTCCGGGTCGTAAATTTACAAGTATCATGGTTCAGTCCAATCAGGTACCTTAAATCAGCTTCTCTGCAGCGCTGAAATTTTTAATTTGCTCGACAAACTGCCAGCTCTGGTTTGTTTCACCTCTGTCAGCTTTCTCAAGAACAAAAAGAACCACTAGACTTTTATTTCTGACTTCAAGTGCGTTGCTTACACATTGCAAACGACCTCTTTCGAAAATCAAACGGATGCCCTTTCCACAGTGGGGCGGGGTCCTCTGGGAGAGTGGAGCTCTCCCAGAATTATAGCTCCAGACTGCAGAGATCGGTTCCCCTGGAGAAAATGTCTGAAAATAGAGAGTGGACTCTGTGGCATTATACCCGCTGAGGTCCTTCCTCTTCCCAAACCCTGCCCTTTCCCAGGATCCACCACCAAATCTCCAGAAATTTCCCAGCACAGAGATGGCCATTCTACCTCTGACAGGTAAAGCATGTTGGGGGAATTCCTCAAGGCTGTTGGTGATAGTCGCTGTAAGAGCCAACTGTCAGATGTTTAGAAAAAGTAGGATGTAAATAGGTTCAGGTATGTAGCTGTGTTGCTCTGCAATAGAAGAACAGCAGAATTTTAGTCCAGTGGCACCTTAGAGACCAATAAGATTTTTTAAGGGTATAAGCTTCTGAGACTCAAAGATGCTTTCTTCAAATACAGCAATCCCTGATGTAGCCTATGTACTTCTCAAAGTTGAAAATATCCACAAAGGAAAATGACCTATAAAACAGACTTTCTTTAGAATAATAAAATAAAAATCTGTGTCTGAAAGCTGACCTTCCCATAGTCAATATGGGCAGATGGGCTACATATTTTAGTCTGGCCCCCTGCCAAATTGCCTGTGCCTTTGGACAGGTGCAGCAGTAAATTCTGCCCCCCCCCAAAGCAGACCAATTACATGCAATACAAAAAAGGACAAACATAATGCATTATGTAAAAGGAAAGATAAGAATCCTCTTAGCAGATCATGAATTTTACAGGCTGATTTTGTTTGATGGCTTGAAACAACCATTTTATCTCAGTCCACCACTCTATGGTGATTTCCAAACTGGCTGCCTTCCCATCTTTCTCTTTGAAGGTGATTCCAAAGAGCTTTTCTTTCATGTAATTAAGATGACCAGAGATTTATAACAGACTTTTATTTTTTCCTGCTTTGCTATGAAAAAGTGCCTTGGGGGATTGATGTGCAAAGCCTGACTGGTACAACTACATTTAAAGATGATGTGAGTGTTTATAGGCAAGGGACCTGAGGGGATTTTCTTGCATTGTGCAACCAAAAGTTTCCCATATCATCCAGAAGATAACCTGACACAGAGAATAGGCCCAGTCATAGAGACCGGAGCTAATGTATTCTTTAGGGCAAAAAGGAGTTAATGCAAAACAACCAGAAAAATGGCATTGCTACTTTTAGCACCTTGTGCTTCATAAAAGGCTCCAAAGTAGGCAATTCTTTACTTGAGAGGACAGCTGGTTGCCCATATTAATATAATGGAGAAATTGTCAAAAAGTACCTGTGTGAGGCATGCTGAGGAATGGGATGTATGTTTGCTGATGTAAAATGTGGTAAGAACACTCACATGTACACACACACATTTTATTTGTTTTTTAAGATTTATATCCTGCCTTTTTACATCAAAATAACTTAGGGCAAAGTAAAGCAATAACTTCAAATACAAATGCTAATTAAGCCATAAAACCAAGAAGATAATAAAACAAAATAAAATGAAGATTTGTAGGGAAGAATTGCGGGCCAGTGGAAGAGGTGCCAAACCTTTTCTACAGACATTCTCCTAGGCTTTTCTACCCCAAGCCAAACTTATTTTCACTCTCAGATCTTTGTTGGGATGGACTAAAGCCTCCAAAGAGGGGTCTTACAGGGGAGAATCAGTAAGCAGCAAGAAAATGTTAAGCAGTCCTTTTCTGCCCCATGATTTTCCCTTGAAAATGTTTCCCTTCTACCTACATTAATACAATAACATAAACGTACTTAAGGTAGCTTGGTGATTGTTAAGACTGTCTGCACATGTCTGGATGTAATTTTCAACTAAAACATTTCACAGGGTCTTGTTAAGAAGAGGCATCATTTCCATTCCTGTCCTGCCTGTCCCGTGGTCTCCTTCCATTTTTCCATTTTAAAGCTATGTGGACCCCCCCCCCCCCCCGGCCCACACACAATCACCCTGAATTTTTCAGTTTGTTTTTCCAGGTTAAAAATATATTAGAAAATATTTATTATGAATGTGCACAAATGCAGATTAAAAACAAGTTTAAAACATAAGGCCTGAATGGCAGGCTACATGTATATGCTAAAACTTGCAAAAACATCTCAAGGTGCAGATGATGGTACAGTGCAATGACCAACACAAATAGACCAAGGTACAGTAAAAAAACAGACGTGTTTCTGCCCTAAGGCCTTCCTCAGTGGTCAATTGTAAACAATTTATAATCAAACACACCCACACATATAGAAACCAATCATGAAATGCTCCCGGTGTTTTATCTAGAGCTCTAGTATTGTGAAGCTGTTCCCCACCCCCCCTCCCCGCTGGTTCACACACAATCACTCTGAATTTTCCAGTTTGTTTTTCCAGGCTTTCATATTTCTAAATGTGTATTCATGACATAAATGCTGCCAGCCTAGTAGAATCAGAACATCAATCCATCCTTTTCTCTAGCATGGCATTCTTGGTTGAATTGTGTGACACCAGTAACAATGCAAGCCAACATTGTTCTGTTAGTTCAGTAGTTATCAGGGGCCATTCCAACTGTCCCTTTGGCCAGTGGCCAAGAGGGTTAGGCCACAGCCTTCCTTGCACAAAGATCACAGTCTTGAAACCACTTACCATGGTATAGTCCTACAGGGTCAGTAATAAGAATAAGACGACTGTGGAGCTAGTAATTTGAGAAACGTTGCTCACAGGAATTAAGCTAGTATCCTTAAATTGTTCTCATGGTTATTGAAAGGAGAGATAAAATCCTCTTAGCAGATCATAAATTTTATATACTGAATCTGTTTGATGGATGGAAATAATCATCTTTCTCAGTTTACTCTCACTATAAACTGGCTATTATCCCATTGGAATCTTGGAGCTTGTCTTCATACTCACTCATTGCATCTGATGCTTTCAAGGCACATTGGTCCTGAGCTGAGCCATACACATCCCTCTCCTGTTTTCAGAGCAGATGGAGTGATATTTCAGAGAGTAGACATCACTGTCTACAGGACTGCCTGTAAGATACAGGAACAGAATACTCTGTTTTTTTATTTTGGAGAAAGGAACTGACGCATAATCTTGCCAACTGCCTATTACTATACTGAACACTAAAATGGTATTCTGGTAGGGCTGATTTAAAATTTCCTAGTTGAGATTTCATTTTTACCCTGTGTGAAACAAACCCTGGGTTCTGTATGTTTGTGCTGTTTTCACTTTTCTCATACTGACAGTTTTCCTTTAAATGTGCATATTTTCAAAGTTATTTGTGAGCTAATAAATCAGCATTATACATTGTGCATAATAATATTGTGTACGTTAGGTATAAAAAGTATGGAACACAACACAAAGGAATTGACACAACCAACAATAAAAAGCCCTGTTTTTACCCCTAGTCTATCAAATCCTCTATAAGGCTCCACACATGACCTGCCAGTTTCTTCTAGGGGTGTTTGCCAAGAAAAAAAATCATTATAATTTTGTATTTTGGGTTAGGGGGTATTTAGTATGAGTACGTGAAATGAGAACTGGCTTCCTTGCAAAAGACCATAAGATGCAAGAACAGGCTGTAGGATTTCTATTTACTAAACATAACCAAAATAAGCCTATAACAGCCAAACACAATAGAAATAACTTGTGACCATGGTAAGTTTTACATAGAAATAGTCATAGACTATACTACTTGCATTTCATAGACTTTTTCTCTATAATTGTGCATATGTGTGGAGGGATCCACTTTGGCCACAATTCATATCACCCTTCCCTTCCTCATGGCTACTTTTAAAGACACAATAACGTGTCTAGAGTTTCTGTCACAGAACTCCAGCATCAACTGTAGATAAATCCTTAGAGACGGGCACAAACTGGGAAAATTCTGAACCGTGTGGTCCGTGGTTTGTCGTGTTTCACAAACCATGAAACATGAAATTTCATGAACTTGCCCTGGTTCGTGAACTGGTTTGTTCAGTTCATGAAAACATCACTTCCAGGTCGGCAGAAGGTGTGCAGAGAGCCCACCCCCTCCCTGTTGTCTAGGAAACTGATTGATCAGTGCCAGGCTGTCTGCAGTGATGAACCGAAATATGAACCAAATGAACCAGGCTAAAATTTGTCATGGTTTGTGAGAAATGAGCTCCCACAAACCGCTGGTTCACGAACCATGAATCAGCTCGATTCATGGTGAACTTTGGTTCATATTTCGGTATGTGTCTGCCTCTAATCCTTATCAAAGTCCAAATCTATTGAAAATAATAATCACATCCTGCTTAAGCAGCCACAGTTACTTTTTACACATTTTTCAATAATTTAGAGCACATGTTATTGTACACCCAAAATATAGCATCTGTGCTCGCCACTTTTTCACCCTTGGACATTGAAATAATAAAACCGCTCAAAGAAATATTTGTCTATATTGATTAATAATGAGATACATATAGATTGGTCTGATTTTCCATGGGGAGAGCATCAGTGCAGCTTTGATGCTAAAACATAAGAGGAGTTTTACAGGAGAAAGATTCTGCTGCATATCAATGAATTCTGGCCCTAGTAGGATACCTTAAAAAGATCAATTGAATTTATAAAATAGCTGTACAATAGAGAAATTGATATTGGATGACTCTCTGAAATGTCTACAGCCCAATAACCAGAATTATGACTTCAAATGAAGATTCCTCTAATTATACCTTAATTGAATATAAGAACTTCAGTTTGCGACAGGAGTTTTGGGGACAAAATGTGCCCTATCTAATGCTTGAAAGCTTACACTAGAATATAAACTTTGTCATCTTTAAAAAGCTATGTCTCTTATTTATTTTTGTTGCAGCAGACTAACATAACTACTTCTCTGGCATTATTGAGGCGAACCTGCAAGTCACATGTGACTGTTACACAGGATGCAAAGTAGGGATCTTAGACTCATCCTGTGTTCTTTGTAATGTGAGAAGGGAAGTCCGAGAGCAAAAGAGTGCAATCATTATAACCCATGATTTTCTTAACTTTTGATAGGAAATATTAAAATTAAAGTTGGAAGCATACTCTGCTTTTATACTTCCAAGAGGTTTGTTGTTAGAATGTGTTAGGGTAGGAACTTTGAACCTGTAGGGGTTTACATTTGTTCTTCTATGTGAATCGCTGTTCTGGCCACATGTCTCTAAGGACAGGCAATTGTGCTCTGTATCAGCAACAGCTCTGACTGACGCAAAGATGCCACACTATGTTGGAATTATAGGCAATACCCTAACAATATCAGGTCCTTAATATGAGGTAGCGTAGGTGCTGCACATGTGGGTGTGTATATAATACCACCTAAGGATGGTCTCTACTGTGTTCATGTGGGCACATTTGAGTAGCCTCTTGGGGCCAAACTAATTGTTACCATGGGGCCCAATTCAGATCAGGCACACAACCCACAGTTTGTATGGAACTCCACATGTGAGACAAATAATGCACCCTGGGACCATATGGGGTGGGTGGCTGAAGCCTTCTCTGCTTGTGCTGTAATCCTGTTATGAAGTCCCTGTAGCAACTGGGAAAATATTTCCTGGCAGCTATCATCTGACTGAGGGGAATTATAGCTGAGTCTGGGAAATCTTATCAGCTTGTTAAAAATTGTAATTTTTGGTCCTCAGATTGCATTTCAACTGGACAGTTCCTATTGTGAAAAAGACTGATGAAACTCCAGATTCTCTTTTGCATATATGATCATAATATTCATCTATATTCTAACACAGACTATACATGCAGGCAAGCTAACTTTAAACCATATGTTTTAACTGATGTAGTACCCCCATTTAAAGATATAAATGAGCGCTGCTGATTATAGTGACAACATGGCTTTCACAGCAATTGATGTACATCAGAAGGTCGGGGGGATTGCAAAGGGAGACTGAAAGGACAACCAACCCCCATGTGTTATGTTTGATGAGGTGAAATGCTGCATAATTTTTTATTAGTGACATTTGTCTGCAAAAGACTTGGAGAACTCACTTGTGGTTCTACCGCCTGCGACTGATACATTAATCTCAAATGCAAAGTAATAAAATTTTTATAGCATCTCACAAAGTACGGTGAGCTATAAAGATTCTGTCACTATGCATTTGGGATAGCCATATTGCATCATCCCATATCCCATCTATAAACATTCTGGCTTGCTGTCCCTCCTAGCTGAGTAATCCTCTTCTATACAGATGGATTCGGAAGTTTGTTCTAGTGTTTGGCATTCACAACAAGACGAGGTTTGCACTGTGAATTTAGTCAAATTTTTAAAATGCTGCTTGAAGATGTTTAGGAAATTCTGTTGAGATATACGAATCGAATACCTTTATTGGCATAACAGGACATACATATGTACAGTCAGCAAAGAGACAAAAAGAAATATCCCTTTCCCCATCACTTAAACCATTCCTCTCCTCTTCAATGCACAACAAAGAAATTTAGCCACAGACTCAATGATCTCAGAGTTATGTGTGGATAGTAAAAGACATGTCTTACTGCCATCCAATTGACCTTCATGATTTTGAAGCAAAGGTTCTAGATAAATGGCGCGAATATCACAATACAATAAGCAGTACAGGGGGAGGGACAAGGGCACCTCATCCTGCCATGCTGTGGGCCTTAAAACCATTGGATGGTTGTTGAGAAGGATTACTGCAATATGACTTACCTTTCTGACTCTGGGAATAAAGTGGGTTTGTTATCTGCATTGGATTCTTTGAAAGTACATCATTGCAACTAGACTCATCCTTGCTGTTGCACGTGTCACTTTATGGAACATTTTAGGATTGTACTGTTTAGACTTATAAGAGAGAGCATTTTGTACAGGTCTGAACCTTGCTTAATTGTTCCAATTTATATATTTCCAGTTATGCACGTGTTACTTTATGCAATATTGGGAGGATTATGTCATGTTACACACACGTAAGATTTATACTTGTGGAATATATTTCAGTTTGCATTGTCAAAATTAATGCATTGAATTGTTATCATCTCAGTGTGACTGATTTTCTAGTTAGTTACAAGGGGTTTCTTTATGTTGTATGCTGTGGGCCTGATCAAGATCGAGCTCTTGCAGCATTTTTTTAATCACCCATTTTAGGATTTAAAATGGCAATGGTGGCCTCATGTCGGACATGAGGATTTCATCACATCTAGTTTAGCCCCAAGTTTCCAGAACTCTCATCTGATATTGAAGCTATTCTGTGCTAGTCTATACCTCTATCAGTGCAATCCTAGACAGAGTTGTACCTTTCTAAATCCATTCAAGTCAATGGACTTAGAAGGGTGTAATTCTGTTTAGGATTGCTCTGTAAATCTATTAGTAAACTAGCTGGTTTACAATACACAATACAATAAGCAGTACAGGGGGAGGGACAAGAAGCAGTACAGGGGGAGGGAAATTTAAAAAGTTTCTCAATTATAATTATTTATAAAATTCTTTAATAGTGTCATGAACTATATTGGCTCAAAGCACTAATTTGGAGAAAGTATCTGAGTAATGAGTAGATAAAATGATTTTGCAATTTTAATTCCAATAAAATACAATGAAATATAGGGCTCTTCAGAGAAAATACATTTTGCCTGATTTAAAAGCTAGATGGTAAATCTGAAAGCTACAAAACATAGGGTTAGATCCAAAGATCTGTGTGCAGTAGCAGTTAGTGCTGTTCTCACACAGGGCTGTAAAAAATAAGATATATAGCAGTTCTGAGTTATGCAAACTCTTGCCCCAGTTCTTACACAGTAGAAAAATCTTAGTATTTAGTTTAAATTTCATTGTGCAGTACTTTAGTGCAACCCATAATTCATCCCATAATTACCACTTTTTGTATTTTGCAAATTTGTCTGCTATAAATATGCATGACAATGGTATACTGGAAAATAATTACAGTATATGCTCGCATAAAATTCCAGAGGCTACATGTATTTTTTTTAAAAAAATCAAATAAAACCACTTTAAAGATCTAGATACCTGAGAAAAGGAGCTCCCTGCATGAGTTGCAATGGGTGAAGGAATATACCAACAGAGATATGGTAGATAGGACACTTTTGGAGGCTTTGGCTGACTTTGATGCTAGGGTACATGATCCACAAAACATAGAAGCAAATAATATCTTTTTACTGGATATTTGTGGTTGTAACTGTCAAATTGTACATATGGTCATCGGGTCAGCTGGGAGAATGAGTATACAGGGAAATCATATGACCCTGAATGTAAAATAATTGTCAGGGAGCTGTAGGTAGACACTGTCAGTATCACTAGCCAACATATGTTCCTTATTTTTTCTGGCAGTGGCAGTGAAAAGGTTTACTATATGTGTTAAGAGGTGATGGAATAAGCTGGAAAAGTGATCTCCTCATTACGGTCAAGTGACTTGGGATCTGGGTCAGTGGTATAAATTCTACATCCTTCGTGGTAGAACAAGGGGCCTGTTTTGGCCAGAAGGTACACGTATTGAACAAAATAAATAAATAAATAAATATCCTCCACATGGGTAAGATCCAGCCAACAAGACATGAGAGCTGCTGAAAATCTTCTTGTGAGTATGAAGAAACAGGCCTGCTTTGGCCTGCATTTGTATTCCAAGTTTAGTCATACTTGCTATGAGTCAAAATGTATTATGAGTATGCTTGTCTGCCCCAGGTGCAAGTCTGAAGCCTTTGTGGTGGGAGAATGAGAAAGCCACAGAAACAGCATTACATCAGTTTAGCTCATCTTAGTTTCAAGTCTCAGGAGGAGCTGGTGCTTTGGGCATGACACAGCTGCAGAGCACCATCCTCTTATGATATTGCCAAGCTGTGATTGGTTAACCAGAACAACCCACATTGCTGGGCGATATGGGAAAAAATAGCCAGTTCATTTTCCTCATATGCCTTTGTCTTGAGTTTGGCATCCACACTGGATCTCTACCCTTGGCCATCTGAATTTACAACCATGTCTTGAAAGGTGGAAACGTTGATGCTGAAACCTATGTTAGACTGACAAACAACTCTTGTCAGGTATATTGTCGAAGGCTTGTCAGGTATGCTTAGGAACTAGGTTATCTAGCTCTTTTACCTTTTTCCTGCACAGTCTCTAAAAGTAGTATTTTATTCACCTTATTAATAAATAGAATGTATTTTACATCTTAATGGTGTTTCATTGGTTTGTGGCTTCTATCTGAAAATAGTGCCTTGGCCAATTTGGCCCTCTGCTACATTTGTAACTTTTTGGCAGAGACTCAGCACAGCTGACATCCAGGTATACTTGGGTAAGGCTTAGAGCTTCATTCCCCAGCTTCTGGATAGGACTTGGGAAATTGGTGGCAGCTACTGAAGGCCCCATGACCACTATAAACCTTGACAGTGATGAGCCCCTATCATTCTTACTGGGTCTTCAGCTGAAAATGCTGCATAAGGAAGTGCCACAGACTGCTGAAACGTATTGGAGGATGCCTCTAAACTGTTATCTTTGGCTGCAGCTGGAGGACTTGAGCTCTCACAGCACCTTGAACCTCCACTAATAGCTCACACAGAGCCAGTGTGAGTGTAGTGAACCCAGGTTCAAATCTCCATTTTGATCCAGGTTCAAATCTCCTACATAACAAGCTGGTTGTGAGGATGAAATCAGAGGGAAAAGCAGGTGGAAAATGTAGATAATAACTAGAGATGGGCATGAACAGAAAAAAAACGAACATGATGTTCATTATTTGTTGCCATCCATGAACAGGGACTCACGAACAACCACGAACATGGCCTTGTTCATGAACATGTTTGTGGTTGGCTGTTCGTGGGGGCCAGCAGGCTCTCCTCCAGCCATCATCCAAGTCAAAATTCCTACGGCACCACTCCCAGAAACCTGACCTGAGCAGGCAGCAGGAAAGGTACCAATAATAAATAATGGCTTGGCCCAGAGCCTGGCAGCAGCGCTGGAACTTGAAGGGATAGAACCCTATCCCACCACACACAAAGAAAATTCAAGCTCCAATGCACTCTCTCTATCAAAATGCCGACAGCAACTCCCTCCCTCTCCACTGTCTGCAAACTAAGCCAGAGCTGGGAGCTCCCCTCCCCCTGCTCTTTGCTCCCTTGTTGTAACAAATTTGGAGCTCCACACTTGAAAGGAAGACCTGCCTATCAAGCTAAATTGGGCTTAGATTGGGGTTTCCAGGGCAACAGCAGGAGTTCAGACAGAGTTCAGACAATCCCTGCCTAAGATGCCAAGGGAATTGATTGCAGGTGCCAGACAGTCTGGCTTGACGAACAGCAAGAACAGCAATGAACAAGGCTTGCAATGACCACCTGTTCATTTAGAATGGGGGCTCACAAACAGCTTGTTTGCAAACAACAGATTGGGCTGTTCGTGGCTTTTTTTTGTTTGTATTGCTGCTTGTGCCCATTTCTCAGGGCTGGCTCTTCAACTGAGGCAGAGCTGACCCCTGCCTCAGGAGCTGAACTCTGAAGGAGGCGCTGTGCCGGCCCCCCAACGACCGGAGTTCCCTACAGTGTGCGTGCTCAAATACACTCGCACAGGAATTCTCTCTTGGCGCAAGGCATTTCTTCTGGAATGCAGAAGGGCAGCCCTATCTTTCTGCTCAGCCAGTGCCTGAGGAGCTTTGAGTTCAGCCCCATCAGTGGGGACATTTCTCTCTGTCCCTTCCCCCCCCCTCTCTCTGTCTCTCTCAATTTAAGCCTTGGGCGAAGCTTTTGGGAGCAAGAGACACTCTAGCTGGCTGGGGAGCAGCGAGTTCCCATCTGACCTATTGTACCCCTTGTTCCCTCCTTTCTTGCTTGCTTCCCCCCCCCCCCCATGTATTAAAAGGAATGACAGGAGGATTGCCCATTGGAAATAATAGGAGAGGCTTGAAGGCCCATTGGAGATAATGGGAGCCAGGGACGCCAATTTACTTGCCTGGGCTCCATTGAAATGCATCACAATACAAAAAAAGTTGCAAAGAAAATGTGGAATGGATTTTCCATAAAGGTCTCTGGGACCATATGGAATACTCTGGGAGTGGAATGACAGCTCCCAGAGTGCAATGACTGAGGCAGGGACTGCCTGTAGGTCCCTAGCTGTAGAGTTTGTGCTCCAGGACCAGAAGGGCAGGTTTCAGAGTGGAATGACAGTCCTTGGAATAGGCTCAGTGCTCTGGGACTGGAAGGATAGCCCCCAGAGTGCAGTGCAATGACAGCCCTGGGAGTAGAAGTATTCTGGGAGTGGAATGACAGGCACCAGACTGGAATGACAGACCCTGAGAGGAGCAGAAATGTTCTGGGACTGGAATGACAACTCCCAGAGTGCAATGACAGCCCCTCAGAGCAGAATCTGTGCTATGGGAACGAATGACAGGTTGCACAGTGGAATGACGGCCCCTGATAGTAGAGGAACATACTTGGAGTGGAATTACAGGCACCACAATGGAATGACAGCCCCTGGGACTAGCAGAAGTTTTCTTGGACTGGAATGACAGCCCCAGAGTGGAATGACAGCCCCTAGGAATAGAACCTGTGCTCAGGGACTGGAATGACAGGTCAAAGAGTGGAACGACTGCTCCTGGGAATAGGGTCAGGCACCCCCTGTCATTCCACACCCACTGCCATTCCCGTCCCAGTCCACTGATTCTTCTCCCAGGGACTATCTTTCCACTCTGGGGCTTGTGTTGATAGATCAAGATGGATAGCCGTGTTTGTCTGTAGCAGTAGAAAAAAGCAAGAGTCCAGTGGCACCTATAAGACTAACAAAATTTGTGGTAGGAAATGAGCTTTCATGAGCCACAGCTTCATTATTGGACGCTTGCACTTTTTTGTGTTGTAATGCATTTCAATGGAGCCCATGCAAGTAAATTGGCATTCCTGGCTCCCATTTTTTCCAATGAGCCTTCAAGCCTCTCCCATTATTTCCAGTGGGCAATCCTGTCATTCCTTTTAGTACATCCCTTTCCCCCTCCCCAGCTGGCATCAATTCTACTTCTCATCTTTCCTCATGCTTTTTTTTGGGGGAGGGGGGTGCTTTTGGTGGAAAAAGTGGCTGGTTGTGTGTGCACCACCACAGAGGAAGGAGGAAGTGAGGTGAGATACACACAATTCCCTTTCAGTCCCTGTGGGACAGGTAGGAGAAAATCACTGTTGTTGGGTTTAAAGTTGTTGTTTTAAATTCTATTACCTTCCTCCCCCCTTCTCCCTTTCATTCTCCCTCCCCCTTGCTAATCTCCAATCTCAATGTTGCTCCCTCTTCACTCCATCAGAGTAGCGCCCCGCACTGTGCCCCCTCTTTATCACCTTCCTTCTCTCATTTCCTAGTTTACATATATCACCCCACCTTCCCCCTCTCCCTCAATAGTTTAATTCAATATTTATACACCACATGCTTAGCTGTCAGCTGCCCTTCACTTCAAACGCAAGGGCTGGGGGAGAAGGATGAGCATGGAGGGTAGTTCCCAAAAGGGATCTTTGACAAAGGTGATCAATATTTTAAGGCTTGGAGAGAGTCGGAGAGAAAGAGAAGGTTTCAGCTCAGTCCCCCTTCCAAACATCTCTCTCCTCCAAGCAGGCCCTGTAAGAGAAGCCCTCCTTCTACTGCCAAGAGTCTCTGGGTTCAGAGAGAGGTGGGAAGAAAGAGAGAGGGAAACTTTTTTACACACACACACAAAAGGAGCTGTGCTCAAAACTTCAATACCAGTTGCTGTTTCTGCTCACAAAATAGATTTTTGGCTCACAATAAGAAAAACAAAGATTGTTGTTATTCTCACACTTATTTAAAAAATTAAAATTTAAATTAAGAAATAAAAATTAAATTAAAAATGTAAAAAGTTTCAAGTTTTGTGCTTTTCATTTTCCCTACATTTCTTCTGTTTTTTAAAATTGGTTGGGGGGGGGGGCGCAAGTAGGTATCTTGCCTCAGGTGCCAGAAACCCTGGCACAGGCCCTGCCATCTCTAATAATAACAACAACATTTAAGGAGATGTGGAACAGTGGAGGAAGGCTGGGGACATGTTTGTGCTAGCTGAATGAGAACTGAGCTGAGCTTCTATTCCTCCTCTATAGATGTAGCAGCCTGGGTGCAGCCAGGGATGTAAGCCTTTGGTGAGTGACAAAGTGGTCTTGACTATGGTGCTAGTGGATCCAGGAGTATCCCAGGAGCTGGAATTGTACTATGTGTATGTGAGTGTATGTATAGGAAACCCCTTTGAGTCCCCAGAGGGGAGAAAAAAAGGATGTAAATGGAATTCCCAAACACCCACCAGCTTGGTTTGCTCTGTACCTCTTGGTTGCAGGCAGAGAACTCCTGGGCTGTTTAACTGCCTATGGGGACCAATGCAGCTCAGTGAGGACCTTGCACTTTCCCCCCACCACACTGGCCCCTGCCATGGCAGCCAGTGCTAAGCAGGCCCACCCGCATGTCATCTCCTTCCTCTGTCATTCTCCCTGCCATGTCTAAATAAAGTGCATTTAAGAGTTCTATAGTAATGCAATTTCAATTTCATGTACTAACTTTCTTCCAGGTTTCTTTTAGCATGTAAATATGGATTTGTCCTAAAGAAGAAAATCTAATGATCTCTGGGTAGCAGAAAACCCATACAACTTTCTAGAACACTTTGGTTTTCTATTATGGTAGGCAAGGGCCAAATGAGGTCACCATATCCTCAAAACTATAGAAAACAACTGCTTCTCTGGATGTATCAAAAATGGGGAATAAAGGAAAACGTCAGCATAAATATGATATATGAGCTTTGTATCTCCATTTGATAACTACTATATATATAAACATTCAGCCCTGGTGAACTGAATAGGTCCAGTGAAATACAGTCAGTGTATGCCAGAGCCAACAAAGGCTCCCACAACTCTTTTTTATGATGGAATTGGTGATGACAATGGAGATCTCAAGTAGCACAATGTCGCCCAGTCCTCACATTCAAACTGCTTAGATGTCAATATGCATCTGTGGAAAAATCCTTAATCACAACAAAGAATGAATTCATTTTGGCAAGTTCAGATCTGAACAATTTGATGTCATTCAGATTGTGGAAAGGGTCTGTGCAACCATCAAAATTACACAACACAGGAATGGACAATAGACTAATGCAACACGTAATGGAACAGCAGTATTACTTTGTGCCGCTTATAGATACATTCTAACTACATTCTAACTACAGCAACAAAAGAATTAATCTATTTTAGTAAACGTATTAGGGACACCTAGCAAAAATTCCAAGATGTTGGTGTGTCAATGTGTATGAGATACATTCTTTCCCCTAAAATTGATCGCAGTGTTTCCCAGTCATGTGGGGCTTGAGCAGATTTTCACAGAACTTGAAAAGTTGATCAGCTATTCTCACTTACTGTATCTTCCGCATCCCCCCCCCCCCGCCCCACCATAAGAATCTGTGGGGTATTCATTTAACTGGGACACAGTTACTTGAAAATGTACCTTTTACAATGTTCATGCTTGCAAACGTGTTGCTATGTTTACACTTTATATTTTTAGTAGTACAACACCTTTGATGTATATACATACAG
Organism: Eublepharis macularius; assembly: GCF_028583425.1. NCBI lineage: Eukaryota > Metazoa > Chordata > Lepidosauria > Squamata > Eublepharidae > Eublepharis > Eublepharis macularius. The sequence goes on from NC_072790.1 coordinate 105,991,721, forward strand.
AAAATTAATGCAGACTTCAAGTGAATATAGATTTATTTTCTGTAGGGAGGTGCTTCAGAAAAATCAGAAAATAGACAAGACTATTTGGGAAGAAAGGTAAATGTTATACATATTTAATTTTTTCTCCCCCCCCCCTTGAAATCACCAGTTCAGTTAAATTGTTCCTACTAGAATTCTTGAGTAGAACAATTCACCGAAGTTACATGGGGAGGGACTCTGGCAGAGTCCTTATATGGACTCATCTAATAGCTGTGAACACAGATCAAAGACGATTGCTTAGTGTGCCTCACGTGGTCTTAGCCATAAACAGAGCAAATGAATTCTTATACATTTTTCATGAAACAGAGCTTAGCTGAGGCCTGAGTTTGCCAGTATGTTTTTGATGAGTGGAAAACATTGACTGAATGATATTTTGGGTGCAATTTTAACATTGCAAGATTGGAAAGATGGTCTCCCCCTCCCCATAGTCTGCTGGGTGCAGGACAGTGATTTATTTGAAAAAGATATATTAAATGATTTCTGTATCCAATAAGGAAGATACATCCAGTCACACTATAGTTTGATTTTTTTTATCAGCTAACATTGATGGGGAAAGGGCTTAAGTAAATTCTCCCAGCATTCTCAGTCTGAGTCAAATAAGGACAAACATGTCTTGAACTGTATTTGTTATGGTGCACAGGGTAACACTTTTCTAATGGAGGTGTGAATCTTAAAACTACTTGCTGAAGCACTCGGGTTGCCAGGTCCCCCTACCCCCTGGGCTGGAAGTGGGAGGCCCAGCACTTACCTTCACTTTACTAGTCACAGGCAAGCTCCCATCCTCCACTATGATGTCACTTCTGGGAAGTGATATCATCGTGCAGGCTGTGGACTACCTTGACAGCACTCCTGGACTCCACAGGGGACCGAATTGGGCTGATTTGGCCCAGATTGGGCTGCTGCGGAGCATAGGAGTGCTGCTGTGCTCCACAGTGGCCCAATCTGGGTCCAATCTGGGCTGCTTCAGCCCAGATTTGGGCAGATTTGGCCCCCATCAGGCTGCTGCAGAGAGCAGGAGTACTGCGCTCTGCAGCAGCCCAATCCAGGTCTGATCCGAGCCATCCAGGTAAACATTCCCCTCACTGGCCAGGTAAGTGAGGGTGGAGGGAGGAAGCAGGGGATCCCCCCCAGCAGGGCCAGATCAATGGGGGGCAGGGGGGTAGTCTGCCCCCAGCGCCATCAAAGAGGAGCACCAGGTGCAGCTGCCAGCCCCCAGGAGTGCATGGGCAGCTGAGCAGAGGGCAATGAGAGCCTGCCAGCGCCATTCGCCTGCCGCGAGAGCAGGGGGTGCATGGCAAGCCTGCCGCCCCATCAGTGTACCACCTGTGTGGCAAGCCGACTGCCCTGGTGCACCACGGAGCTGGTGCTGGCAGCACAGGTGGCTGGGAGGCCACCCATGCCATTCACCTGCCCCACTGGACAGGGGGCCCGCAGCAAGCCAGCCGCCCCCTCAGCGGGGCAAGCGAACAGCACAGGCGGTCTCCCAGCCAACCTTGCTGCTGCCGCCAGCTCTGTGGTGCGCCGGGGCAGCCGGCTTGCTGCGCGGGGCTACGCGCTCTGCAGTGCGTGATGATGTCATGGAAGTGACGTCATCACGCAGCGCTGGGATCGTGCACACGCTGTATGTGCGTGTGAGACCAGACTTGGGTTGCCCTGGGTGCTGGCAACCCTAGATCCAGCCCTGCCCCCCAGTGGGGGACTGGCAACCCTATGAAGCACACTCCCTCTGAAGTATGTTCCAGTCAAATCAATAGTTGCTTTTACAGCTGGTTCCTCTTTGACAATGGCCTCTGTGTGAGCATGTTGGGAGTGCTCAAGGCTATTCTTGGCTTGTGACTAGGCTGTGTTCACATTAGAGGCCTAGTTTACCAAAAATGTGGACACATTTCTGGAACTGGTAAATCAGCCATGAGAAATGCATAGGTGGCTGTTGCTGCTATTTACATGGAAATAGCTATTTCAAGCCTATTAATTGTTAAGGCTGCACACATACAGCTCCCATGTGGACATGAATGGCTACATATTTGGGCCTAGATTGTCCATGAATAGGTGGTGGTCCTGCACACCCCTGAGACACTCACATGTCGGCTATCTTAAAGCAGGAGTGGGATCTTACTTTGAAATTGCACTTAAGATTGGGGTACACAGAACTTTTGCAGGGTTGAACAATTATTTGGTAACATGTTTAGGAAATAATTTGCATTTAGGAGTTCATGTTAGAATGTTGGACTAGGATCTGGGAAACCAAGGTTCAAATCCTCACTCTGCCATGGAAGCTTGCCAGGTGACCTTGGGCCAGACACGTGTACCCACATACCTCCTAGAGACATTGTGAGGGTAAAATGGAGGAGTCAAGAATGATGTAAGCCATTTGTGGTCCCCATTGGGGGAAAAACCTACAAATTGGAGGTCAATGAATACATTTCTGTGTTAGGCACATAATGACTAAAACTGCTATCATATAATTAGAGATTAATTTTGGCTTTATTATTTCTCTTTTTAGTTCAAAGTTTCAGCTGTATTTTGAACTTCTTGTATGCCACTTTGAGTTCCTACTTCTAGACTGTAATGTTGGTTAAATAAAATCGAATTGATAAATGAATCAAGATGTAGCATTGGTTGCAACATCCTAGTTCCCATGTCTTCATGCCAGTGCTAGACTCATTGCTGGTGTGGATCACATTTCAGCAATAACAAAAAGAGATGAATACAGAACAGAGCTCTACAGTGCAATCCTAAGCAGAGCCAAACTCTTCCAACTCCATTGAGTTCATTGAACTTACAAGGGTGTAAAAATACATATGATTGCACTGACAGTATAACAAAACCTTGCTTCTGAAACCTAATGATTTCCATGAGTTTACAACTGGTTAATTCAGTGTTGGGTATCTGGTTACACTTGCAAGGAGGGAGAGGGAAATAAGCAGTGGCACACAATGCATAAACATAACCTGTAGATCAGCTTCCTCCTTAGTGAATATTAACTAGCTGTGCAAATACTACTGAAGATAAAAGGTATAAATTTATTCAAGCTACAGCACAAAGTCAATTCTTATGCAGGAAAAAAAATCTTACCCTCTGACAGTTGCATGCACAATATCCTTGGAAGAGTAATTTAAGATAGCCCATAATTAATTTATTATTTTTATGGTCTTAGCAGAGTGCCATGAAAATTGTCCTCTAGTTCATGAACAAAGAATACGCATATGATAAAGAAAGTGATTTAGGGTCAGTATTCTGGCCACACTAAAGTGAGGAAGACCTTTGTTATACACACATGAACCAAGAGTTTCATCCCAGAGAAGGTAATAATAGTTAAAAGTTACATGCCTTATGGATACGCAGTATGACTCCCGAGCCTATATAGCCCATAGCCAGCCTTCCTTGCTAGGTAGGCCTGCTATATTTCCAGGCCGAAACATCAGAGCAATGGACAGAGAATGACATCAGTGTAACCTTGTTTGCAAGAGCAAGCGTCTATGGATATTTTATGGCAGAAATATACATTACTAAGTACCTAGGGATGCTCAAGTGAACCTCATTTCACATGTCCCTCCTCCAACTTTCCATGCACTCGCTCACACAGTCATACTTAAATTTGCTCTGTGTGAATACATTCAAGTGTTCCATATCAGTTCTTACTCAACTGCTAACAGTATCCCAGTTTCCCCCACCTCCTGCTTCAATTTATTGAAATGCAGATCTTGACACTTTCTCACATCTTAAATAAATGCAAATCGGCAAGTCAAAGGAGCCTACAGTACTTGTTCTCACAGTGAAAACAGAGATGAATTGGCACTCTGCCCTCTGGACACACTTGCAGATGCAATCACACAAAGGGAGTTTCTGTGATAGTGCCATGCATGCACACTGAGCAAGAACAGCCTGCATGTGAATCAAGGACCACACATATAATCCTGCACTTGAGCATCCCCAGGTAATTTGCAACTTTTATTTCCACTCCTAGTGTCTGTGAATTGTTATACCAGAAGTATATAAGCTGAACAAGAACAGGATTGCTTATTTGTTTCTCAGGAATCCCATAGCAACCTCTCTTAAATAAATGTCAACTTCCTCTAGTTACTCTACCCATTTAAGCATCCTGCCACATTCAGTCAAAAGTTTTCAGAATCATGCAATGATTTCTAAAAATCCACTGAGGAATCTTGGGAGGTCGGACATGGTACGTCAGATGGATAGAGTTTGGAACACAACTATTCCTCAACACACCTGGCCCCCGGTTTCTTTAACTAGAACTTTTCCTTTTCTAAAAAGGTCTCATTTCAAAAATGTATGACAAGGCGAATCAGTGTTCCAGCTGCGACAGTGCACCTACTGGCACACCTCTCTCTGTTGCTGTGGTTCACCCACTTTCCCTGAACAATGAGAAATTATGGGACACAACCTCTTGTAACATTTGTTTTCTTATAAATGATAGTGTATTAGTCACTGATGGTGTTTTCTGTAATTCAGTGTTTATTCACAAACACATGGTTGAACAAGGGCCAGCAGGTAGGCCCATAGGCAGTGCCAGTTCCCAAAGTGATCAGTTTTAAAACAACAGCAATGTATCTGCAGCTTCTGGCAAGGGAAAAAATGGTTTCTCCTCTGTGGCCAAATTCAAACTGCCCCCTTTCCAGATTTCCCGTTTGACACCCAACACTCATAGTAGGCAATCCCATTCCTAAACTGTTTCTATCCAGGTGAGTATGAACTGGCCATTCAAATGACAGAGGTGATCAATTTCCTCGGCCTCTCATTTAGCATCAATTGCTAGTGGCCATGCCCATGCTAAAGGAAGATTTTGAATAACAGGATAACCCATAGTTTCAGTTGGGGGGTAGCTGTGTTGGTCTCCAGTAGAAGGATAAGATTTGGGTCCAATTGCACTTTAAAGACCAACTACATTTCCAAGGTATACCCTGGAAATCTTGTTGGTCTTTAAGGTGCTACTGGACCAGGATAACCCATAATAATACACATTTTATAGAAGCTGAATCTAAGCTCACAGACACATAACATGTGCATGCCCTTCTTGTCACTTTTTTATTTAATGTACTTAGAGGAGATTGAGATTATTATTATTGTTGTTGTTGTTGTTAATAGTAGTATTAGTAATAATAATAATAATAATAATAATAATATTTATATCCCTCTCTCCCCGCAAGCGGGCTCAGGGCGGGTCACACAACAGAAGATAAAATATACAATAGAATAAGTTTGCCTGGGTTTGCCTAACAATAATTGTGTACATAAGCATCTCTTTATATTTGTGAGTGGGCTAAGATATATTTGTGCATTTTCAAGCAAGGAGAGTTTTTTCCTTTAACAGAGCAGTCTCTTACTCTCAACTAGTTTTAAACAGCAAGTGGTGGTATTATTTATTGCTTAGCATTGACAATGTATTCATTGCTGTGGAAAAATAGGCCTCAAACCTGCCAAGATTTATACATGAGAGTACCCACCTTTAGTTCAAAATTCTTTGCCCTCAGTATCTTTTTTTTCCTGATTTCATTAATCATGTCTTCAGAATACCGATTTTGTAGATACGGTATTCATGTCTTCATCCTGTGACTTTATTTCTTCTGGGGAAATGCCAATAAGCAGACAAATCCACAAGTTACAAATCTAGAGGAAATGGCACTTAAATGAATTGCACTTGCTCTAGTATTTTATGAAAATCAAAGCTTAAAATGAACATATTTTCATGTTTCCCTTTTTGGCAATGTGGAAGAAAATGGACCCTCACCCTTTCCTAAGTTACATTGCTTGGTCAAGTAATGCTGATGACACAGTGGCCAGCTCCTATGTAATTTTGTTGAAAATCATAGAGCAGCACCTGAGACTCTTGTAGTAGCATGCTACTCCCAAACTGGCTTTCAGCCTAGGGAAATTTATCTGAATGATAAGATGCACAGTTGGGTTTTATTGAGATGCCAATGAGCAAATCATAATTTGACTGTGACACATACAGGCTTCCTGGTTTAGAATTCTGGTATGCAGGAAGGAAACAATTCCCAATTTGTTATAGGCCCTGAATTTGGACTTTGCAACATGTTATGGCTAGATCAAACACTTCTTAAACTAAGAAGTTTTCAGCAGAAGAGCATGAGAGAGGAAAAGGAGCAAGGAGCATGTGAATTTGAGAATTCCAGACTAAAATTGTTATGTGGTGGAGAATTTCTTTTTCTGAAATATACTTTTTTAGATAGAGCCATTGATTCCTTTTATTCTCTTTTAGGAGCAGGATTTCATTTCTTTTTTTAAAAATCAAGGCACCCTTCTGTAACTTCAGCTTTTGCAATTGTTCTATGTTATACATCCCAGTGTGGTGCTCTAGTAAGAAGAAAGAAAGGCTTGGGAAAACAGTAACTGCCTCTGAGCATATACAGAGTGAAATTCTGAAGTTTTGCAGAATCTTCCTTCCTGCCCATTCTCTCTTTAAATTTCTCTTTGATAAAAAAGGAATTGATTAGAAACTGGCTCCAAATTCCTAAAAAGAGAGAGAAAAAGGACTGTTGGATTTCAGGGAGAAACTGTGTAAAAAGGAAGTAAGAGAATTTCAGATTTTGTCTCATCATAAATAAATTATAGCTTGTTTGTGACATCTGAAAGCAGCTTTATATATGCTGCAATTCAATTTGCCCCCAGTCCTCCCTGCAATGTGCTGAATTTTAGTTGTTGTAAAACACCTTAGGACTCATTTTTGGCTGAAAAGCAAGGCATAAATATAATACAATAAATCAAAGACACATTCATTCTGAGAGTCAGTTTGGTGTAGTGGTTAAGAGCACGGGACTCTAATCTGGAGAGCCGGGTTTGATTCCCCACTCCTCCACTTGAAGCCAGCTGGGTGACGTTGGGCTAGTCACAGTTCTCTGGAGCTCTCTCAGCCCCACCTACCTCACAGGGTGTTTTGTTGTGGGATAATAATGGCATACTTTGTAAACTGCTCTGAGTGGACATTAAGTTGTCCTGAAGGGTGGTATATAAATCAAATGTTGTTGTTGTTGTTGTTGTTATTATTGCTCCAAATTCTATTTGAAGTGCAATTGAGTGTCAGCCCTATCTGTAAATAAAGAAGAAAAAAATCACAGATTAGCTATGATCATATCATACCAAATTAAGAGGAATGTGCTCTCTCTCTCACTGGTATGATTTAAAATATCAATGAATTTCCAGATTTGTGCAATTCTGTGATGTGGGAATATGACAAAAAAACCAGAACAGGCTTTTGGGAAATGGCAAGTACTTCCAGCAAGGATACACTTTTGTTCTATCATAATGATTAAAGGAACATGTGGCAAGCAGATCCTCAAAGGATATGACCCTTCTGTCCTTCCTGTAAAATCTGGAGGCTAGTGGTAAGAATAAATAAAATTAAAACTCATTGGTGTTGATGTATGACTAATGAATATTTTACAAGATAAAAACATGTTTAAAAGAAAGACAAAACAACTTATATCTAGAGAAATGAAATGTGGGTTTTTGTCTTCCAATATCTAGTTAGACTTGAATATTCCTTCAGAATAATGGTATAGCATTCTGTTTAAAGAGCTCAAATTAGGGATGATTTTGTATTCATTCTTGCAGTTTCAACCTGAAAAATGTTGCTTTGATTTTGCTTTACCTTTGTGTGAATTGAATCTGTTTTATTTTTATATAATTCTGTTTCCTTACATTATATGTATACATGTTGTATATTGCATTTCTAAAAACAACATCTAATTGAATATACCAGTGATGCAACATGTGTACAGAAAAAATATATAATCTTTCCAGCACAAGGTCGGGACTTGATTTTTTTCAGTCCATTTGGTGTCTTTTTGTTGTTGTTGTTCCTCTTCTGTTGTTTGCTTTTGGCCATATTATGATTTTAACTAATTTCTGTTGGTAATTTCTGTTTTACAGCCCAATCCTAAGAAGGGCACGGAAAGTGAACAGGAACCGAACTAAGGCTTGCGAGGGCGCATCTAGCCCGTACGCCCGCGTAAGTGGCCTTCCGCCCGCGCTGGGACGCGGCGCTGGCCCGCCGGCGGGCCAGCACCGGTGCAAGCCACAGGCGCCCGGGCGGCGGCGCAGAAGTGGCGTAGAGCCCTACGCCGACGCAGGGGGGGGCGGGGAGCAAGGCGGGGTCAGAGTTAGTCCGCTCCCTAAGCTCCTCCAGAAGCGGGAACGCCCACAGCGGCGCAAAAAAGCTACGCCACGGAAAAAGAAGGCGTAGCCCATAGGCGTCCATGGAACGGCGAAAAATCAGCCCCCTCTCTGAGCGCCTCGCCCCGCCCCTATGGCCCGAAGGAGCATAGGATGAGAACTATCCCGGGGACCAATCAGCGTGCGCGCCCGGCGTGGACGAGCCCCCCTCTCTGCACCCAATCACCTGCGACCGCGCCCTACAAAACATCCGGCCAGCGCCGCCCAAACCCCCAGGTAAGTGAGCACTCGGCCGGAGGCTCTGCCCGTCTGCTGAGTGGCATTGCCCCTTTGAAAACCGAAACGGGCTGAGGGCATTCACATTGGCAGGCGCAGAATGCACTCCGGGGACTTTGCGAAAAACTGGGGGAACTTCGCATAAAGGGGAAGAGGTGCAAATGTCTGCCTAACTCTCTTTCTACCGTGATAGAAAGAATGACTCCACAGCTAACTGATGCATGCTAGTTGCTTCTAACTAAGCACAAACAAACTAACCCTTCCGTGGCAGAAGGGAATGACACTTTGCAAATTAACCGCATGCTCTCCCGTTTCCTTGCAGGTGCCCTGACTCTGGCGCTCCCACCTGGTGATGACCGACGGAGCGCTGACAGGTGAGGAGGAGGTGGGGGGGGCATTCCGCAGATTAGTGCAAACCGCCCATTCACCTGAACCCACCCGCTCACTTGCCGCTTTGGGTGAGGCCCAGCAGGGGTGGGGGGCAACCATGGCCGCCCCTGGCTGCCTCAGAGGCAGGCGCCTCGAAAACCACATGTGGCCAGGTGTTTGTTGTGACCAGCTCATTCTCTCCCTTAAAGGTAAAGGCTTGCCAAGGCCGAGTGCATCCTCACCAGACCGTCATGCATCAGCTGCTGCCCTCGACCATGTGCAACCCCCCCCCCGGATGGCGGAGTGTGGGGCTTGCCTTGCCAGTGGAATGAGGCAAAGCCCACACGTGTGTTTTTCCCCCACAGGCACGTCCAGGGCATGGCTGCTCCCCCGCGCCCCGCCCTCCCCAAACATCTCTGACGGACGGTTGGCTGCAGCCCAGGAAGCACCGTCGCGCCGCGGCCTGCATCCCAGCCCCGCCCCTCCGAGCGGGAAGGAGGGCTGTGTGGAATGCTCCGGCTCCCTCGCCAGCCTAAACGCAAGCCCGCTCTTTCCAGTGCAATAAAACGAGATGTACAACAACTGTTTTCTGTGTCTGCGAGTCTGACTTCGTCCTCCGCCCCTCCCCCAACACTCCCGTCACATCTCCCCACCTGCACATTGCCACAAATGTATCCGACACACCCCGTCTTGCCTCCCCGCCCCCTCCCTCCCTCCCCCCCTCCTCTGTATTTGACCAGTGTCTGTACCACCCATCTGCCGAAGAGAACTTGATTCTCAGAAGCCTATGCCACAATAAAATTGGATAGTTTTAAAGGTGCTATGGGACCCTTTTTGAATTCGCTACCACAGGCTAACACGGCTAACCCCCCTGCATCTATGGCCAGGTAGAGGGTTGGGGCGGGGCATGTGAGCGGGGAGGGGGATCAATCCCCGGTGGGGAGAGTAGCTGGCACCCGATAAGCAAGGGAGAGGGTGGTGCGAGCTGCCGCTGCAAGGGGGCGGGAGATGGCAGGGGAAACGGTCCACTCGCGGGAACCCTAGCCCCCACCAATGGAGAATCCAGGGTGGTGGCAGGCGGATCCCGGGCAGGAGGTCTCGCGCGCCTGGGGAGGGTCGCCCCCATCGCAGCCGCAGCCCCAGCAACACAGTCCCATGAGCGGCCGCCTCCCAGAGTGGGTCCAGCCCCTCGGGCGTCTGCAGCAGCCCCATTGGTCATTCCAACACCTTCCACCCCAGGGCGTCCTGCCTCGCATCCAATCCCGTGGAGCAGTTGCCAGCCTCCCACGCCAACAGGCCATGGTTGTTGGGAGGGGTGGGGTGTGCCTCTCAAGTCCGTGCCGAAGCCCTGCTCGGGCAGCTCGTCGCCATCCTCGACCCTCCGGCCCCACCCGCTGCAGCAGCTCCACCCGCCCCAGAGGCACCCCTCCCTCGGGCCCAGTTGCGTGTGAGAGGCCGGGCCCGTGGACGGCCAAGGGGGTCCGGCCTCCGGCCTCGCCGGTGACCGCCGCTGCCGCCTTGGGGGTGGGGTGGGGTGTTTTGCTGCACAGGCGGCTCTCCTACACGCCTCCCCTTCCTCACGTCTGCTGGGGGAGGTGGGATGATATAATAATAAAGGCTGATTTCTGTGCAATGGGTGTCTGTGTTCTTTGCCTTGGGATGGGGACGAGGGGGCAGGCCCGCTGTGTCTGCCTCTTGGTGGCGGCCTCAGGCCAGCCCTCCCCTTCGGCGCCACTTGGGGGCTGTCCCCTGCTGCCAGAGACTGGCTGCTGCCCTGGATTCCTCATGGCAGGGCGCCTGCCAGTCCCATGCCAACCTCTCTGGACGCGGCCGCCACGGACTTGGTGCTACATTGGGCAAACGGGGGAAAGGCTTCTCAGACTACGCCCACCCCTCTCCTTCCCGACTGCGAGCCCCGCCCGACACACGAGCCGAGGCAGTCTGCCAGCATGGGCGTGGTTTGCCTGCTGCTCTGGGGCCTGGCCGGGATCGCGTGCTGCCCATAGGCTGCGCCTTTCCTGGCCCCTCCCCCTGACGCTTGTCAGGAACAGCGCCCTTTGGCTGCGCCTGGCGGCGGCCGTGGATCAGACCCGCCCACAACACTTTCTGGTTCTCCAAAATTGCATCTCTGCGCCGCTGCGGGCGCCGCTGCGGCTACACTTTGCTGGCACAGGATCCGGCCCGGCGGCGCCGCCACACCACCAGTGCAGCCGCGTCGGCGTTGGGGCCGGCCATAGGATTGCGCTGTTAGTGCTGCTGGCTTCTTTAGTTTGATTTTAGTTTTCAGCCATCTGATTGGTTTCTATATTTGTTTATATTTTGCTTACATTGTTATACGGGTTGTTTTAATTGGAAAATACTGTTGTGTACCACATTGAGCAATTGCAGTGGTCAAGTAAATAAAGAAATATAAAACCAGCCATGAAAAGCAAAGAGCTATAAGTGAATATACGAAGACACAAAATAGGAAACATCTGCTCAACCACAGACAAGTAAACCTGCAGCTCTTTAATGGCAAGTGGCTTAAAAGAGCGTTTGAGGTAATTGCAAGTAGCAGTGGGCAGCAAGAAAAATTTTGTTATAATTTCAGATCTGAATTATTTGGGGAATGGACAGTGATTGCTTATTTCTAGGTAGAATATTACCAATTCAGGATTGAAATCTGTGGTTTTTCAGGTTCTGGAGTTCAGAATCATTAGTTTCAATGGGAAATGTATAAGAGGGTCTGAAACAGCTGTTTATAAAGATATTGGCAGTGGCACCTAATTTGCCCACTCTCCCCTAAGTTTAAACATATTAAAAGGGGGTTTATTTTACAGAACTTCAAAGAAGGTGCACCTTTGAGCATGCACACTTCTCATTACTGAGTCCTATGAGACAAAAATGGCAGTCAAGCAGCAGCTTAGCAGGAGACCACTGGCCAGTTGACCACTGGCATTAAAAAAAGAAAAACACTGTCTGCATTCATTTCATTTCTCTACTCTTACAGTGGCTGACTATTAAAGAATACCTTTCTACTGAAAATTCTACATTTGCCACCTTTCCTTGTTGGGTCTCTTGCTTGTTTCCTTTCACAAAGTAAAGAAGGCTTCCATGGCAGAAAACGCTCATTCTGTTCTGCAGGTCTGTCAGTATTCCCTATGGGGACTTTTGGGCAGGGGGCTGGAGTGGCTAGTTTTCAAGCAAAAGACACCAAAATTACAGTGGAACTAGTGCTGCATGCCTGCTAGAGATGCTCACATTTCAAGAGAATTGGACCAAGGGGTCCAATTCTATGGGCCTCTGAACCAGGTGCCCCTCGCTATTCTACTTGCAGAGGAAAAAAGGGCTCTGCTTCCACAAAGGAAGGAAGGAAGGAAGGAAAAGGAGTGAGCCAGGGCCACAGCACTGCTGGGCCCTGCATCTGGCTTGCACAGGCTGGGAGCCACCTTCCCTGGGTCATGGCCCAGGATACCAGTAGAATCAAAGAAAAACATGAGCACTGGCTGTGTTGCTGGTGGTAACCAAACATGAAAAAACTCATAAATTTTCTAGTGAGGAGAGTTTCAGAATTCCCAAGAATTCCGTATCGGTATCACCATTCCGAAAACTTACATTAAGAATTGAAACCAGCGATGTTTGTATATATATATGTTCAGCTTGGGAATTTTGTAATGCACAGCCTCCTCTATGCTATACCTCTAAATCAATTGTAGCCATGGCAACACCTATCTTAGCCCTCAAAACTTTGATAGGCAGCTCTTCCTGCTAAGCAGAGAGCTCCCATTCTTCTCTATGCGAGCAAGGAGTAAGAATGAATTTCCTAGGCAATGGCTGGAAAGGTGTCTGTGTGGTGAGTGAGGGGACTCTTCCTTCACCCTTTTCTGTTTGATTTTGCCTCATTGCAACTTTTTGGTGCTGCAAGTCAATTGGCATTTGTGACTCCATTATCTACTGGAAGTTTCCTGGGAGTGGCTGCTTTGGGGGGTCGAAATGCAAACTTTACCAAACTTGGAGGGTGGCTGGAGAAGATGCTTCTGAAGACTCTCTGTGAGTTTGGGCTCTCTGGGTGTGAAAGGGGTGAAGCCAGGGCTGCTGGAAATGACAGACCATGGACCAATGAACTGGTCTGTGAATGGGGCTGGGCCATGAAAAGTTCGTGGTCTGTGAAAATCAATGGACCATGGGCCAGTGGTCCATGCTGTTTTCCCAGTCCATTCCCACCTCTAGTTCTAAGAATCAGTATTGTACAGTGGCTAGAGTGGCTAGAATAAGGATCGAAAAGACTGGAATTCAAGGCCTACTACATAGTTTGGTCCTGTCACTGCTAGGCTAATGTACTTCACAGGGTTGCTGTAAAGATAAATTGAAGGAGAGGAGAACAATATAACTTGTGTCTTTGGGTGCAGAGTTGTGATAAATACAAGTTGTTAACTTATATAACAAATGTGCAGACAGTTAATAATGTTGAAAGGTAATCACTGATTTCATACACAGCTTTATTGTGCTTAGTAGGGGTGTGCAAAGGCATCCTGGTTCGTGTTTTCCGAATCTGGTAAACCCGAATCGAGAAGCTGATTCGGGTTTAGCAGAAACCCGAACCGCCCAGCCGATTCGGGTTTACCCATTCGGGTTGATTCGGGTTGATTCGGGTTAGCTTTTTCAATGGGAAAAAGCCTCCCCCAGGCTTCTCTGAAGCCTGGGGGAGGCATTTTCCCACCGAATCAACCCAACATTGGTGGGGGTCTTCCTCTAACTCCCCTCTAACAACCCCCCAAGATTCACACCGATTGGACTTTGGGGGACCATGTTATGCCCCCCCAAACCAGGTCCCCCTATACTCGCCTAAAAAAAGGGCATAGCTTTAGGTTGCTGCTGCTCATCTTCCTTCATTTTTTCCTATGGGGGAAAAATGAAGAGGCAGGCTTCCTTTGCCAGGGGTGGCATTTCGCATGCAAAATGCCCCCCAACCCTCAGAGGCCCTTCTCCCACCTTTCCTCCCACCCCCCATCAAGGCTCAGCCTGCTTCCACTTGGGGGGCATTTCATGGCCTCCTCAAGTAGGTGCTCTTTTCTCTACTACAGCTGGGGGAGGCTTGTCTTGCCAGGGGTGGCATTTTGCATGCAAAATGCCCCCCTACCCTCAGGGGCCCTTCTCCCACCTTTCCTCCCACCCCCCACCAAGGCTCAGCCTGCTCCCACTTGGGGGGGCCATTTCATGGCCTCCCCAAGTAGGTGCTCTCAGCCCCCAAAGTCCACCCCTTACAGCCCCACACAAACCCAATTCCCCCCCAGCTGCCACACACAGACCCACATATTAGCCCCTCACAGACCCAAATCCACCCCCAGCAGCCCCACACCCATAACCCCAGGAACAGGCTGGCAAAGGCCAGCCCTCTCCCTTTGTTCCCTATGCTGGGAACTTCTAAACTCTCTTTCCCTGGGCAATTCTGCACAGCCCAGGGGTGCCACAATGGTGGACACACTTCTGAGTGCCAGCTGGTCCCTGTGAAAGAGCACCTGAACCACAGACACCCTCCCTCAAATTCCCCCACCGCCTACAGAGATGGCTGGCCAGCCAGCCCCGTTGTTCCCTATGATGGGAACCAACTGCACAACAAAGAATAAAACACGAACAACACAAAATAAAGTTTTTAAAAATTATTTTCTCCCTTTCAAAGTACAAGTAGGCAAAGCATTATGCCACATTACACCAGCAGTCCCCCACACAGAAAAATAACACAACTCACTTAACATCAGAGAATCACAAAAGCACAATTCCTGTCAGAAACACTTTATTTCTTGAACAGCTTTAGGTTACACAGCAGGGGGGCACACCAAAGGGCATTCCAGCATTCCACCTCACAAAAATAACACAACTCACTTAACATCAGAGAATCACAAAACACAATTCCTGTCAAAAACACTTTATTTCTTGAACAGCTTTAGGTTACACAGCAGGGGGGCACAACAGGGCATTATAGCAGTGTACTACACAAAATAATACAACCCACTTCACCGTTTTTGACAGCAATTGTGTTTGGGTGATTCTCTGATGTGAAGTGAGTTGTGTTTTTCCGAATCAACCCGAATCGGGGTTATTCGGTTTTTTTCGGGTTTTCCAAAACCCGAACTGCACACCCCTAGTGCTTAGCCTTCATTTTATTTGGTAATGCTGTAAAAACATTCCATTGCTGTGGTTTCTTGGGATCTAGAAGGAGTTTTGTTTTCATCTTAGCATCTTCTTTTTTCTCATGTGTGTCATAACCTACCACAGACAGACAGGTAACTCATATAAGTTCAGCAAAACTTGGGTACACTTCATGGACTAGTTTTGTTTCATGCTTAAGAGTGTGTGTGTGTGGGGGGGGGGTTATGATATCGCTGTATTAATAAACTGCTGTTTCAGCATGAGGGAAGGTTGGACCACTAACAATGGGAACTGTGTGCATAACAGTATACTGGTACCCATATACTATGAACACAGTTTGGCTCTGAAGTTTGGAAAGTCTGGCTATGTGGGACAAAGATCTGAATCAATTTTACTTAGCTCTCGTTGTCTCTGACATTTTAATTAAAATGTTATGAAAGGATTTTGATCCTATTAAGGTTTTTAAGCTCTTAACTTTATTATATATGTTTTTGCAAGGCCTAAATGGCTTGGCAGTATCACTTTCAATTTTGAAATAAGTAAAATAATAGTGTAGAAAGGGAATGAGATCCTGGTTTGCTTACATAATCTGATGAGTGTACTGTAAAGATTTGCAGAGCAGTAGTGTCAAAATGAATTACTAACAGTACAGTCCTAAGGACATTTTCCTGGGAGTAAGCCCCATCAAATAGACCTGAGTGGGATTCTGAATAGTTTTGCTTAGAATGTCTCTTTAAGAGTGCAGGGGGAGGCACATCTGAGCACCTAAGCACAAGCATCACTGATCTCACTAGAATTTACTTCTGGGTGACTATACACTAGAGCTACACAGCTGCAATCCTGTGAAAACTGTGCAATGGAATGACTTCCAGTATTGGGAACTCCCAATGCAAGTTCTCAATGCAAGTTCCATTTCTAATACAAGCTGAAACAACAAAGCCCAACAGAACAACACTGAATCAAGAGACTCCCACCAGAAACAAACTGAAGCAAGGGAACAACATCAGACTAGAGAATTCTTCCAGAACTGAAGTAAGGAGAACCACCTCAAGCCACAGAATCCCACCAGTGTCAAACCAGAGAATCCCAGCAGAACCAAACTGAACGAAGAACACTGTTGCAAGCCCAACAGAACCAGTATCACTCAAAGAACCAAGGAAGGTAGAACCCAGGGCCAATGCAAGCAAAACAGAACCAACCCCAAACCTTTCTACTTACACACCTTGGTTAAAACAAGGTATTTATCATTACAGAGGGAAAACAATTTGCATAGTTATAGTAGTCCCCACCCTCAAAACTCCTTTGCCTTCTCCAACCAAAGTTCCAGAGTCCCCAAATGATGGCCTATCAAACCAGGGCTTTAGTCATGGTCCCTTAAGAATGCAGCTTTCAGCTAATGTCTGGGGTAGCCAATGTCCTGGAAGCACTGTTTTCCTGCAGAATCTCATAGCATGCTACATTTTCTGAGAACCAGGCAACCAATGTGAAGAGAAAATTGCAGGGCCAGCCTCCTCCCTAAGAAGTGATTTCAGCCAACTAAGAGTAGGAGTAGGAGGATCTACACCAAAAGCAGTGAGCTCCAGTCTAAAGAAATAGTCTGGTGGCCAATCCATTGTCCAGGAAGTTACTTTAGAGAATGAGAGTTTGCACCAGAAAATGTTAGGTCAGCAATGTGAAAAAGAGCTCAGTAACAAAGTCTTGAGTTAGAGTCCAATTGAACTTGTTTTTGTCGTAGTTCCTGTCTGCTGTTTTTCAGCTGAGGCCTTCAGAAAGGTTCTCCCCACTCTACCATCGGCCATTCAAAAATAACCAGCCCTTGTGCTTCACAACCTACTAAGGTTATAACGAGCAAAGTAGTTAATACATTCTTCCCAGTATGCAAATTAAGTAGTTGTTTGCTCCGTCCAACAATCTATATTACCAAAGTTCTATACCTTCATTGGTTCATTTCAGTTCAGTGTTTTGTCTGAAATTTAAGTCAGATACTATTGGGACAGCCTGCCCACTAAGCATGCCTAGGCTATTTGTTGGGATTTTACAAGTGTCATTCTCTTCTGTCATGAAAGAGTTAATCTGTTTGTGTTTAGTTAGGCACAGCTAGTTTAGCATGAAGGCCAGTTAGATGTTGAGTTGATCTTCCCGCCAGGGAAAAGGGGAGTTGCATGCTTAATGAACTGATCTAGGATTGATTATTAGCTGACCAGGTTTATTGGGGGCAATTAACATTCTTCCCTTTGTCCAGGACGCCATTGCTCTCAAGTCAGTTAAACCATTGTTTCCAGCATGTAGGGATGTAGGAACTACGTTAGCTCTTCTTTATTTTATCACCAATGTAACCTTTATTATTTTACCCTTTATGTAGTAAACATTATTTTATAAGTTGAACACACATGTCTCTGTGATTCTTTATCTGCTGTACAATACTCTACTCTGCTAATCATAATCCTAAACCAACACTATTGCCTAAGGTGTTACAGGGTGGGGAGGTGCTTAGAGTATGGAAAGGCCTTTGGTTGGTCTTGGATGCGATGTTCCCTTTCTACAAGTTTTTTGGCTAAAATTGGTTTTTGTGTTATGTTTTGGTAAAAAAATTGCTAAATATGTAACTTGTGTGTTACATTTTGTGATAGTTTTTGTGCCTGCATTCAGTATGGAGAACCTCTCTAATGGCAGTTGAAGGCACTTATTACACAGGTTTATGATCAAGTTATTAGCCTGATCTACTCATTAGCAAAGTTCAATCATAGTTTGCTTTTCTTTGCACCTACACAGGTTGGGTGCATCATTTAAATAACCTATAGTTTGTACACTGCTTTTTCTTCTGTGCAGTCGGCAGTATTCATCATGTATCGCAAAATCCCTACAACCCCATAGGGTAGTGTGTGAACAAGAGTTCTGCCTTGAGTCTTGGCAAGAAAGGCAGACTATAATTGAATAAATAAATAAATTCCAGATCTAGACAGTTTGCCTTTGTCATTAACGAACATTGAGATAGGAAGCTGTATGGAAGAGAAGGACACACTTCACATCTGTAAGTCACTAACTATAAAATGTTAATGTTTTGTGTACTTAAAGAATGTAGTAAACGACAGATGGGAAGATGGCAGTAACAAAAGGGAGAATGCATGGGAAAGTGGTATAAGAATGCACATATGTAATCTTTTTGCACAATCAAACATATGCAAACTGTTTAAACATAAGAAAACAGTTTGTTGAATGTTGGGCTGTGTTGATTGCTACTTGCAGACAGATTGTAAGGCAAACTGATGAGTGATTAGGCATCCCAGGTCTTCACTGTACTTCCTTGGGAAAAACATTGGCATGCAGCTTAGAAATGGCAACCTTTGAGCAACTACTCCAGGAATCCTGACTGCAGAATAGATTTTACATAGCATTTTGGACACGGATGTCAATGGAAGGCAATCAGTTGTGTGTGTGTTTGTATATAATCTTGCCTCAAGACAAAAGGCTAGAGCCAGCCCTGTTGTCTGACAGGCGATAGCAGTTTTAGATAAATGTATGTCCTGTTTTTTGCTCTAGATTAGCAGTGTGCTATTCAGCTTTTTCAGTAGTGGGAACAACTAAAGAAAGTCAAACACCATGAAATTATAAAAGTTATGAAGTTCTAACTTGAAGTAATAACCTCCCATAAGCCAAAAAAAAGAGGGGGGGGGGTTAAAGCATCCAGCACAAGAATTTTTCACCCATTGCCTTTGAGAATGAGCAACTAAATTTAGATAATGATCCAGGTATTGATCCTTGTATATATGTTCCTTAATGGAACATAACTCCAAAGGAATACAATAGGCATTGGTGGAGAAAGAAATAGCACATAATCTGGCTATCAATTTACAAGCTGTGCATTAGAAAGGTCATGGAAGCTAAAGGGATTTATCCATTGTAAGTAAGAGAGATCTTTGTGCTGAGGGAAACACAATCCAGATTATAACCAACCCCAGGATGTTCTTATAAGGAGTCATTGAGCACCTACAGCAACATGCACTGACAGAACAGTGCAGGCCTGTCATCACTGGGAAAAGACCACAGCTCTGTCCTCACTGTCATGGACCTGCAAGGAGTGATTCCAAGTAGGATTATTTAAAAAGGATTCTTAAGGGTATCATGCAAGTGTTGCTAGCCTTGTTGAGCCTGCAGGCTCTTTGGGAATTTGGGGGAAGTGTATTAGGAGCCACAATAAAATGGCTGCCATTGAGGACAGTTCAGTATTTATCTTCTTCAGGAGCCTGGGGTGAGAGATCTTCTCTTGTAATATATATATTTAAACTTATATTTGGGAAGGGTTGGTGTTGGAATTTCTCCACCCCCTCGACACACTTGTTAAAATGTTGCCATTAAACAAAATACTTCAGAGGGAAAATATAAGAGTTCAGGTTTTGAAGGGACTTAAAGATCTTTAAGTAAATTGTGTGGTTGCCCAAACTCACAAATGTTTATCTGACTTGAAATAAATTGTGGTTGGAGACCAGCCATACTTACAATATGCAAGTCTTTCTAGGATCAAGGGCTATTAATGAGCAATCCAGATGAAACTTTAAGCCTGGACTCGGAGGGAATGGACTGGAGCTTGACCGCCCCCTGCCAGTCCTCTTTGCCACCATACTGACTGCTCCATCCTCCCCTCACCTTGAGCATACCTCAAAGGCATCTAGAGAAGTGGTGGGAGGTCGTGTGAAGGCCAAAGTTTCGAGGAAAACTAGGGCAGACATGAAGGAATGTGAATTGGTGACAAAGGAAAGAGAAGAGGATGAAGGAATGTGAATGGGGTAAAGGAACACAAAGTGAAGAAGTAAATTTAAAAAAAAGGTTAAATGAGTGTGGAAGTGGTAAGGGAGTAAGGCAGCAGGGAAGCAAATGTTGTCAAGAAACGAATCTGAGGATACCATGGTGTTCATGGGTACTATGTTGGAGATCACTTGCATAGTGGTTAGTGTATAGACTAGGATAGGTGACCTTTGTTCAAATTCCCACTCATTCTCTGTGAGGCGCATTGGGTAGCTTTTAGCCAGTTTCTCTGTCTCTCTGCCTTGACTGAACTACTACACAGGTTTTTGTGATGATAAAGGGAAAACTAAACACCACCCTGAGCTTCTTGGAAGAAGGATAGGACAAAAACATGATATAAGAACTAAGAAATAAGATATAAGAAATAAGAATTTTTCCTTTTTTGTGTAGACCACCTGCATTGGTTAATATTCTTTAGACATGTTAACACATTCTGTCATTTGTGAGGCAACCAGAATCATCACTATGTTTTGCTGTCTATGAACATATAAAATGTGCTAGATTTTAACTTGTAACTTTAATGTGTAAACCTGCTGTCCCTAGTTATCACTAAAACTGAAGCACAGAGCAATTTCTGAATCTGGGACTGGCCTGAGGAGAAAAACATATGGAAAACTGCACAAGAGAAGCCAGACAGACCAGTGAGCTATTCTCTTAACAGCAGTAGGCTATATCAAGAGGTCTGGTCCTATCTAATGTTCTAGATTTGGTTTGTTCCCCAGTTTGAACAAGCCACTGTGGGAGCCACTGTGATGCATGTGATAGACTACCTGGCTTTGCTTTCACATTCTCCTGACTCACAATATGACAAGAACATGGCCAGATAGTATCATGGTTTATTTCTTCTTATCGGGTGAGCTTGAGGGGAGCCCAAACTAGGTGTAGCAGTGAAGTCCTTGTTATGTTCTTTCAAGGCTATTATTGAAAGTGGGAGAACTGGGGAGCAGAATGAAGGCTGCCTTTCATTTTTTTTAAAAAGCTGGGCAAAGGAGATGTGGAAGCCAGTGACTTGTTTCAATAGAGGCCAAGCTGAGAGGTGAGGATAATCATTAGAAGGATAAATTAGTCTAACATTAGCTGTCAGTAATCGTGTGCAGAATTTAAAAGTCTACTTAAGATAATTTTAAAGCTCTTCTACAATGCTATCCCATTATGTAATTAAATGAAGGTTTATATCACAATGCTTATTCAAGTCTTGCGTGGGAATGTTTATTTTGAGTTAATAACAATAATAAATAAATAAATGAGCTGTCTTATTTTGAGAGGAGTATAAAATGTTCAATTATACTATAGCAGTGTTGGCATTTCAAAAACCAATGAAGTATTAAACTGTAAAACAGAACACAGAAAAGAAACAGGTCTTGGCAGGCTGTCTACCGGACATGCTTGCAATATGCACCATAATCTCTAAAGGGAAGAGGCATCACTAGAGACACGAGATAAACCAGAACTTGAGACTGGTAGATCTGTGTTTACAGCCATGGGTCTTTCATTCAAAAGTTACCGTATCAACATGGAGGAAACTCTTTCATCCTGCATTGTTTTGTCTATGCACTTCTGGGCTGCCACATTCAGTTTCAATGGGGCCTCCAAGGTTTTTGCAAGTCCAACATCCCATGTTCTCCTGCACTTTCATATTCATATTCATTTGGATTAGCGTGCATGTGCGGTTCACATAAGAGAAACATATCATACTAATTCATATTCATATCCCTCTGCCTGGCTATTAAAAAAAACAATAAAGTGAATAAATAAATTTAGCTATGGAACCAAACACTTTCTTTTTAAAAAATATTTATTTAGTTTTTCAAATATAACAGTAACAAACAAAACATTAACAGTGAAACTTGGTTTCCAACATTCATTCGTACCTTTTTATACATCAATGTCAGTTATGCCATTATAACAATAAGGTAAGTAGCTGAGTTTGTTGCCTTACTCTAGATGGTCAGCAGTACATGAAAATAGTCTTTAGGTCTAAGTAGCTGTTTTGCACATTCATCTTTAGATAAAAATTCTAGTATTGGGTACTATGGCCAACATAGGCAGGGTCCAGATAATGGTTGCTATTACTCTGGAGTTTACACTAGTGTAAATCCTGTGCTCTCCCAGTATTAAATTTAAAGGAGAAAAGAAATAGATAGTGTTGGAACTTGGAAGGAAGACGAATGCTTTTACAGAGACTTAGCAGCTTTAACCATCCAATCATTATGGTGCTTTCAATAACATTGCCACATTAGTCATGGCACTGGTCAGCACATAGAGTCAGCACTCAACTTATTCTGTACATTTTCCTATATACTTCCTATATATAGGGCAAAGAGAGGGAGTTCCAGGGCAAAGAGCAGGAGTTCCAGATGCTTACTTTAGAGTATGGATAAAGGAGGGGGATGAGTGGAAAATGGCGTTCAACACCCCTTTGGGGCAGTATGAGTAATTAGTGATGTCTTTTGGATTACAAGGGGCTCTGGGGGTTTTCATGAATTTGATCAATGAGGTTCTCCACAAATACCTTTACAAAGGGGTGGTGGTTTACCTAGATGATGTGTTACTGTATTCACAAGAGTATGATTCTCACGTGAAATTGGTGCGGGAGGTATTGAAAACCCTGCACACACACCAGCTACCTGTTAAACTGTCCAAATATGAGTTTGGACAGTTTAACAGGTCACAAGAAGGACTTTCTGGGATATCGATTATTGGGCCAAGGGTTGGGGATGGACCCAGCCAAGGTTCAATCCTGTCCTGCTTCCAGTGGCTGCCGAGTCTGCAGAGTGCTGCTGACAGGTAACAAGGCCCAGCTGGCAAGGCGAGGAATGTGCAAAGTCCGTAAATCAAGGGAGTAGTTGAGGACAAGCCGGGTCAGAGGTCAGAGAGACAGTTCCAAGGAGTAAACGCAGGCAGTACAGTAGCAGCTTAGAGAACTCGTTGAAGCCACGCTGAAAGGAGCCCTCCCTCTGGCTTTTATACTCTGAGAGCATTCGGTCAGCTAGCACAGCTGCTTCAAGTCTCCTCCTCTGAAGCCCCTCCTTCCTCTGAGAAGGCTGGCCTGTTCAGAGCCCGGAGGCATGCAGATTGACGTCAGGTCTGTAAGTCTCTTCTGTCCCTGCTACTCCGACGTTGCTCTCGATAGTCTGGAGATGTTGGAGGGGATAAGGAAGCTGGCTGCATCTGGGCTGGTGGCTCTGGGTGGGGAAGGGGGGCTTCTGGCTGGGATTCAGCATCTGACCGTTCAGCTGTGGTCGGCTGCTGGGAGGCAGGCTGCTCCTCCTCAGGAGGAGCAAGGCTGTCAGCAAGCGTCAGCTGTTCCAGCTCCTCCTCCTCTGAGGACTCGTCAAGCTCAGGCTGTACTATGACAAAGGCATAGTTGAATGGAAGGCCCCCAAAACCCGATGGCAGTTGCAATCATTCCTGGGGTTCACTATTTTTACCGACTCTTCATAAAGAACTTTGCTCAGATTTCACTACCCTTGACAGACTTCCTGAAGACAAAGGGGAAGGGGCCCCAGGAGACAAAGCCTAGCGCTAAATTAGTCTGGACAGGAGAGTGCCAGGAGGCTTTTGAGAGCCTCAAATGATTATTCACCTCTGAGCCGGTTCTACACCACCCTGACGAGAACTGTAAATTTGTGGTCTAAGTGGATGCCAGTGATGTTGCAGTGGTGGAAGGGTAATCCTACAGGAGGATGACAAAGGGAAATTACGCCCCTGTGCTTATGTATCTAAAAAGTTTTCTGAGATGGAACGCCACTGGGCGGTGTGGGACAAAGAAGCATCTGCCTTTGTTATCTTTATGCACCTGGAGGCATTGGCTAGAAGGGACTAAAATGCCTTTTGAAGTATGGACTGATCATAAAAAATTGGAAGCGTTATGCGCCCCTTGCAAATTGGGTGCCAAGCAATTACAGCAGGCGGAGTTGTTTTCCTGATTCAATTTTGTGCTCAAACACCTCCCTGGCAAATCAAACTTCCTGGTGGACGCCCTCTCACACCTCCCCCAACATGACAGTCAAAAAGAGGAGGTAGTGGACACTATGTTTTCACTTGTGCAGCTGGGAGGGGCTGTTGTCACTAAGCAGCAGGCTAAAGTGAAAGCCAAAGCAGAGCAGCCTGACCTCACAGAGTGAGAGGAAAAAGTGAAAGCTGCAGTGGAAAAGGAGGGGGAGGACATGCCTAGATACGAGCTTGTGCAAGGCGAACATGGAGGCTGGTACAGGCAAGGGAAATTGTACATTTTTGCTGGTCTGAGAGGTCCTAAAAACTTGTCTTGATGCCAAATGAGCTGGGCATTTTGGATACCTCAAAACATTGCACCTGGTGCAGAAACAATTTTGGTGGCCTAAAATGAGGTGTGATGTGTTGCAATATGTTTCCACTTGCCAAGTATGCTTAATGGGGAAGAAAAGGGGAGGGAAGCCTCCTAGCTTGCTGCGGCCCCTTGAGACTCTGGCTCGGCCATGAGCCACAATATCTATAGATTTCATTACAGACCTACCCCCCTCTAAGGGGAAAACTGTGATTTTAGTAGTGGTGGATTTATTTTCAAAACAAGTTCACTTCATACCATGTTCCAAATTACAGATGGCAAAAAAGCTGGCCGCTTTGTTCATGCAGCATGTGGTATGTTTACATTCTTTACCTGATAAGATAATATCTGACTGAGGATCACAGTTCGTGGCCAAGTTCTGGAAGGAACTGTTGCAAGTGATGGGGACTGAGCAGGGATAAGTTTGCCCTATCATCCCAAGACCGATGGAGAAACCCAAACAGTTAATCAGGTGTTGAAGCAATTTTTGAGATGTTACATTAATTATCAGCAGAGTGATTGGACTGATTTTTTGGTTTCTGCAGAATATTGTCACAATAGCAGTGTCCACAGCTCCATGGGAGCATCCCCTTTCAAAATTGCCCAAGAATTTGAAGGCAAAGTGATATCCTTTATAAGTAACCTGACCCCGACCAAAGGGGGGGACCTGACTGAATGGTGGACTAAGCTAACCGACCAGTGGGAGGGGGAGCAACCAAGTAAAAAACTAGGGTGGAAGTATTTGGGACCTTTTGAGGTCCTCAGAGTAATAAATGAAGTGACTGTGGAACTTAAATTGCCAAAGAACTTAAAACATGTCCACCTCATATTCCATTTCAGCCTCTTTAAGAAAGCCCCACTACCTGATGTGTAGCACCCGGAACCTGGGATCCCACCCACTCTCATCGTGAATGGGCAACCTCACCACAAAGTGGAGGCTATCTTGGACTCTAAATTGAAATGTGGAGATCTGTATTACTTAATTCAATGGACTCATTTTGATAAGAGTAATGTAGAATGGGTTAAGTCTTCTGATGTTAATGCCCCTAGATTAGTACGCCAGTTTCACAGAAAATACCCAGAGAAACCAAGGGCTGAATAGTTCTTGGGGGGAGGGCGGGGAGAATGTCAGATAGGCCTTCAGCATATCTGCCATGCCTCAGGTGTATTGTGATTGTGATAGTATTGTTCCTCTGAGTACATGCAGAGTAAAACCAGCATTCTGTTGATTTGTTGCTAACTGCTTATCTTCCAGGCAACATGTTTTGGTTACCATTTCCTGCTGAAGCCTGAGAACCTGACCTTGGACTTAACACAGAGACTGAGCAGAGCTCCTTTCTCCCTCCTTCCCTTCTTCCCAGGCAATGTGTGCCGAAACCTCCAACGGCCTCTCCTTCCCACTGGATGGAGTGGGATGGAGACAGTGTTCTATAATTGATCCTGCTTTACTACCTTTAGGCATTCCAGTCAATTCCATTGTTACAACCTCTTGAACTGATATCTTTCCTTAATAAAAGCATCTTTAACTCATACAGCAGAGTGATGCAGTGAAGTGATTGGGGAAGTACCTGGCAAGATCTGACAGAACAAGCCAGGAAAAGCCTGCAGCTCTTTCTCCACTACAGCTAATGTCATAGTTCCAGCAGAGCCAACTCAAGTTGTTCAGCTGCCCTAAGCATAGCTTCCCATGCTGCCCTGGTAAGGTGCAGGGTAGCAGCAGAAGTGGCACAGAACTGGCAGTCTTCCCCCATCACTGTTGTCCCCGTGAGAGGGCCCTGAACCCAAGCAGCAGTGGCATGGATTGGAGAAGGCTCCTGCTCCTCCTCCCCATGGTGTCACATAGGTTCAGGCCAGGCCAAAACATCTGGATTTTTAAAAAAGCCTTTACCTCTGGCATGTTTTTAGCTCTTCTTGTCCTTTCTCTTCTCCCAGCTGTGATCATAGAGGGACTCAGATATCCTAGCAATAGACTTTCTTGCCCCAGCAATCAGAATGGGGCAGTTCTTCCTGCAGACATCTAGGATCACATCCAATTACTGCCAAAGAGGGTGGAAGGGACAAGAAGGACTACGAACAGGCTTAATTTAGAACTTTTGACTGTAGCCTGCGCTCGACCCAAATGGTGGCAGCAATATGGACAGCTGCTGCTATCCACATTGGGCCCAAAGCAGCTGTGTGTGCTGCTTGTTGTGCTATGGCCTAGTCCTGGGTTCTTGACTTCTCCCAAGTCACGTATCTGTCAGTGCAGTTCTATGCAGTCTTAATCGAGTCTGAGCCTGTTGATTTCAATTGGATTAGACTGGAGTAACTCTTCATAGGACTGCAACCTGAAAAGTCTACAATCCATTCTATCAGGGCAGAACTACAGAGCCATAGATTAGCACACCACTCATTATATGAGCATATATAATTAACTTGGTCAGGTTCAAATCAAATATAAAAGCCATGCCTTTATTTTAGAGGGGCACACTCATAAGGCATGTCTTAAAAAAGAAGAGTTATGGGGCTATTTTTAGCTCCCATTAAATAAAATAGGGAGAGAATAGGGAAATGTGACGAGCAGAGCATATTTCTGTTCCTAAAAATCTATGGAGCAGAACTTTAGTATCCAAATGCATACCAGTGAAAAAGTTATGTTTGTTTTATTCAAGTTATCATAATCATTATGATACCCCCCCCCCCAAAACCCTCGTTTTCCACTGCTTCATGAGCTAATTTTAAAGCGCGATGTGCTGGAACTTGAAAAAAAAACATGGCAGGGATTGTTAGGATTATTTTATTGTGAGGGGGAGGCCTGTGATGGCTTTAGACTGAAGCTAAGTATAGCTGCTCACCTGCCTGGCAGAACATAGTAATGGGCAATTCATATAATCAATGCTTTTTGACTTAATTTGGCACAATTTGTAGTTTTGCTTCAATGGCTGCTCCCCCGGAAATAGTCTAGTGGAAGAATAATGTTTTTCTGACAGAGATCTCTGAGTTGCAGCCCCCTTTCTTTGTACCCTGATATTTCTCCTCAACAATTTTTCTTTGAGCCTGTGAATAGTTAACAACGAAGTTATCGCAGGATCTACAACAGGAAGTAATTCTAGAAGTATGTACAAAGTTGGATTAGGAAAAATAAATAAATGAAGCTTTAAGTGAGTAAAGCTGCCCTGTGGCAGAGGAATGGAATGACATCAGTTCCACCTTTGGGTACACTGAATACCCATGCATTGGCTAAGATGTGTGTGTGTGGCTTAAATATAAAAAGTTCAATGTATCTATGCCATTAACCAACATAAAATCTGAAGAATGACTATGTGGTTCAATTTATATGCATTGAACGTTATGTGACTTCTGCATATCTTATCGCATGCACATCTTGCAGGGCCATTGTAAAAATGGCCACTTCAATCAGCGAGAACACTGCACACTTACTCAGAACATCCAAACATTTTATAACCATGATACTTTGCATTGTGTGAAAATCCTTATTTTCCCATTCTTGGTAGAACTAGGAATGCCATCAATGCTTGTTTTGAGAAATTTGTTGCTTTAGCTGCTGATATATAGGCCTATTATATAAAAAGGTGGCAGTTCTTTGTCACTTCTAAAATTCTTGATAGATCTATCTAACACTTTTATGATGATTTTATGACAATTCCTTAAATTTTGCACATTCAACTCTTTTTGGTTCAAATTTTCAGCTCGGCTGGCATAAGACTCTCATTTACTTCAACTGGATTTGTGCTGGCATGGTATGTGAAGACAGAATAGTTGGAGAGATCAAAGCCCTAAGATGAGATGCAAATTATTTCTGATTGCATTGCTTCCATTTGAGAATATAATCAAAGATACTTCCTTTGCAGCAACATCTTCTCTAAAGTTCTAAGAAATTCCTTAGTGTTCTGTAATCTGTGATTAATATTTTGGACTCTAGATTTGAAATAAACAACCCATCACTAAGAGTGGTTTTGAGATCTTCAGCCCGATATAAATATAATCATAGCATAACATTTTAATTAATAATTTCTATTGCACTTCTATCCAGCAAAGAACTTTACCATTATTTAGCATTTTATAGCACTTTGTATGTGCACTATATTTTTGATACTACAAACTCCAAACAACCAAATAAAACAGAAGTCTAGTGGAACCTTGTGTGTGTGTGCGTGCGCATGCGCGCATGTGCACCATCAAGTTACAACTGACTTATGGTTATCCCAGCAAGGTGCTTTCAAGGCAAGTGAGGAGCAGAGGTGGTTTGCCATTGCCTTCCTCTACAGAGTCTTCTTTGGTGGTTGCCTGTCCAAATACTTACCCTGCTTAGCTTCTGAGACCTGACAAGAGTGGGCTATACCATGCTGCCTTCCCTCTTCCAGTGGAACCTTAAAGACTAAGAAAATGTATTCCAAAGTAAGCTCTTCTGAGTCACAGCCCACTTCATCATATGCACCTAGTTTCCTACAATATAGATGTAGTCAAAGACTGCATTATGAGATTAAAAATAAAGTTACCTTGCCTTGAAGTTACCTTATCCTTGAGTCAGGCTATAGGTCTGTTGGGAGTGACCAGCTCCTCTCCAAGCAATTAAAGGTAGCTTGCTCTCCCAACTCCATTGTCCACCTTCGGAGACAGCCATCAAGCCATTGTTTTAGGGGCAGAGAGATGTCAGTCTGCCTCAGGACATGTTTTGTCCTATAATTGGGCTGCCATCAACTATGTGCAGTGTGTGTGTTCTGAGACCCATCCACACATCCTCAGATTATGTCTGAGCCTTCCCTTCTCTTCTGTGAAGTGCTGGTCATTTTGCTGCGGTTACCACCCCCAGGACTGGTAAATATCACCCTACTCTGAATAGCTCTCCTCTTTTCCTCACTGTTTTCTTAGCTAGCTCTGTGTGTATGTTGTGTGTGGTTCCCTGTACATTTGCCTTTTATTTCTCTGTTAATAAAAGAAACCATTCCTGTAGAACATCTGCCTGTTTATTAGAGAGCTCTCTAAGGGAAACATCCTGATATACATTGATGGAGATCCCTAAGTTACCCCCTCTTGCTACATCTCCTTTAATGCTAATTCCCTCAACTCACAAGGAGACCCCCATTAGGGTAACATTTTGTGACTGGACTTACTCATTAAGCCACCATGTTTTGACTGGCTCTACCCTCTGTTATGCCATTTTGTGATTGGCTCCTCCCATTAACAGTGCAATCCTAAGAAGAGTTACTTCAGACTAAGCCCATTGAAATTAATGGACTTGGATTGGAGTAACTCTATTTAAGATTGCAGTGTAAATTGCCTTTTTTTTATTGGTAGCTCCCAAGGATGCTTATTAAAAAGGAGTTCCCAGAAACATAATGTCTGCCCTCTCCAGGTCTAATATAGTATGGTGTACTCTACTAGTGACTCTACAAGGTCTGAGGAACCATGTGGCACTGTGTCATGTGGCACTGTGCCATCTGAAACTATAGCCAAGCTAATGTAAAATGAAAGATTAAAAATGTTTCAGAGGACTGTTTTAGGGTATTTCTCTAGTTGTGAGTCATATTTTCTTAGTCTGCAAAATGAGAAGTGGCACCTCCCTTTAAAATTCAGACTGGTAGGTTAGCCAGAAATATCACAACTTATTTTAAGCTTGTGATATGACCCTCATTAACTTGTATTTTGCCCATAAATTGCTTTAATTTTACAATGTCTTTTATATTACCAACAGGAATTAGTAGCAATGGCCTATACTCCAAAATGAATGGAAGTGATAGCAAAGTTGTGAAAAAAAGGAGGAATGGAGTTTCTGGTGAAATTGAGGCAAAGGAAGCCAAAGGAAACTTTTCAAAAAATCCAAAAAGTGCTGCCCACTTTTTGTACCCTGAGAGATATTTGAACCTACTATTCCCAGAGTTAACACACACCATGCTGATCCTCAGGCATTTCAAAAACTTGAGATCATCCTTTGCTTGGGGGTCTTTAATTGTAATAGTTTCTTCTATTGTAAGTATACATGGGCACGAACAGAAAAAAACACCGAACACCCTGTTCGTTGTTCGGTGCCATCCATGAACAATGAACAATGAACATGGATGAACATGAACTGTTCCAGGACATGTTTGTTGTTTGTTGCCAGCTGATAGTTTAAAGGGCCCTTTCCTGCCACGTGCAAGGGTCAGGGCCCTTTAAACACCCCACAAACTGACCTTCCCAATGTACAATACCCACCAATTTTGCAGGGAACATAGTCCTCACTGTCCTCTGAAGACCCCCCAAGTTTCAGAGAGATTGCATCCCGGGAAAGGCATGATTCATGGGTCTCCCCATTGGCTGTCATTTTCTCTTCACAGTGGCAAAAACAGGACTCTCTGCTGGAAGTACTTTGAAGGGTTAAAGCCAGAAGGAAAGCCAGAAGGAGTTCAGACAGAATTCAGTCCCTCCCCCCCTCTGGTTGCCAAGGGGATTGATTGCAGCAGGTGCCAGACTGTCTGGCTTGCCCAACGGCTGCCAAAGGCAATGAACGAGGCTTGCAACAACCACCTGTTCATTTAGGATGGGGCCTCACGAACAGCTTGTTCGAGAACGGCAGATTAGGTTGTTTGTGGGTTTTTTCTGTTCATAATGCTGTTCGTGCCCATGTCTAAATGTAAGTGATCTGGCAGTTGACATGATGTAAACCCCAATGGCATGTGGGAACATGCTTCTTTACCTTTAAACAACAACTTTGTATTTATTTAAAGCAGATTTTCTTGGCAGTTATATATATGCAACTGAGAGAGCAAGTTTTCAGTGTTTATGGAATGAATTGCCTGAAGAAATGCAAAAGGCTGCTTCCTTATGAAGTTTCAGAAGGACGTGCATCATAGAGTTTTTCTGCTGGCTCTTATAATTGACAAATATCGCTGGGCTGTACTCCTTGTATGGAGTACACAGAATTTCACTGACTTTTTTTAAGTTGGTGCATTTGATAGCTGTAATCCATTTTGCATTTTAGGAAAAGGTGAGTTACACATTTTTAATAAACAAATACATTGAAAGATAACATCTGCCTTCCCCCGAGGTACCAGCCTCCATGCAAAAGTGTAAATAAAGTGGCATCTATGGGAACAGAATGTGACAGCAGACCACTTTTAGAGATTGTGTTAGTCTGTCAGTCTTCTCTCTTTACTCAGTAGTCTTCTGGGGAAAGTTGTGGTTAATCAGGTATTTAGTGACAGTCAGATGCTTCACTCCACAGAAAAGAAGTTATGCCCAACTCCTGTTAAAATCTGTGAGATTAGGTTAGTTATCAACAAACTCATCCCATTCATTTCAATATTCATTTCAGCCTCGAGACAGCAGAGGTCAGGGAGACAATGAGCATTTGCATTTTGTGTGTGTTCTTTTTTAAATATTTAAGATGTTTTATTGGTTTTAAAGATATTGTATTTTATTAATTCTATTAATTGGAATCCACCCTGAGCCTGCTGGTGCAAGGAGCGTGGAATACAAATTGAATTAAATAAAAAATAAATAAATAAATAAATAAAAACAGTGCCATCCTAAGCAGAGGTACACCCTTCTATTGAAGTCTATGTCACGATAATAAAGTAAACAAACAGATGAGGCAGCTAGCAGTGACTGATCTGTGTCATCAGTAGTAACAGAGTGATGACAGGTAGCTATCATGTGATACCAGCCAGGTGATGTACTTCTCTGTAAATGTCAAGGACACCTGGGCTGGCACAGTGAGTCAGCACTGTGTGGGGATAGGCTACTAAGTAATATATAAGGATGCAGAGTCTTGTATTGTAAAGAGCTCCAGCTCTGCGGGTTGCTGGCGAAGCACTTTATCAGTCAACGTAATGTACCTATAAATATATCCACCTATAAATTATATAATACACCATTTGTACTGCAGCTTGGTGTGTCGTGTCTTCTCTTGAATCCTGCCACTGATGCCTGTGTAGAATAATTAGACCGCGACAGGGTTATGGGCCCAGTTCCCACGTGGCTGCACTAGGCTGTGGAGGTTCTGAAGCGAGAGAAAGAACTAGAGAGCCTGGAGCAGAAGGTGGATGTCCACGTCTGACGGTGAGAGCAGCCCAGAGGACGTGTTGGACGGTGTTGCTGAGTTTCCAGTGACTGCTGAAGTGGGTGAGATGGCGCAGTCCACGGCAGTGCTGGTGGATAAGCTAACAGCAACAAATTACTCTATGTGGTCTTTCAAAATGGAACATTATCTAAAGAAGGAGTCGCTCTGGAGGTATGTAAATGACCCTCCAGTTGCTCCCACAGCTGCCGAGGTAATTGCCGAGGAAAAAGCCCTGGCGCACATTGTGTTGAGCCTGGCAGATATATAAGAATATTCTAAGGCCATTTCCACATGTCCTAATAGGCACAGCCCACCCATGGAACTCTGGCAGCTTTTCCCCAGGGTTCCACACATCTCAGTTTGCAAAAAGTTTGCAGGCTGTTTTCCTACCATTTTTTCAGTGTTTTTTTCTAGGTTCATGCTTCCCCTGGTATTTTCTTTTGCTGCGGGCTGATAGAGTGCTTCTGCATTTTTGGCCATGTGAATGACTAAAGCACTCTGAAGAATCCTCCAGTCACCACCCAGCTCCTCCCCCAAAGCTCTCAGCATGCAACTGTGTATGTGCAGAGTAAAAAAAAATAATTTGAAAGAGGTGGGTGATGATGACAAA
This sequence comes from Eublepharis macularius, assembly GCF_028583425.1. Taxonomy (NCBI): domain Eukaryota; kingdom Metazoa; phylum Chordata; class Lepidosauria; order Squamata; family Eublepharidae; genus Eublepharis; species Eublepharis macularius. Next base: position 106,024,448 of record NC_072790.1, read on the forward strand.
AGTGCCCGACCTCCCCTCCCAAACCATTTTTCTACAAATTGTGGAGGCTATCCTGCCATCCCAGCCAGGGGCTTATGCCCCTTTTAGGCTGGTGGCAGCCATTTGCCTCCCTGGACAGATGGAGGCAGAGAGTTAGCCCTGCATACTGGGCTTAGCTTGAGGGGGCGGAGCTTCAGGGCATTAACGTGCCGCTCCGCCCTTCCCAGCTCAGTCTTGCCTCGTGCTTGGGCGAAGCAGGACGTGCGTCTGCTTCCCTTTGCACGAGGCCTTCAGGGACTTCGCAGGGAGTCAGGCGGCGAGGAGAAGACTTCTTTTTGGCGTTCCTGCCTCGGGTTTGCCTGTGCTGGGAGGGTTGCAGGCGCTTGCTTGCGTGCTTCTCCATTGCACAGTGTTTCGTGCTATCCCTGGTCTCCTACCCTCCCAGTGCCGGGTGTTTGGCTTGTGGAGCACTGCCGCGGGGTTTTTTCTGCCCGTTCCCCACCCAGCCTTTAAATCGTGCCGCTAGGTGGGTGTGTGGCGGCGTGGCGCAGCACAGCGTTCTCCTCAGGTGCCTCCCGCTTGTAGTGGGGTCTTGTGGATTATGGCGGGTGGCTGGGACACGATCTCGTGCCCTTCAGCCCACTTTCCCCAGCGCATCTAGATCGCGCCGCTGCGTGGGCTCGGCGCGGCGTTCTGCCTGGACGCTTCCCGCTTGCGGCGGTAGCATATTCTCCAGCCCTTGCACGTCCACAGCGGGCCGCTTGCAGGCGCGTGCTTGCCTGTTCCCCTTGCCGCCTTTAAATGGGCAGCGGGGAAGGCTCTGTTTGGGGGGTTGGGGGCGCCAGCCACTTACGGCTGCAGCGGCTGCTGCGGCATAGTGCCTTACATCCCGATTTCTTTGGGTGCTTTTGGAGGCCCCCCTTTTTTATTATCAGGTCCGGAGTGTCACCTATTGGCTGGTGCTGAATTTCATCAGCCCCCCCCCCTGCTGTGTTTGGGGCTTGGAATTCCCCCCGCCATTCTCTTCCTTGCCACCGTTTGGGGTATTGGGTGGCACTTGGTGTGATTTTCAGTAGCAGCCGTTAGGGCCAATTTCACCATAGGTCTGCATTGGCGGCCATCTTGGGGTGGGAAGGCGGTGGCCATTTTGTTTACAGGGCAGTAGTGCGGGGGGCGCGGCCTTGCAGAGTTGTTTAGGCATTTCAGTCAGAGAGCATTGCAGTTTATTTGGCACTCTGCCGAGAAAGCGGGCCAAGTGGTTGCCAGGCTAGGCTTTGCTCCTGCGAGGGCTAAGTGGCTGTGGAGTTGGGCCGCTTATAGTGCTGCTGCCACAGTTTTGGGGTGGCTATAAGCAATTTAGTTTTTTCTGTACTAACCTGTTTGCTTTCTGAGGAACCAGGTTCGAGTCCCACCAGACTCATTTCCCTACTGCTCCACTTGAAGCCAGCTGGGTTACCTTTTGGCGGGTTCAGTGATTGCAGTGTCAGTATTTGCCCATTCAGGGTCGTGTCGGGATGGGCCCAAAGAAGGGTGTTGGTACATCTAAGGGGAAGCAGCCTGCTCCCCACCCGGCTAAGAGGCCTTCAGTGGCCTTATCTTCGGATGAAGATGGTGATGGAGATGTGTGGCGTGACATTTTGGCTCGCGTTGCGGCTCTAGAGCAGGGTTCCGGCTGCATCTGCAACAGGGCTTGCAAACAACAGGCTGGTTCAGGCAGCAGCTAAGTCTGCATCAATGGCTAACATTCTTTCCCGTTTGGCAGCTCTGGAAGGCTCTACGGATGGTGGTGCCTCAGCTTCATCCACTTCGGTCCAGGTCATTGAGGATGATGCAGTGGAGGCGGCAGCGGGGGAAACGGAAGTGAACTGGTCAGCCGAAGCAGGGCAAGTGGCTCTGGTGGTGCAGCCCCCAGAGGTTGAGGGTAAGTCACTATGGTCACAACAGCAGGCTGGAACTTGGCCTTGGGGTCTAGTGAATCAACTTATGCAGCACACCGCTTACACACAGGGGGTTCCTCTGGGTATACAGGTGGACCGGGGCTGGCCTCTGATTGGCCTTCTTGGGGGCAGAGTCCAGGGCTAAATCAGTTACCCGGGTCATCCAGCTGGACTACCTCCCCTTCCCAGGTCCCTGTGGGGATGGGGCCTGTTTCCCCATGGGGAATGTATTTGGGAACGCCGTGGCCCAATTATGGGTCTGTACCCTACATGGCCTTGCCAGTTGGCGATACTGCCATGCCTCTGGGGGATCACCTTACTCCAGCAATGCAGGAGAAAATTCTGCGTGGGGAGTATATTGATGTCTTTACCCTTCTCTTCAGGGAACTGGAGAAGAAGGATAAAGAAGACCTGGAGGATAGGGACAAGGAGCGCCTTAAGCGCCGTAAGATTGACAGAACCTGGGCCAATTGGCTCCCGGGTTTCCTGATTTATGCTGGAGTGATAGCAAGAGTCCAGCCATGGAGGGCTGTCCTGCTCTTTCAGTATATGGATATCATATACAGAGCGCATTCTGACTTCGCCAGTGCAGTGTGGCTGCAATATGACGAAGAATTTAAGATGAGGGTGGCCCTCAATCTGTCCTTGCCTTGGGACCAGGTCCATCAACATTTATGGCTGCAGTTGATGACCCCAGCTAAATCCATTTCAGGGGGCCAGTCTGATAGTTCGGATAGTGGTCATCTTGTGCAGCGGTCTGGGTCCGGCTCTTCTAGTTCTTTTTCTGCAGCTTCTGGCCCCCGCACTGCTTCAGGGCAGTCGGTTCAGCCCCGACTGCTTTGTTTCGAGTTTACCTCGTGGAGGGCTTGCAGCAGGAAGAACTGCCATTACGGCCATGAATGTCCCATCTGTTGGGAGCCACATGCCCTTAGCGCATGTAAGAGACAAAAGCCTTCGGGTAAAAGAGGGGGCGGTTCTGGTGGGCAGCAGGGCCCTGGAAAAGGGTCCCAGCCCAATAAAAGTGAGGACCCTTGAGGTCATGTTGGCCAATTACCCTAGGCGGGCTGACGCACAGTTTTTCTTAGAGGGTTTTTCTTTTGGCTTTCGCATTCCTTTCCAGGGGCCTCAATCTTCTTTCATGTCTACCAACTTGCGATCTGTGGTTGGCATGGAAGACGTTGTTCGGGCGAAAATAGCCAAAGAATGCATGGAGGGTCGGGTTTGGGGCCCTTTTTCCACCCTTCCTGTGCCCAACTTGAGGGTCTCACCCCTGGGAGTGGTTCCTAAGAAGGCTGCTGGGGAATTCAGACTAATTCACCACCTGTCTTATCCAAGGGGCGACTTGGTAAATGACGCGATCCCTGAGCACTTGTGCTCAGTGCATTATACATCTTTTGACCAGGCCGTCAAAGTGGTCAGGCGTTGTGGCAGGGGAGCTGAGATGGCGAAATGCGACATTAAGTTGGCATTCCGTCTTCTCCCCGTTCACCCGGAGGACTTTGAGCTCCTCGGGTTTGCCTTTGAAGGTCAATTTTATATGGACAGGGCCCTTCCCATGGGGTGTTCAATCTCGTGCACAGTTTTTGAGCGCTTTAGCATGTTTTTGGAGTGGGCATTGCATCATAGGCAACGTTGCCATGATACCGCCCACTATTTAGATGACTTTATCCTGGTTGGGCCCCCGGGGACGGGTCAGTGTGCGCCGCTTTTGGCGGACTTTGTCTGCCTAGCGGATGAGCTAGGTCTTCCCCTTGCGCATGAAAAGATGGAGGGCCCATCTACTGTCCTGACCTTCCTGGGCATTGAGTTAGATACGATGCAGCAGACTTCTAGGCTACCTGTTCAGAAGCTCCTTGATCTGAAGGCAAGACTGCGGACCCTGCTGGGTAAGCGCAAGGTGTCCTTATTAGAGCTTCAGCAGGTGGTAGGCCACCTAAACTTTGCATGCAAGGTGGTAGCACCTGGAAGGGCCTTCTTGCGACGTCTCTGCAACGCTATGGGGACCCTCCAGCTTCCTCACCACAAGATACGCCTGTCTGCGGGCATGCGGGAGGACCTGGGGGTTTGGCTTCAGTTTTTGAAAACCTTTAATGGGGTGTCATTTTAGAGACAGGAACTCCTTTTGGAGGGAGAGCTGCAGGTGTCTTCTGATGCCTCAGGTTCCATTGGGTTAGGGATTTATTTTAGGGGGCACTGATGTGCGGCCAGGTGGCCCGAAGTTTGGGTAGAGGCTGGCTTGCATAGGGATTTAACTTTGCTTGAGTTCTTCCCTATCTTGATGGCGGTTTATCTTTGGGGGGATGAACTTGCTAATCACTCTATGCACTTTTGGTGCGATAACATGGCAGTGGTTCAGGTGGTCAACTCCCTTTTTTCCAAATTGCCTCGGGTCATGAATTTGGTCCATGCCTTCACATTAAGGTGCTTGCACCTTAACATATTGTTTTCGGCCAGGCATGTCCCTGGTGTAAACAATGAGGTGGCAGATGCCTTGTCTTGTCTGCAGATGAGGTGGCAGGTGCCTTGTCTCATCTGCAGATGGACCGATTTCGACAGCTTGCCCCCGAAGCCGATTTGGTGCCAGCCCAGGTACCACAGGAGCTGTGGAGGATTGGGAATCCGAGGCCTCCAGGGCCATCCAGTTAGCCATTGCCCCTAGTACCGGGAGGGCATACGACCGGGCGGTAAGGCAGTTTGCTACATTCAGGCAGGAGGTAGGTCTCCGCCAGGTGTGGCCCATTCCAGTTGAACATGTGGCGCAGTTCTGTGTGGCACAGAAAGGTAAGGGGCTCGGGGTTAAATATATCCGAGGACAACTTGCTGCACTGGCTTTTGCTGCCAAAGCTCGTGGGTTTTCTGACATCATAGGGGATTTCCGCATTCGGAAAATGTTGGAGGGTTGGTCTCGTGAATCTACTGCCCCGAGGGACGATAGGCACCCCATTTCACCAACCATTCTCCAGGGTTCGCATGCAGTGTGGCCGGGCGTCTGCAGCTCGCCTTTTGAGGAGCTGCTGTTCCACGCTGCATCTCTGATTGCATTTTTTGGCGCCCTCAGAGTCAGTGAGCTTGTCCCACAGTCCTTTAGGGACAACTCTGGCCATGCCCTGGAGGCTGCAGACGTGAAATTTGAGAAGGAATGTCTCGTCATTAGGATACGGAGGTCCAAGACGGACCTCTGCCCTTGCTGAGTTATGCCCAGTGACAGCTTTGATGCGCTACTTTGAGGCCCGGGGGGATGCTCCCGGGGTTCTTTTTCGTCACAGGGATGGCGCCCCGTTGACTAAATTCCAATTTTGGATGGTCATGAGCAGGGCTCTTCAGAAGCTAGGACGGGGGGGGGGTCAGATTTGGGACCCATTCTTTTCATATTGGTGCAGATTCCACTGCTGCAGCCATGGGTTACTCTGGACCCGACATTCAGAGGGTGGGACGTTGGCGTTCTGGGGCTTATGAATCGTACATTAGGCCACTGGGACGTGGTCAATCATGTTGACTTAATTTTTGCAGGTGCTGTGGTTCTTCAGGAGAGGGTACGGATCCTCATCTTTGGCCACAGTATGGTCTTCTGGGCTGCACACCAGGCGAGGATGTCACGGATCAGATCCCAGCTTGGACTCAGCCGGTAGGCTACCATCGAGTGGCAGGGCAGAAGAGGCCTGCATTGGGCGGGGCTGTTGCCACTCTTGTTTGTTGGGAGGACTGCCCCTCCTCCTCACATTCTGGTTATCCATTGAGGGGGCAATGACCTCGGGCTTATGAAGGGGGTTGCCCTTTCTTGGCAGGCGCGGGACGACTTCCTGGAGATCAGGAGGAGATGGCCTGGCGTTCTGATCTTTTGGTCGGCGATGCTTCGGCGCCGTGTATGGCGGGAGGCATTGGACCACAGTGCTATCGAGAGGGCTAGGTGGATGACCAATAGAGCCCTGTTAAAGATATTGACAGGTGGGTTGGGGATTTACCTGCCCCATCCACAGATTCGGGCCAAGTCTGTTGGCCTCTACCGAGGGGATGGTGTGCACCTGTCTTATAGAGGTAACAGCATTTTCCTGCAAGATCTGCGGCAGGGGCTTAGGTTGGCTTTAAGTCATTTGTGGGGCGCTGAGGCCTAAGCAGAGGCTTGGCCTCTGCGGTGGCAGGAGTTTAGTTAGGGATATATCTGTGGTGGGCCGGTGAGCACCCTTGGCACCTCCCCATTGGTGGGGAACTGGGGTCTTTCAGGAGCGGCTGGCTGCCATGCGGCCCAGCTGCGAGGTCAGACGCCCTGGATGGGGAACCCCTGGACAAGCCAGTCTCCCCCCGCTGCCATTCGGCCGGGTGGGGGAGCTTTACAGGGGTGAACCTCTCCACCTGGCCAGGCCAGGTCCCAGCCATTTGATGGATGGCTCGCACCCGGGGCAGCGGGTACTCGCCCAGACAGGTCAGGGCGGGGTCCAAGAGTGACCCCAGGGCCTGACCTGTACCGCTAGTTAGGCCCCTTGCCGTTACTGTTCGCTGTTGTCATTTTTAATAAAGCGGCCCGTTTTACCCAAGCATTTGTGTCTGACTCTCATTCCAACTAGGGGGGCAATCCTGTGACCTCAAAGTGCAAGGTAAGTGGTTTTGGGGAGTGTATGTGGAGACTGAGTTTTTGGAGCGACTCAGCAAAATACACACAATAAGCGGCAAAAGAGTGGGAATAACTGTTTGTGTGGAAACGGCGTAAATCTAAATGCTCTAAAAATGTAACACAGATGACCACTTCAGCATATTGCAGTGGGTGAAATGCTCTTCAATAGAGAGACAGGAAGGAACCACGTGCCACTGAATATGCTAGCATAATTATTCACTTCTTGGATTTTCCTGTCCATGAGATAAACAATAACAATAACTCAATAACCACAACATGCGGATGCAGTCACAGTTTGCATATTCAACTGTCAGTCACTGAGAAATAAGACAAAGTAATATACATATATGAGTGAATCAGACTTCAGCTGCAGTTCTCAGATACCTATTGAATTCTACTGCTCATCCACATTTGCCTCTTAGCAACTTGGTACAATGAAAACAGATGTCAAAGAAGATGTACCTACAGGGATGGCCTCTGTTGTGCTACTTCCAGGTGACACCTTTTCTAAGCTGCCACTGCTATTTCTAGGTGGAACCATTTTATACAAATCTGTTCTTTCCAGCTCCGGGATAGCCTGCATAGTATAGTTTTTATTGGTAGCTACTACATTTTCTGCATCAGCCCCTAGCACAGTTAAACTGTTTACTATGATTTCTGTCTTGCTGCCAGTTTAGATAATCATCACCCTCTCATTTCTTCTCATCTCATATTGGAAAGGCTCCTCCATAGAGATTTGCAAGGATTGTCAGTTTGAGGCTTAGAAATGAGAAATATACAGCTGTCTCCTGTTTTTAATGACCACAGTGACCACAAGCTCAGCACGAGAGAGGGAATCATTATGCTCACCAGCATGAAAGATGCATTCTAAGTGCACTCTTTGTAGCATGGGCTGAGTTACTCATGAACGTGTTAGGCTAATTCAGGGGTGGGGCATCATATTCAGCATCAGGCAGCAAAGGCACATGGAAAATGTGTTGTAAGTCAGAGGGCTCAGGGTTCTTTTTGTATTTTTACAATTGCAATTAACAACATCTGCATAAAATCTGTAAATGGAATGTGACAGTTTCTTTTTCTTTTCTTTTTTTTAAATATTAAATTTTTATTGAACTTTTGTTGCAACATATAACTTACAATCATAAACATCATTTCAAGTCAGGTCAAAAGTCCAGTGTACAATACATTATTAACCTTGTATTCTTGAGAAATAACATTAATATATCCTTATGATGACTCAAATATACAGTTAGTTTAATAGAACGAGAGGTAACCATTGTTTGTTATAACTTGGAAAATTTTTGAGTTGGGCTGCAAATTATGTTCTTCTATATATTCCAAGAAAGGGAGCCATTTGTCAATAAAACCGGTATTTTCTGTGAAATGTTCTGCATTTTGTATATCGTTACTTATTTTTTCTAAAATAAAATGGTTCCAAACTTTGGAGAACCAAGTCTCAATTGTTGGTAGTCTCTTTGATTTCCAGACAGTCGCAATGGTACTCTTAGCTGCAATAAAGAGTGAAGCAATAAGTTCCTTTCTGGTTTTGGGAATGTGCAAATTTCCCCATAAGTCTAGAAAAATCATTTTCGGGTCAAAAGGAAGTTCATAATTAGTAATGTCTTTAATTTTCATTAATATCTCCTCCCAAAATTGTCTAATTTTTTTGCATTCCCACCAACAGTGGGCAAAGGTTCCCTTCTCACCACAATTTTTCCAACATTTAGGGGACGATTTAGTTGATATTAGTGCTAGCTTTTTGGGAGTTAGGTACCATCTGTGTATCACTTTGAATGAAGTTTAGTTACAATGACTTTTGAGGTGAATATGCCAGATGACCATACATCATTCCAAACCTCTGAGGACTGTTCAATTGAACAGTCCTTGCTCCAGCTATTTTGGCAACTTAGTTGTTTGTTCTCCGCTGTGTTTAATAGTATTTTGTATAATCTAGCTATCATCCCTTTTTTTTGTTGTGAAGATGAATTTAGAATTTGTTCAAATTCTGTCAGAGGTTCTTTCATGATGTTCCTTAGTTTTATTTTCTCTGTCATGTGTGAAAGTTGTAAGTAGCTAAACCATTGTAGTTTTTGTTTTAGTTTTCCCTCTATATCTACCTTCTCTAATAGTCCTGACTGTGTGGCGATGTCAACTAATCTGGTTACTTTTGCCTGTCGCAATGTTAGGATGAGGGACCGGTCCCACCCCGGTGAGAACCATTCTTGATTTATAAATGTTGAGAATCTAGACAGTTTTGGGACAATTTTGATCTTAACTTGGTCCCACGTCTTTAATATAGATGATATCACAAAACTGTTTTTAATACCTTGTGGTCTGTTATTTGGTTTATTCCAAATTATGTCTGTGATGTCATAGTGCTTTAAAGAGGATTGCGTGATCTTAATCCAATCCGGCAGAGTAGAATTAGATGTCATTTGCAAGAGGTTGACCAGTCTTGTTGCTGATTGGTATAGCGATAAATCTGGATAGTTAAAACCTCCATTTACTGATTTCCTCCTCATAGTATTAAACGCAATTCTCGGATGTTTGTTTTGCCATAGGAATTTATTAATCAGTATTTGCCATTGTGCTATTAGTGATCTGTTCATGGTGAGAGGGATCGCTCTGAACATATAAAGAAATTTTGGTAGTATAAAAGCTTTTATTAAATGAAATCTGTCATACCACGTGAATTTTAATTTATTCCAATTAGTAACGTCTGATTTAATTTGGTTTGTTAATTTGAGATGATTTAGTTTTATCAGTTCATTTAAGTTAGGAGAGATATTAACACCTAAATAAGTTAAGTGTGATGGAGACCACTGATAATTATATAATTTATTTATTTGTTGGACCATTTTGCTATGGATATTAATGGCAAGGTAATAGGATTTTGTTTGATTAATTATTAATCCTGATATTGCTCCAAAATTTGCAAGTAGAGATGAGAGATAGGGCAGCGAATTTAATGGTTCAGTCATGTATATCAACATGTCGTCTGCGAACAAGCTGATTTTGAATTCTGTGGAATTAACTTTTATTCCCTTTATCTGATTATTTTCTCTGAGGGCAACCGCGAAGGGTTCTAGGGCAAGTGCAAATAATAGGGGAGATAGGGGACATCCTTGTCTTGTGCCTCTTTTGATATATATGTTTTCTGAGTGCATAGCATTTACCTTGATATTTGCTATTGGTTGATGATAAATTGCTCTAATTATATTTAGAAATTTTTCTCCAAATTCCATGTGTGACAGTGTTTTTAAGAGGTATGATAGTTCTACCGAGTCGAAAGCTTTTTCGACGTCTAGTGATAACAAAATAACTTCCATGCTGTTGTGAATACAGTGATCTATAAGGTTTAATGATTTATAAATGTTATCTGTAATGTCTCTTTTTGGTATGAATCCTGATTGATCTGTATGTATGTAGTTAGATATGAATGTATTTAAACGATTCACTATGATGGAAGTGAAAATTTTATAATCGTGGTTGAGCAATGATATGGGACGGTAGGATGCTGTTTTCAGAGGGTCTTTTCCCTGTTTGTGAATTACAATGATGTCAGCTCTCTCCCAAGTAGGTGGCATTTTACCTATGTCTAGAATTGAGTTGGCCAAATTAGTTAGATGTATTGCTAATAAATTCGTGTAGTTTTTATAAAATTCTGCCGGATAGCCATCCGGTCCTGTTGCTTTATTATTTTTAGTGTTTTTTATTGCATTTATTGTTTCTTGGATGGTGATGGGTTTGTCGAGAAGCGTTCGGTGTATTTCCTCTAATTTCTTGAGACTTTTTAATGATTTTAGAAAGTGGGTTATTTTCATTTGGTCAGGATTATTTGAAGAGTATAGTTGCGTGTAGTAGTCTTTAAAGACCTTGAGGATTGATTCTGATTTGTACTGTATAACATTTTTGCTGTTATAAATTCTGTTAATATTATTTTGTGATCTTCTTTGTTTTACTTTGTATGCTAAAATGCGAAGAGTTTTAGGTGAGTTGGACCAGTGTGTCTGCTTAACAGCTAACAGCTGTTTATATATTGTATGGCTTTCCAAGGTTTCTAAGATTTTCCTTTGCGTTAGGAGCTCACTATATGTTTTTTTACTACCTGTTAGCTTATGTTTGATTTCTAGAGCCTTAATATTACTTATTAACTCTTGCTTTTGTTTCAGTTTTTCTTGATTGATTTTAGCCGTAAGTGCTATTATGTGACCTCTGGTCACTGTTTTTATTGTGTCCCAAAGTATGTGCGCCCCAATTTCTTTAGATAAGTTTTCTGCGATAGCTGTTTCTATTATTTTTCCAATTTCTTTAATTGTGTATTGATTAAATACTAAGTGCTTTGGTAGGCACCATTGATTGCTTTTCTGTGTTTTGTCACCTAGGTTGAGTGTCATTGTTACCCATGCATGGTCTGAGATTGTATTACTTCCGATTTCTATTTCCTCTACTTTGTCTATAATGGTATTGGAGCACAATATGTAATCTATTCTTGTATATGTGTTGTGTCTTTGTGAAAAATATGTGAAATCTTTTTCTCCTTCGTGATAGTGTCTCCAAGTGTCTATTAAATGATATTTCTTTAGAATAGCTGCTAATTTTGTTGTTTTATGTATATTTTTTGTATTTAGCCTATTGAAGTTCGATTTATCTAATTGGTGTTTTATTATGTAGTTTAAGTCACCTCCGATTATTAAGTCTCCTTCCTGAAATGTAGTTAATTTCTGCAATGCTTCCTCTATAAAGTCTAATTGATGTATATTAGGAGCATATAACGAGGCTAGTGTGAGTTTGTGTTCCCCTATTTTCCCTTTAACAAAGATGTATCTACCTTTTTTGTCTTTAAGAGTTTTTGTTTGTTGAAATTGTATATGTTTTGCAATTAGGATGGCTACTCCTCTTGATTTGGAGTTACCAGTTGCGTGGTATTGTGCTTGTAGCCACCTAGCTTTCAATGAATCAGTATTATTATACCGCAAGTGGGTCTCCTGCAGAAAAATAATTTGTGCTCTAGTATGGGCTAAATTCGAAATCATTCTCCTTCTTTTTACTGGGTTTCCCAAACCTCTAACATTGAAAGATAAAACTTTGATTTTAGAACACATTTCTGTCTTAGATTGTAATAATTACTTGAGTCCTACTCTTATTTTATTATTATTGTTAATAGCTCACTCTATAGTTTCCGACTTGGCTTTATATTTTTATAGTCTGAAGTACAATCTCCTACTGCAAGTTGAATTTTCCCAATTATATGCAGTTGTTCATTATAATACTGGTTTTTTTGATTAACCCACCTCAAAAAAAGGAAGTTATTAAAAAGGTGTTACTATTATCACAATATTTTTCCTAATATGCTGTTTCAAAAATACTATGTTTAAACCACAGTCTTCAAATCGATGTATATATATTATTAATTCAATTCTTTTCTTTCTCCTTGTACCATGAACCTTTCAAATTATTTAGAGTTCAGTCCAGTTAAACCATTTATATCCCTCCAGCTCCTAGTACTGTTTCGACTCCTCTCTGTATATGCACCTTGTATTATTGTTCTTTCCCCCTTTTATGACCTTTCCTTCTCTTGGTTTTCTATCTTCGTTGCAATCTTTAAACTGCTTTGTATTTGTCCTTTTCCCCTCCCCCTCCCTATAGCCACCCTAACCCCCCTCCCTTTTCTATACCCCCTCCCTCCCCTTCTATGCTAGTAAGCTGTAACAATGAACTATAAAATATAAATTTTTATTACTTTTTATTATTATTATTATTATTTTTAATATTTATATATATATATATATATTCTTTTTTATTATTATTTTTTCTTATTATAAAGATTACTAACTATATAAATCTATTTGACTGATATATACAGCTAATTGACTATTCCAACACCCTCCCCTTTCCCCCCTTTCCTCCCTCCCACCCTCACTCCCTCCCTAAAACCACTTTGTACTATAATGAACTAAACGTATCACTTTATTAATTATATAATCAATGTACTGTTTTCCGGTTAGGATTTATTCAAATTTAGCTCTCTCAAACTGATGAGTTAACTTCACTCACCGGTTGTGGAGATCAGCCTCCCTCCTCGTCCACTTATGAGAGCTAAATAAATCTATATGAGCTATGTTAAGAGCCCCCCTTCCCCCAAAAATCTCTGAATTTATACCTCTATTTACAATTACACTACTTCATATTTAATCAGGCTACCATACTGACGATCATTTTACCGCTACGTTGAGAGACAATGATAGGAAAATTTAAGTGTCTCTGATGGGGATCTTGCTCCCTTTCTGAGGAGATAGTAGATCAGAAGATTTTCTTTTTTGGTTTTGCTTGCTCGTCTCCATTGGTGTTTCCAGCCCAACTGCATTTAGTAGCTCCAGTCCCGTGTCGATATCCGTTGCTATATACCTTTTGCCTTGATGAAAGACCATAAGTTTGCATTGGTCCAGCCATTTATATCTTCTATTCGCTCTTTGCAGAGTCTCAGAAATTGGCTTAAGTTCTCTTCTTTTGATAAGCACTTCCTTTGGAAGATCAGCGAAAATATATATCAGTTTGCCTTCACATTTGAATGATCCCCTTGTTCTGGCTTCTTCCATTATCTTCCTTCTTGTCCTTTGATCTGGTATCTCGATAATTATATATCTCGGGCGATCTTTATTTTTATTTTGGTGATAAGGTCCCACTCGGTAGGCTTTTGTGATGTAGGGGTAGACTCCTTCAATTGCTTAGCTAGCCAGTTGGCAATGAAGCTTGTGAGATCTGTGTTATACGTGTGTAGTTCATCTATCCCCCTTATCTTAACCTGATTTTGTCTGGCATTTAGTTCGAGTTTCATTAGTCTGTCCTGTTGTTCTGTAATTATTCTTTGCATGTCGGTGACGTCCTGTTGAGCTTTCACACTCACTTCCATAGCTTTATCAGCTTTATGATTAACCGTTTGTAAATCGCGTTTTATGTCCGTGAGTTGTGTTGTGATCGGATTAATGAGTTTGGCCATTTGATGAAAACCCCACCAGGGATCACTATAAGTCAGGATTGACTTATAGTGATCCCTGGTGGGGTTTTCATGGCAAGAGACTGACAGAGGATGTTTGCCATTGCCTGCCTCTGCAACCCTGGTCTTTGTTGGAGGTCTCCCATCCAATTACTAACTAAATGGATTATTCCAAACTCAGCTTTATTTATTGCTCAGTTACTTATGAATCTTGCCTCTAATTAGCTATTCCTGGCAACTAACCCCTCCTACCTGCATGTAATACTTGAGGAAATCTGTTTCAATGTATGTGAATAAGTGGGCACATGCTGAATCACTGCTCTAGCATGTACTCAGGGTTGAATCCTGAGCTCCCTTCCAAATCACTTCGTATTTTATTTAACTATTACATTACAAGATGCTTACACTTACACACATGTATTCTAATGAACTTTGTAAGTTTTGGAATTTCATTAGGTTGTTGCTCCTGAATTTTGTTTCTAAGATTTCTACTCATTGGTCTATCTTTTGCAGTAAAAGTGTGATCGTAGGTGGTGTGAGCTGGTTCTGCTGGCTGGTGTGTGTGCAGGAGAGAAAATAAAGCATACACTTGTTTATACTTGGAAAGGAAGTAAGTGTTCTTTATTATAGGAATTCCATACTCTTATAGGAAAGGAGGAGAGAGACTGCCTATCAACCTAGTCTAAAGATGGGCATAGATGCTAGGAGAAGTCCTGCATCCATGATTCCAAGTCAGAGGGAGGAGAAGGAGACAGATGATGCATGGAACAAAGCCAGGGAGAGGAACATGAAAAGGAGGCTGTCACAAGAAGGAAGTCCTGAGAATAGTAATCTACATATCAAAGGGATAGTCAGAGCAGTAAACAGTTAACAGAATGCTCTGATCTCTCTATCTTTCTAACTCGTTGGTTTGTCCTCCTCTGAAACCTGAGGAAAGGGACAGCGCTGAGTCCTCTGCTTCTAACACCCCCTCTAGCTGTTGCTTGTATCAGTCTATGAGATTCATCTTGTCTTGTAGAGTTTGAAAGTGAAGTCTTGGTAGTGCTTGGTTAGGGCACCAGCAGTCATCTCTGTGGATGGACAGTAGATCATCTTCATGATGTCTTTCTGTTGTAGTTCTTTCACAAGGTAATACTTCATGTGCTTGGTATGGTGGTGGATGTATTCTCTCTGTGAGAACTTTATACAACTTTGATTGTCTTCATAGATTGTTACAGGTAGTGAGATCTGTATTCCAAGATATTCTAGTAGTCTTTTTAGCCGCATAGCTCTTAGCAACATAGTTCAGCTGACATGTATTCAGCTTCTGTTAAAGACTGTGCAACTTTTTCTTGCTTGACCAGCTTATCATTCTATTTCCACTGAAGAAAGTATATCCACTAGTAGATAATCTGGTATTCAAGTCTTCTCCATAGTTAGTGTCTGTGTACATATTTAATTCAGGTTTGCTGTTAGCTGGTAGTTTGCGCTTGAATGTGCCGTACCTTTCAGATATCTGACAAGTCTCTTGACTGCATTTCAGTCTTTGAGTTGGTGCTGAAGATTTTCTGCATAGTAGACCTACTGCAGCACTTATGTTGGGTCTTGTTAGTGTACTGATGTAGAGTAACTTGCCTATGGCAACATGATACTTGACTGTTGGTAGGTTTTTCGTGTCATCTAGGTCCTTTACATATCTTGGTTCCATGGGAGTAGCAACTGCATATGCATCTTCCATGTTCTTGAAGGATATAAGGTCTTTGAACTTTTGCTCTTGGTTGATAAGGAAACGTCCTTCTTTGTAAAGTTGCATGCCTAGATAGTGGATAACATTACCTACTTGCTTGCTTTCATCATGTTTGCTTAGGTGTTGTGCAATTTCTTTATTAAATGGTATCTATCATACCATGATTGTTCTAATTTGTAACATTTAATAACTTGGATTTTATTGGTGTAATTGTTTTAATGTGGGTTTTTTTTTTAGAAGTTGGTTAAGATCTGGTCGGATTTTGATTCCTAAATATGATAATTGTGTTGGCGACCATTGGAAGTTATATTGTTGATGAATTTGAGTTTCAATATAAGTTGTAAAATTTATAGATAGAATCTGATTTAGTCCAGTTAACTTCTAATTCTGAAATCTGGACAAATATAGAGTGTTCTTTGGAGGCAGGAAAAGGTTAATACAGGTTTTGAAATATATAGCAGCATGTCTTCTGAGAACATGCTTAATTTATAGGTGTTTGAATCAATTGTTATTCATTGTATCTGATTGTTTTATTGCTATTGCCAGTGGTTCCACAGCGATTGCAAATAGAATCAGAGAAAGAGGCAATATCCTTGCCTTGTTCCTCTGTGGAGGGATATTTTTTCTGATGCTGCTCCATTGATTTTTACTTCTGCAGATGGATGTGAATATATTGTCTTAATTATTCGTAGGATGTTATTTCCAAATCTCATCTGTTATATATAAATATGAAATTTCAAGAGAATCGAATGCCTTTTCAATATCCAAAGATAAAAAGCTGCTTTGTTGTTTGCAGAATATGATTAAATGTTTATATATATATTGTCTGTTTAGTCTCTCCTAGGGCACAATACCACCTTCTTGTGCAGTCTTTGCAGTACTCTCGCTTTACTTGAAATTGCCGTTTTCCTCTGTGTTTTACTGAAATATCTCCAAATTGTGAAACTTCTTTCTTAGAGTTTATATCATTTGTAGTAGGAGAACCACATACAGCATCCTCAGTAGTAGTTTCAACAAGGGTATAGTCATATTTTTGTCCTTTTATTGCTTTTTGTGTCAAAGATATTTCCAGAAGAACCCCTTTTGTTTTGCTTGCTCCTCAGTTCTTTCTGCATTTCATTTGTGGAATTGAGATCCAGATAGGCTTTTTTTAAAATTAGCCATAGATCCCTAGAAAAATGAATATATTTCCTAAATTAGTTGAAGATCAGTCCAGGGGATAAGCCAGGACGGTAGGTAGCACAAACCCACTTGGTCCAAGCCAAGTAAGACCAGGAGACAGTTCGATGTAGGGTGGAGCATGTTGCATGGGAATGAAGCTAGCCCATCATGGAGTGAGCAATTGTGAGGTTATAGTAGTATGTCAACCCATGCCATGTGACCCTTCACTCCAGGCTTTGCTGCTGGTGGAACAGATCAACTAATGGACTGGATAATCCTTGAAAACTTTACCACAATTGTATCCTGAGTATTAGTCCGCCTTCTACTACCCCTTCCCCTGTTTAGCTTCTGGTTGAAACCATATACTGGAGCCATAGTTGCTCAGTCCCAGGTGTTGTTATTGCTGACTTATAAGTAGGGCATTAATATAGCTTTATGGAAAGGTATGGGAGCAGTTGCAAAGTTCTTAGTGCAGAGATATTTTTCTCTGCACTTGCTCCTCTGCAGCAAGTATGATCTGCACACTGCTACAGCAGAATTTCCCTACTTTCCTCCCCTTTCTGGCAGCCATGAATTTGGCTTTCTGCCCATTTCTTTCCAGACACAGCAGAATAGCTGTGGAGATTTTAGTGTTTTCTACTCTGCCTCTCCTCTTGGTGTTGCTGGGATACAGTTTGCTGTATGAAGTGGTTTCTTTTCTTAGCTCTGGAGGCAGTTTCCTACCTTTTTTCCTTCTCACTGCTTGATTTTCTTCCTCAAGTTTAATTCTTTTTGGAGCATTACAAACTACTTCTCCCATTTTTTTTCCTGGCCGGCACAACAGATTGTCTTCTACTCCCCATCCCCTTCTCATGTTGCTGTGAGAAAATGGGAGAGAGAGAGAGAATTATGTTGTACTTGAAAAGAAGATTTTTTTCCTCTGTAGCACCTTATTTTATTTGGTTTCTTTTCTTAGCCAGCTCTCTAGAGAGCTAAAAGAGTAATTTCAGTAAGGTTTGTTCCTCTCAAGTTGATTGATTCTTCTGGGATAACGTTGAGTCTCCTAGATTATTTTGAGATGCCGCAATGACTGGCAACATTATCTCAAACCAGGATGATATAATTCATAAGGTTTGCTGTTTTTGAGAGTTAATGATCTCATATTGCATATTCAGAGCCATACTATACTGCTGTTATTCAAAGAACAATATACACAAATAACTGGCATCTTTTCCACCTTAATAATTACTTCAACTAGCCCATTTATGGTACAGGTTTCTGGTATTTGTGTTACTTATTGGGAAATGTCTTGTTAAAAATGTTAGGGTGAGCTTTTGAGCTGCTCGATTCTCTATTACAGGACCATTTCCCACCCCGTTGGGGGATGCTCAATAGGTTTTCTCCCCCACTGCTGCTTGCCCATTAGTCTTGTTTGCTGACTTATAGCCCCTGAAGCAGGGCCGGATCGAGGGGGGCAGGGGGGGGTAGTCTGCTCCCGGCGCTGCCAGGGAGGGGGTGCCGGGAGCAGCTGCCAGCTGCTGGGAGCATGCAGGTGACAGCACAGGCAGTCTCGCAGCCCCCTGCTCTGCCTTTTGCCTGCCCCGCAGGACAGGAGGTGGCCGGCTTGCCGCGTGCCCCCTGTCCTGCAGGGCAGGCAAAAAGGCAGCACGGGGGGCTGCGAGGCCACCTGTGCCATTCGCCTGCGGGGAGGCAAATGGTACGGGTGGCTTCCCAGCCCTGCACACTGCCTCTGCCGCTCCACCCTGCTTGATGATGTCACTGAAATGACATCATCACACAGTGACGGGAGCGTGCACGCACACAGTGCACAAACAAGGGGTCAGGCTAGGGTTGCCCTGGGCGCCGGCAACCCTAGACCCGGCCCTGCCCTGAAGGCAGACTGTAGCGGCTGGTGCCAATGGGACTTTTGCAAGTGATTGAAGTATATAGAAAACTTTATAAAATTATATTTCATAGTATTGTTGTGGTATTTTTCTTAAAATAAAAAATATAAATTGTCAGTTGCATTTTTTCAAGAAACTAATCTGTATAAAACTGTGCCCCTCAGGTCAGGTCTGCACCCTAGGTGGCTGCCTAGTTGGTCTAATGGTAGCACTGGCCCTGTCTATAGTTATGACAAACAGAAATGTGGAAAAGGGACAGCCTTGTCTAGTTCCCCTTGCTAGATGGATATCTGTTGAATGTACCTTGTTAGTCCTAACTATAGCTTTCAGACAAAGATAAAGAGCATTAATGACATTTTAGAATCGGTCACCAAAACCCATTTTTTGAAGTAAAACTTTTAGATATGGTTATTTCCACTTTATCAAATGCCTTTTCTATATCAAAGGGCAGAAGTAATGCAAGGTTTTGTATGCTTCACAGAAGTTAATTATATTTAAAGTTTTACATGTATTGTCTATAAGATTCCTTGTTGGCATAAAGCCAGTCTTTTCTAGGTGAATGTAAATTGGTTGTTTAAATTTAGACAATATGATTGTAAACATCTTTGGTCTCGATTCAGGAAGGATATTGGTTGGTAAGATTTAGTATTTATAATCTTTGTCCTCATTTGGAATAACCACTATTTCAGCCATTGACCAAGATGGAGGGAAGCTACTTCTGCCAAAACATGTGGCAGTTAGTGGGGTGGAAAGTAGGTCAATGTAATTTTTGTAAAATTCGACAGGGAACGATGGTGTCTCTAACTTCTTGCGTTGTGATTGGTTGGCCCAGATATTGTTTATGTTCTTGAGATTTTTTCAAATAATTTCCTGTGCTGATATATAAATCAAAATATGATTAATGTCAGGATTATCTGAGGTACAAAGAATTTGGTAATATTCAGCAAATACACTAGCTAATTTTTCAGAATTAGTTCGAGTTTTTCTTTGAGCATCTTTAATAGCTTGTCTAGGATGTAAGGAAGTTTTTTCCTTTAATTTCCAAGCAAGTAATTTTATAGATTTGGGTGGTTGCATGCAATATTTTTGTTTAATATAAAGTAGATGTTTATGAATTTGAGAAATATCTATACTTTCCAGGATTTTTCTTTCTACTGGGAGTTATTTATATACTCTGTTTGCTACAACTTTTGTGTCCGTCTTCTAGTTTCTTATTCTAGATATAGTTTCATTTCTAATTTTGAAATCCAGTTTGGTGTAGTGGTTAAGAGTGTGGGACTCTAATCTGGAGAACCAGGTTTGATTGCCCACTCCTCCGCTTGTAGCTAGCTGGGTGACCTTGGGTCAGTCACAGCTTCTAGGAGCTCTCTCAGCCCCACCCACCTCACAGGGTGATTGTTGTGGAGATAATAATGACATGCTTTGTAAACTGCTCTGAGTGGGCATTAAGTTGTCCTGAAGGGTGGTTTATAAATCGAATGCTGTTGTTGTTGTTTGTTGTTATTATTATTATTATTACTGCTTTTTATGATAGGAGGCAATGGAGATTAATTTTCCGCTAAGCACCACTTCCATAGTGTCCCACACATGGATTTGAGGAATTCAACATTGCGTATTTGTTTCTAAATATTGTTTAATTTCTAAAGACTTCAGAAGAAATGCGTTTGTTAAATAAAAGTGATTTATTTAATTTCCAGTTCAAGTTTGTTTGATGTCATTTATTGTCAATGTACATTCTGTCCAAGCATGGTCAGTCCATAATTTGTCAGCAATGCTTGATTTAAGAGTTTGACTAATTTAGAATATATAATCAATCCTTGTATATATATATTGTAGATAGAAGAGAAGTATGTATAGTCTGCTACCAGTGGGGTTTGAAGATGCCAGATATCGTGAAAATCTAGGTTAGTCATTATATTTAACAGTTCAGAGGTTCCTTTTCTTGTTTTTTGGTGACTTTGTCATTTGAGATTGATCTAAACATAATTCATGATATAGTTAAAACCACCAGCAATATTTACTTCCCCCTCTTCAAAGGAACAAAGTTTAGTCAGAGTATTTTCAATGAATTGCAGCTGATTTTGGTTTGGAGCATAGATAGACGCTAATGTGATAATATCTTGTTCTTGATGGCCTTTTAGGAATAAAAATCTAACTTTTTGTCAGTTAAGGAGTCTTTTAAAGGAACTGGGTGTCTCTTAATATTGCCAGCTTCCTAGATTTGGAAGAACTAGGGGCTTGGTACTGCTGACCAAACCATTTTGATTATAGAACCAGGACTGCTGAATTCTTTTTATGTATTTCCTGAAGAAACAAGAGTGAGGGTTGAATTTCATTAGAGCAGAATTCACTCTTCTACCCTTAATTTTGTTGTTTAGCCCCACACAGTTAACAGAGATAGTATGAGTTTGGTTCTAATTTTGTGTCATAAAAAAGGTATGCATTCTGATCATTCAACCTAGTCAATAGATGCACTTTACAACCAATGTAAATTAGCCACCTGAAGTAACCTTTTTGCACTAGGATAGGAGATGTCAATAACCTGGACATCTTAATAAGTTATATTTTGTGATTTTATAAGAGTATAAATTTTAATATTTTGACTTACCAATTATGATAATACCACTATCTATATGAATTATGTACATAAAGTAATTGTTTTGCATCAGATATAGCACTATTTACAGCTTGGTTAGTTTAAGAATCAAGTCACCTAAAACACACACAACTTTCTGCACTATCCTCCAGGATTAATCTTCCAGAGAAAGTTTATAGTTTTACTAATAAACAGAGTAAAAAAATGGTCTCTTTCTTATTTATTAGAAACCTTACCTCTTTGATAAAAGGAACTTGTTTGGTAGTGATTATGTGACATGTTGTCTTTTTAGTGGTTAAATTGGGTTGAGAATCAAAGTTCTTCCCCTGGGGATGGTACAAATACTTTCAACAGATAAGAAAGCATAAGAGTCATTAATCGATCTTAGCAGCTTAGTAACTTTATTGTTAATTTTGCTTTGACACTATAGGCAGTAAAATTTAAAAGGTCATTCGGAAGGGAGTGAAACAAATGTTCACCGCTGATACATTGATTCACCCGTGATGAACAAAAGCAGCATTGAAAGCCAAGGGAATCAAGTGCACACTGCATGAAGACAGCTCAACGGGTTGTTTTGATCTACAAGCAGCTCTCCACAATGAAAGCCGCTTTCTCAGTAATCATGCTTTGCAGTATTATACAATAAAATTTTTAAAACTTGTATATGTACACTCACACATTGTGCAATGCACTTACATTTTGTATCACTTTTATATTTAACCAATACTTAAGTTCCCAGGTCAAGGGGGGTGTCATGGAAATATGGTTTAGAGCACATTATACTTAGTGATACATATGTATTCTAAATAATTCTGTACAAACTTTACTGTAGCTTTTTTTAGTATGTTGTATAACTAAACAGGTGCTCCTTTATCTTTGACAGCCAACTAAAAATAGTGAACAGTATCAGATATATGTTCTGTAATTGTTAGAAAGGACCGATGGTGATCTGCTCATGTAACTTTTTCTGTCATTTTTCCTATTCATATCTCTTCTCTTGCAACTGGACATAGTGTTACTTTTAGCTAGGTAGAATGTCACATGATTGGAAATATGAATAATTAATTAAATTATGATTGGTTTGATATTTATCTGTGTTATCACATGAAAAAGATCTTAGGTTTCTGCATAAGATAACATATAAAAATGCTAACCCAAATAACAGATGAGGATTTTGGTGGAAAGAAATCTCATTAAGATCTAGGTGGGAAACTTACCCTTGTAATGTGTGCTACGGGAACTTGAATGTATTTCATAGTTAATCTGATTGTCTTAGATTTAGTTAAGAAATGTTAGGAAACTTAATTCTTGTTGTGTTTCTCTGTTCTATTTTTGTAGGTTTTATTTAAATAAGCACTTACATTTTGATACTTCTGTTAGAGCTTGCAGCAGCAGCCGCTGGGCAGGGCACCAGTATGTCCAGCCCTGACATCAAAGGAGTGCCAGGGAAGCCACAGGACCCTGCTCTGTGGAAGGAGGGGCAGTATACCTCACCCAGACTCCCTCTCAGTCCACTTGCTGGCCTGCTCAACCTGTGCCACTCACCCCCCTTGATCTCCACCATCTCCTCCTCCATCAACACTCCACTCTCCTCCAACTCCACTCCATCACTCCTACTCACCCCACCCCACCCTGTGGGTGGGCTTCCTTTTTATCCCTTCAATCTAGCCATGCTCCACCTGCCAACCACGCCCTGCTGCTGCCTTCTACCCATGGCCCTAGCTGGCCTAGGCAGCTGCACCTGTGCTTGTTTGGCTGGAATCACTGAGCTGGTCCACCTGCACCTTGTTGGCTGGCTGCCCAGACTCCCTGGCTGAGCTGACGGCTGAAGGCAGGCACAGTTGAGTCTCCTTGGCTGGCTGTCCATCTCCTCCCACAGAATGCCTCAGGCAGCTTCACCTGGAGCTACTTAGCTCCTAGCATCCCCTGGGCTAGGTTATTGCTTTCTGGCTGGGCTGCAGGCTGGGGTGTGGCTCTGAGCTGCTGAGGCTGCTTCTCCTCCCTGTCTGGTAAGGCTTCAGTTTGGCCTACTGCTGGCTGCTTGTCCCCACTGTCTTGGCCCTCTCTGTCTGCTCTAGCCCCCTCTGGATTGCCCCCAGTCTCCTTACCAGCCCCCCTGCACTCCCACTGGAGGGTGGGGCAGGCTGGCCTCCACCTGCCACTTCTAACCCTCTGAGGCTTGGGTGTCTCTTCCCTTCCCCCTGTGGCTGGTTGGGTCTGGATCTGGCTGTCTGCTGAGGCAGCTGGGCCACTGTCTCCCAGGGGTCTCCTGTCCTCTTCTCCAGGTAAGTCCAGGGGCTGGGCTGTAGACCCTGGACAATTTTGCTTTATGAAAATGATAAAGAGTTTATGTTAATGAAAGAAATCATTAAACTCTTAGGAGGAGTCTCTGTGTCTTGGTTGGGAAAGTACAACAAAAAGGTCCATCCCATTTATTTTGTACTGACAGACAGTTTCTCTAAAAGAGTGAAAGCTGTGTTCAGGTCTCACTTGAAGGTTATTAACTGCTCAGGAATTAAGATAAAACCTTCAGCACATCCCCATCAAATATTTTACTTAATACATTTAAACATTACTATTAAACATTATGTTTAATGCTCATGCTTAATGTGGATGATTATAGAAGCTATGCTGTTTGAATTATCTATATACATTTATGGTTGTTGTGGGTTTTCCGGGCTGTATTGCCGTGGTCTTGGCATTGTAGTTCCTGACGTTTCGCCAGCAGCTGTGGCTGGCATCTTCAGAGGTGTAGCACCAAAAGACAGAGATCTCTCAGTGTCACCTCTGAAGATGCCAGCCACAGCTGCTGGCGAAACGTCAGGAACTACAATGCCAAGACCACGGCAATACAGCCCGGAAAACCCACAACAACCATCGTTCTCTGGCCATGAAAGCCTTCGACAATATATACATTTAATTTGGAATGTTTGGAACCTTACAATTTTGTAACATATTTATAATTTTATAACATTACAAGTTTATACCGCAAAAGTTAGTTTTGTATGTAGAAAAGTTTGCCAAAAATAAAACATTATTTTCCTAAACCATCTCCAGGGAAAAGGGACGGGTTGTGACTATGCTGCTCCCTGGGGCCCCTCCCACTAGGGCCAGAGGCCCCGGGTTGTGGCTAGGTTATTCATTTTGGCAGGGAAAGGGTTAATAAAAGCATGCTAGTTCAGTGTTTTCATTTCTAAAATATTCTTCTCCAATGCCTTTAATGCTTCCCACTGTTTCTTGTGGTCCTATCATTTTTTTAGTGCCTGATCTGACCTGTTTGGTGGTGTTCCAGGAGAATTTGGGGACGGAAAGGATTAATAAAAGCATGATATTTTCATGTTCCATTTCTAAAATATTTTTCTCTGGTGTCTTTAACACGTCCTGCTGTTTTTTGTGGTACCGCTATTTGTTTACTGCCTATTCCGGCCTGTTCCATCATCTTCCAGCTTTTACCCCTTTCCTGAAATATCTAAACTAAAAAATATATACAAAAAAAATGTTTTGGATTGTTACTATGATTTCTGAAACTATAAACACAAATCTGGGATTCTTAGGCATTATGAAAAACACTCCTCTGTGTTGTTTTTCATGTTGGATGGTTTACCATCACCAGGCGTCTTTTAAAAAAGAAAAAAAAACCTTCAGTCAGTCACTATAAGAATATATAAAGAAACTGAATGCAGCTAATATATTTTTTTTAATGCAAGGAGCCAGTGTTTTCCTGCCAGGCCACCAACAGTGGAGAGAAGTGCACTGGGAGGCACCTCTTTTGGATGTTTGTAAAATGGAACTCCTTTGCCCTTTTTGCTTGAAACTTTGGGGGCAGGAACTTTAGATTAGAGGGAAGGCTATGGTCTGTGCAAATTTGGCACTATTATCATTAAAAACAATGGCATCAGATTCTCAGATTGGTTCCCCTATTGAAAGTGATAATCCCAAAATTCCAGAACCCAGCCACCCATTGATTTGAATCGTGAACTGGTACTGTCCAAATGAAGAATATACAGTAAAGGTGTCCTCCCAAAATCCTGGATTTGAAATTATACTAGTTCATTAGCGCATACCCTTATAATAGTTACTCGGAGCACACCTTTATCAGTGTGGACACTAGCTGCCTATAGGGACTGACACTTATTACTCCCAGAATTTTCCACAAGTTCTTAGCAGTCACAGTGACTTATATCCTTGCCTCCAACTTTATTTTTCCTTCTTTTCTTGCCACCCGTTAAACAGAAACACATAGCTTTCTATTTTGTCCTCACTTTACTCTTGGCTCTGGATTTATTCTCCAAAGGCTGCCAATATTTAAATGAAAGATGTGTTTACATCCCTGATACATGACCTTTTACTTATGGCTGGTTTCTCTATTTCATTTCCTTAATTGTTTTTGTACCTTTTTGTTCATTTGTCTCCATGATGGGAACATGAAGGATAAAGTACATCTCATTCTGTTTGATACAATGGATCCTGCGACCACTTCTGTCACAGAAATATCTGGGAAGAAGGCCAGTCATTTGAATGAGCCCTACAGCACAATGACGTTTTTTAAAAAAGAAAAACTTTGGTGTTCTGCTTCACACTGTCACTAAAGGTATATCTTCTCATATAAATAATGCTGTAAGAAGTCATCACCAACTGGGTGTTACCTGCAGTATGTACATAAGTTGTACATAAAGATACAAAGGACACATGTTCCATCCTCAGTGTCTCCAGTGAAAAGGAGCAATTAGTAGGTAATGTGAAAGATTGCTTCCTGAAACCCTAGAGAGCAGTTGCCTGTAAACAATACTGACCTTGATAGATCAATGGACTGATTCACTATAGTGAAGCTTCATGTGTGTTAATGTCTTCAAAGGCTTTATGAATGTAATGCAAATGTACAATATAACATAATTTATGACAGGCTATTTCACGCATTATGGCAAATCCAGGTTTGCCAACAGGTATACAGTCAAAAGTATACACTTTTTTCTTTAAAATTACATTATTTATAGTCCACCTTTCTCACTGTGACTCAAGACAGATTCCATGATGTAAGTCAATATGATTAATGGCTGGGACATTCCATACATTATACAATAGGTTATGTATTTCAGAAATTTGAAAACAAGCAGATATACGATACAGAGCTTAAATAATGCTGAAACAAAACATAAGCAATTTAACACCACATACTTATTGATGCAGTATCTATCCAGTAGGAGCATACAGGCAGCAACAGATGGTATGCAGTAATATAGTCTACAATCCCTGTTCCCTTTACCAAAGTATCTCTCTATACCATTTACTTACAGCACATCCTTATTATCTATGTAGAAAAGCTCTCCTGAACAATTCAGCTTTGCATAGTTTGTGGAAAGCCAGGAGTGTTGGAGCTTTCCTGGCCTCTTCAGGTAGGTTGTTATGTAAGGTGGCGCCACCCCAGAGAATGCACATGTATGAACAACTGTTGATTTTTCCCATTTGCAGAGTGGTACTTACAGAAGGCCAGATAAGTGAAGCTACCATGGCACAGCATAGGGACAGAGGCGGTCCCATAGATATGAGGGATCAAAGCCATGAAGGGCTTTCTGTGTGATAGCCAAAACTTTGAACTGTGTGTGGATGGACAATGAAGTGACTGAAGAATGGGAGTAATATGCCTGTTCTGCTATCTGCTGACAACAATTGCGCTGTCGCATTCTGTTACAATTAAAGCTTCTGAACTGACTTTAAGAGAAGGTCTGTGTAGAGTGCATTACAGAAATCTAGTCCATGGTGTGGATCCAGGTAGCCAGATTGGCTGTGTCAAGGTAGGGGGCCATCTTCTGGGCTAGTGTTAGTTGGAGGAAGGCATTTCTTGCAGCAACATTAATTTGCTTCTCTAGCAGCAATGCTGGATCCAATTCAACCCTGAGGCTCTTAACTGAGTCTGCAAGGGTCAACTGAACACCACTGAAGGTGGGAAGCTCAATGTCCTTCAATATCTCCACCTTCCTAATGAGAATCACTTCAGCCTTGTCTGAGTTCATTTTCAATTTGTTTGCTTTTAGCCATTTGACCACAGCTGACTGATTGATTCAAGCTCTTGACTGCACCAGAGGATTTGGTTAGATACACTCAGTTTCCTGTGGAATGTAATGTATATTATGCAAGTTTTCAAATGTATTGCTTGTAGTAATACTTTATATTTAAAATGCATTTAAAACATCTTAGATAAACATCTCAAAATGGCTTTAAAGCAGTTCTCAGATACCTTTGAAATTACAGTGATAACATACATTCACCGGTGATGGGTATGTCTGGTATGATGAATTGATATCAGCACAAGTATTTTCTCAAAATTGCTGATTCATACATTTTTCAGATATGGGGCTAGCACATATGCATACTCAAATTTCTCTCTCCAGAGGTTACACCAGAACACTGGAGTAAAGGTTATTGCTCACAATGCAACCACCTCTTGGAAGCTATTTTAAATTGTTTTCAGCGGTGGCCTCTTCTCTACAATCAAGTTGGTTCCTGCACAGGGACATCATGAAGTTCAGGACATTTTGTCACTGGCATCTCTTCTCAAATGATGACATGAGATAACCAAGTATAGGTTTATCTAGTTAATTTAAGTTGCTGATCAACACTCTAATGCTAACATATTTTAAAGGAGATGGTACCAGATAGCCCTACTGTGTTTGTTGTGATTTGGGCAACTCCAACCTGGCCTCAAACTCGTTCAGCAACTACTTCAGCCTCATTTATTCTGCACAGCCCATAAAATGAGCTGAGAAGCACAAAACTTCATTCTCCTCCCTCAATGTGCCATAGAGACAAGTAAGGATTTGGTTGATGCTGCTCAACATGCCAATTGAAATGGAACTCAAAATCCCTGCTCTGCCCAAAGTGATCAGCTGATCCCATGATTCTTTATGGGAGAATGGATGGGGCAAGCAGTACACAGCAAATACTTGCATGGGAGAGGTAGAGCTTGCTTATAAAGCCTTCACCACCCATCTCCCATCAACTGGATGATACCAGCCCTGTCAGTCATATCATATTCCTTATCTGAACTGAGATGGGTCTGGGACAATAAACTCCCTGGCTTTAATGCATTTAATGCATTTCTCAGCTTTACTGTAGATCCTTTTAAAAGTCTACACCATGTGAGGAAAACGTCCTTGATCTGAAAGGCTCTCTAATGCAAGAAGACAGGCAACATGGTGGGTTACATAAAGCAGCTTTCATGTGAAGTCTTGACCACCTGCCTTGGCTCATGAACTATGAATCACCTGCATGCCTACAAGTCTTTAACAGCACTAATTAGAAAGAAACTCTTTTGTGTTTCCCCCGCATGTGTTGGGGTAAGACTGGAAAACACTAGAGATTCCCCCCCCCCTGAGGAATAGAGAAAAAGAACATTCCCTATAAAGTAAACAAAAATCTGTATCTTGCTTAATTTATCTTACCACATTCTTGCCCTTGAATGAATGATGCTTGAGAATATGAAGTTATTAATTGTCACATCTGTGATTCTAGAATACCAGATTCTATATCCAGATCTTTGGCATTCATAGAGTGAAGTAAATCAACATTTTACAGTATATCCTTGCCATTTGCCTAGAATCTGTTCTCATGATCACAGCAAATGGCAAAATCTGTATATACTGTGAGGTAGAGTTTTACTGCCTCTGTGCAGCAAAGCATCCAAATTTCCTGCAAGATTTAATGATGTAATGTACATTAAGTAGTTTCTAGCTAATCTTCAAACAAACTCATCCATGGAACGAATGTTGAAAAGCAAAAAATAATAATTAAAAAACATCTCACTATGTGCACTTGGAAAAAGAGAAACTTCAGTTGGTAAAAGAATTGCAAGAAATTCTGAGTCACAGATTTTATGGATTCACTTTTGGATATGAATAGTAGATAAAATGAGTATATGTTTCTTTTTTAAGTATTCTTTTTAGCTTTTTCTGTTTTACTATCAGTCTTTTCTGGAAATTAAATGAATTAAGAAAATGTTGACAAAAGCCTTATTAGGTGATTGAATTTTTCTTTTCATTGTGCTTCAACACTCTCCTTTTTATTTTTTCAAGTTGATGAATTGACTTACGGTACTGGCAATATATATATTTAGGATGGATAGTGCAGTATCTCAGGTTTGGGGGTCAGCTGAGCTGACAGCAGTGTGGTGCCAGCTGGGCCGTATGGATCATTATATAGAGGCTGGAAAGGACCATCTTCTGCAGATATAGCACACTAACATCTTACAAAGCAACTGAGCTACCCTTAAAATGTTCTCCCAGCTACATGGGAGCAGCTTTTCTGCAAGCATATTCTACAAAAACTAAAACTGTTTCTAAATTACCCTTCAAGGACAGATTAAGGTGTTTGGCACTTTAAAAAAGACAAAAGGATTCTTCCACATGGAGGCTATGGTGGTTTTGGCTGTAGATAGTAGTGCCGCAGTTAGGTTCCTTTGGGCCTGCTGGTATGTCATGGTCCATCCAAAGGTTTAATAAGATCAACTTGG
Source organism: Eublepharis macularius (assembly GCF_028583425.1). Classification (NCBI taxonomy): domain Eukaryota; kingdom Metazoa; phylum Chordata; class Lepidosauria; order Squamata; family Eublepharidae; genus Eublepharis; species Eublepharis macularius. The sequence goes on from NC_072790.1 coordinate 106,053,839, forward strand.
GCTTAAATGGGACATCATATCTTGTAATTTGTCTAATACACAAGGTATTTTTTCATGGAAAAATATCTTACCAAGTAAAGCAAGTGGACTCGATTAACCTACAATCTAGCTTTTGGGAAGACTGGTTGCCAGTCTTGGACTATATGATCACACATGAGATAAATCTGGGTAAATCTTATCTATTAGATCTTTTTAGTATTTAAACATAAAAAAACTGTTTTGATTATGTACTTGTAATATATTTATGGCCAACTACTTGCTGTGTTAAACCTGATTGTATTATACATAGTACATGGACAAGTATTGTTAATTCACTGTGGACTGTTGTTGTTTTGTTTTCTTTTAAAATTTGTTACAAAAACAAAAAAAATCAAAAATAAAGAGTTTTTTAAAAAAGACAAAAGGAACATGAAAGATGCTTATAGCATTTGAAACAATGTGGGGAAAGTGGAGATAGGATAATTTTTTCTCCCTGTCACAAAATAGTAGAATTCAGGAGCACTGGATGAAGTTGATGTGTAGCTGACCTGTGAGAATGAAAGAGAACATATTTCTATATAAAGCTCATGGAACTCACAACCCTCCAGATGTAGAGATGGCTATAGTGTAGTGGCTTTAAAGGCATTAGACAATTTCATGGAGGATAAGTGCTTCAATGGCTGTTGGAGGGTATAGGCAAAAAAAGAGAGATAAGATAATGATGGGGAGAGTAATCTGGAGGTAGGGAATTAAAGCTTAATCCTTTGTCATGGTCAGATCATTATCTGATAAGAGTTGAGACTCACTGCTTCCAGGGGTAGTGGAACCATTAAGATGGTCCACCCCAGGCACCTGATGGATTCCAGTGGCTCCTGTCCATGGTTCACAGGGGAACTGATGGTGATAAAATAGGATGAACAACAGCTAGAACACCATTGGTGGAAAACTCAGAGCAAGATTGATCAAACACAACATAGAGCCCATATTAGAGCCTATTCTGTGGTGGTGAAAATGCAGTATTTCTTTGCCACTATCATATCTGCACATAATTAACCAGTTGAGTTGTTTTGTGTAGTTTGAGGGCTTCTACATCATGGCCCCATGAAACTGGACTCTGACTACACAACAGCTTGCTGTGATCAATTTGCTGCTGACTTTGCTGACAAAATCTCCAATTCGCCGGCATGGATGCATGATCAGATGATTTGACATCTGCTTGACCAATTTATATGGATATCTTTCAGTTTGAGGAGCCTGAAGATGTGGACAAGATTTCCAGAGAGGTGAAACCAACTACTTGTGTTCTTGATTCTTGCCTTTTCTGGTTGATAAAGGTTGCCAGAAGTAGAATGGCTGACTGGGTAAGGGGAGTGATGAAAGCTCAAGGAGGCAGTAGTTTGATCTGTGTAGAAAAAAACACCCATGAGCCTTATTATATTGGAGAGCTTCTGGCCCATCTCCAATCTTCCACTTTTGAGCAAGGTGTTAGAGCGGGTTATTGCTTCTCAGCTCTGGGAATAGGAGTGTGCAGTTTGATTCAGTATTCAGATTAAAATACAAAATTTTGGCTGATTTTGTGAAATCTGGGTCTTCTGGATCAAAAAAGCGAATACCAAACTAGAAAAATTAGGGTAAAAAATTAGGGGGGTTGGGAATGACTTGTAGTTGTGGCTGGGTACTGCTTGGTTCTGTTCTGTGTGTTCTCCCACTGGCTGGTCCCACTGCCTGGTTGCTGTGGATGACACTAGTTCTGTTGGGCTAAGAGCCAAGCTACAAGTGACGAATTACACTTGCCTGGCAAGTGAACAGACTCATGTGTATTCTTCCCTGTTCACTTGCCATTCACTTGCGTTCCACAAGTGCGCTCCACAAGTGGAGCGCAAGTGAATGGCAAGTGGACAGGGAGGAATACACGCGAGTCTGTTCACTTGCCAGACAAGTGTAATTTGACACTTGTAGCTTGGCTCTAAGTTGCAACAGTGTCCATTGCTTCAGTTTGTTTTGAGTGGAATGGGTGTAATTTGCTGGTGTGTTGTTGGTCCCCTTGTTTCAATTTGGTTCGGAAAGGATTCCATTCCCATGCTTTAGTTTGCGTTTTCTGGGATGAGCTCAGCTTGCATTTGGGAGTGTGCCTTGGCCATGGCAGTCTTAGCCCAATGTGTTACTGCAATGGGAGTCAGCTTTGAATTTTTTCCATAGAAAACAATAGGATGGTTGGGGGCACCTTGAGAGGAGCCCATAGAATTGTACCCCAGGGCCCAATACTCCTGAAACTTGTGAGGGGACTTTAGAGTACAGTCAGGAGTAGATTCCTTGCAAATTTGGTGGAATTTGATTGAAAAATACCAACCCCAGCCCCCTGGATATCTCCCAGATAGTTTTCCCCATAGGGAATAATGGAGAGTGTGTGGGGCCACCTCATGAAACTTGAGGGGGGATCTGTAGAAGACAGTGAGGAGTAGGTTTTCTACAAATTTGGTGAACTTTCTTGAAAAATGTTCCCCCAGCCAACTGGATAGCCCCTAGATTGAAACAATGGCTGAATTTTACCAAATTCCTGCTATATTACCGAACCAAACTAGAGAATCAATTTGGTATTCAGGGAATACAGATTGTTTTTCTTGGTTCGGTATTACTAATCCATATTTATTGAATTGTTTTGTGTGTGTGCGTGCATGCTCCTCTATCCAGGGCTTCTTGGAAGAGACTGATTTTACTGCATCCATTTCAATCTGGCTTTAGGCCAGGATTTGGAACAGCGACTGCACTGGTGACCTTGGTTGATGATGTCCACCAACAACTAGACAGGGGAAGTGCTAGTCCTGCTGGATCTCTCAGTGGTCTTCAATACCATCAACTATGGTATCTTTCTGGGTTGCCTCTCAACTCTGGGCCTAAGGAGCACCATGTTATGGTGGTTTGAATCCTATCAGACTCAGAAGGTGATACTGGGGACTTCTGTTCCACTCTATGCCCATTGACCTATGGGGTCCCATGGGGCTTGATTTTATATCCCATGTTAATATTTACATAAAGCCACTGGGAGAGGTCATCATGAAGTCTGGTCTGCGGTACCTCCAATATGCAGATGATACCCAGATTTACCTTTCTTTTCCATCTAATTCCAAGGATGCTATTGATGTTCTGAACCAGTGCTTGGAGTCAATAATGGGCTGGATGAGAGTGAACAAATTGAAACTTAACCCTGACAAGACAGAGGTTCTTTAGGTTAGTAGAAAGTGAAATCTCCCCTGACTTTGATGGGGTCCCACTCTTACTCGGTCAAGTTTTAAACTTAGAAGTTCTACTTGACACAATGGTCATCTTAGAAAGCCAGGTGGCTATGGTAGCTTGGAGTGCATTTGCCCAGCTTTGGCTGGTATGTCAGCTGCATCCATTCCTGGTTCCGTCAGATCTAGCCACACTGATCCATGCCTTAGTTATGTCTAGACTGGACTATTCCAATGAGCTCTACTTGGGGCTACCCTTAAAGATGGTTTGGAAGCTCCAGCTAGTGTGGAACGCTGTGGCTAGATGGCTGATGATCCCAATATTACAGCAACAACATTGGCTACCAATACACACCTGAGCCTAGTTCTATTCTTTAAAGCCCTACAAGGCTTGGGTCCAGGGTATCTGAAGGACCATCTTCTCCCCTTCATTCCAGCACAGGAGTTGAGATCACAAAGAGAGGCTCTCCTGACTGTCCCAGCAATGAAGCTCCTGTTGGTTGGCCTTTTCTTTGGCAGTCCCACAACTGTGGAACAACCATCCCAGGGAGGTGTGCCTGGCCCCCTTACTCTCTAGGTTCAGGAGGCAGCTGAAGATTGTTTTATTTTGGACAACTTTTTAATGTATTTTAATCTCTGTTTTTAACTGCTTTAAAAATATTTTCATTGTAAGCCATCTTGAGCACCTTTGGAAGAAAGGAAGCTAATAAATGTATTGTCGAAGGCTTTCACGGCCAGAGAACGATGGTTGTTGTGGGTTTTCCGGGCTGTATTGCCGTGGTCTTGGCATTGTAGTTCCTGACGTTTCGCCAGCAGCTGTGGCTGGCATCTTCAGAGGTGTAGCACCAAAAGACAGAGACCTCTCAGTGTCAGTGGCAGTGACACTGAGAGATCTCTCTCTTTTGGTGCTACACCTCTGAAGATGCCAGCCACAGCTGCTGGCGAAACGTCAGGAACTACAATGCCAAGACCACGGCAATACAGCCCGGAAAACCCACAACAACCATCGAAGCTAATAAATATTTTTAACAAACAAACAAATAATGAAATACCTAGATAAAAGAGACCAAATTGGCTAAAAACTAGACACTTGAGCCAGTTCACTTATACATTCACTTAGGATTATCCTAAAGGCTTTGCACCTGTTAAAAAGATAGATGTGGTCAACATGTTATGGCCACGTGTGGTGTGCTATTTGGAGAGCAGTCCAAATATGTCAAATTAAATTGGGAATCAACTGGATTAAGCATATTTAGTTTACTGGCCAAAATGGCTGGTGCAATTGAAATATTTTCTGCTCTACTTTTCATTAAAGTCCAAATTTAATGAAGTCTCATGACTAAGAGACAAATCATTGTAGAATGCAAGCAAGCATTCTATTTATTGACAGTCACCAAACATTTCTCCAGCAGGTGGCCCATGCTTGTGGAATAGAACTAGATTTATCTAACTTCGATTAATTCTTTCATAAGGACATGTTGATGGAAAAATATGTGAGTGACTAACATGTATTAGATCTCTGCAAGGGTCAACATATACAGGCAGCATGATGACAGATGGATGAAAAATGTGAAAATTCAACAATATAATAAGGTTAAAAGCTTTCTAGAATGTAGAGCCAAAGATTAATATGAGGCCAATGAATGCACACAGAAGTGACTTATAGGACTATTGGATAAGGAGCTTACCTATAATTTATCATCCTGAGGCCCAAAGATGCCTCCATAGTTTTGTGGATGAATTGACTATGAAGGACAGCTAAAGTTAGCTGTACAGAAAATGAATGAAGCTAAATGACTGAATAATTTAGACTTTAATAACCTGTCTGGATTCAAAATCCCTTTAGTATCAATGTCCTCCTCTAAAGAATTCACACTGTACAAAATGCATGACAGAGAGCAAAATGTACGCTGGATGAAGCTGTGTACAAAGGAAATGCTTGTAGTTTCCTATGATTAAAGCAAATGAGTGCATGTTATAGCACAAGATAGTGTGGCTGGAGGTGGGGGCGGGGAGGTGGGAATATCTCTGCCAGCTGCAGCTTCTTTCCCCCCTTGTGTGGGTATAAAAGTCTGAGTATGGCTAGAGGTGTGGTCTTTTAGGTGGAATCCAAAGAGCAAGAGACAAAGGACTCCTGGCTCTTGCCTCATAGCTCATGTCTCACAGCCTGTGGCTTTAGATGAGCAGGCTGAGTGGATCCAGCACCAGCTCAAGATGTAGCTTTTTATTTTTGCCTTTTGCTGAATTAAATTGTACTTTTGTAAGCAACTTTGGATCCCCATTGGGAAGAAAATGCTTTCTATAAATAAATGAGGAGGGAAAGCAAAGCAAACTAAAATTTAGCATTTCTAGCCAATTGTAAATAAATGAAGTGTGCTTCATCACCAAGAGGGAAACTACATGAGATGCCCGGGTGCATGTCAGATCCTGCAAGGTTCCCTGGGTAGTGCAGTCATACAAAGAACAGCCACTCTATGTGATTCTCTGCCAGGGAAAGAGAACGGGAGGGATTCTCTCTCTGGCTCTTGCAAAAAGCCTCAGCTCAGGTTTTTCTCTGGGAGTTTGGGGGTGGTGGTGGGGGGATGTAACAGGAGACAGGAAATCCAGGGAGGCTTTTGCGAGAGAGAAAGGGAATTCATGACAGATTATCTTTCTTTCTTACAAAAGCTGCCCCAGATTTCCTGCCACCTGTTATGTCAACCCAGGGAACCTTGTGGGACCTGACATGTGAAGATCATGTGTTGGGCATCTTGTGTAATTTGGCTCCAAGTCTTATTAGGATCACGGTTAATTATTTATAAAGTACTCAACATAATGCTCAAGGTCACCCTTTCAGAGTGAAGACACTGCTGCTTAGTTTGCCACAGCAACGTGTAGCCAAATCTGTAACATTGTGACATCATCATGTCAATTGGATGGGAATGGCCCATGTCGCTGTTTCTAGGATGAAGACAGAAAAAAGGTGCTGAAGCAGTGGCAGAATGGAGTAATAATGGCAGTGAAGAAAGTGAGGCTTCTCCACCCTAGGAAATAGTTCAGTCCTTTTGCCTCAAAATACTATTTCCACTCTGAAAAATGAAATGGACAAACATTCAGCGTAGATTTAGTATGAACTTCTGTTTTAAAAGCATTTACCCCTACTCTCATATAAGTATTCTCTCTAGAATAGGGGTTGCTCTGCTGCATTTCACCACAAGGTGATAGCTCCCTCTGTAGAAAGTAAATGAGAATACAACTGGGAAGAGTCATACATTACTTCACTGAACCTGGAGTTGAAACAGTGGGAAAACCAGGTCCTTCTGAATAGCAGGAGCTATTTGCTTTCGTTCATATGAATATTATTCATTTATGCATCACTGTCAGTATACATGATGCTTCACTGAGTATTTTAAGGAAGAAGTAGACAGATCCCTGTCTTCCAAGGAATTTACAATCTTAGATTGACATTGGAGAAGAGAGGGGTAGAAATGGTAAAGGGTGGCAAGTGGTAGCCTGTAATAATGTTCATTTTACTTTGCTCTGATTAGGCCTCAGCTAAGTAAAGGGTACTGTCTAGGTTTGCTTACTGCATTTATGGTAGATGCAGACAAAGGAGAGTGGATAAAAAGGAATACAACAAAGTTGATGTTCAGTGAATCCACTCAGCCGTATCTTAATAGACTCATCAATAGTTTGTGGCTTATGCTGTCTCTGGGAGCATCCAGCAGCTGTTCACGAACTAAACTTCATGCGGACCCAGCCAGCATGAGTCAGCTCATGTACTGGTGTAATGTCTTTATCTGAAGAGACAGCAGCTTGAGCAGCAACTTCTCTGAGCAGAGCCAAACAGTGTCATGATGAGCTCATTTCAAAAAATGGTAGGTGTAGAGTGGGTTATTTACATACAAAATTACAATGTGGGTTCAATCCAACAGACATGGCTGCTGGGCGAGCCCTTAACAGGGTGTGCATTGTTGGGGCCACGTCACTTCTGATTTCAAGAGAAAATATTCTCTGCATCACAAAACTGACAAGACTGGTATTTGTGAGATCACATCACTGTGAATTAATAGCTGCCATCAGATGATGATGTGGCTGTGCTGTGAAATAATTTCTCAAAGTAAAGCCCATTTTTGTATTATAATGCACAGGTGTCAGCCTGGGAGGAGGGAGATGGGAGTAAGGCAGAGACAGGTGGTGTGCATGCAAGAATGAAGGGAAATTTGGCATGATAGAGAAAGGAAAAGAAGTCAGAAAAATACTTGAGCAGCAAAGAGGGAGTGGCATGAGGCAGATATAGAGGCTGCGAGAGAGAAGAAGGAGCAGCTGTCATTATATTTGAGTTTCAGGGAGGATGGTCATATTTACCTAAGAGAGAAGGAGAAGAATGGAACTATGGCTTCTAAGTGAAGGATGCTTGGTTGTCCTTGGAACAGAGTTATGGTTCCATACAGCCCATAAGCTTTGGATGGGGGGCGGGGAGCCTGGGAAGGAGGAAAACAAAACAATGGTGGTTGTTAATCCCATTCCCTCTGTTTGGGGGTCACTCTAAACACTACTTCCTTCATGAGTTCGCCACAGAGCCAACCTGGGCTTGCACAGACATACAGCAAAAACAGTGCAGGAGAGGGACAGTTTTCCTGTTTCTGCTGCTGCACATGCACATAATATTGCTATGTGGAGCTGTTGTATGTTTGCATGTGCCTAGGTTGGTTCCATGGTCAACTCATGAAGGAAGTAATGTTTAGAGTGACCCTGAGGCCTGAGTCATCAGTCTGAGCAGTGGCTGTTCCCCTGTCCCTCTAAGCAGGTGGGGAGAGAAAAGGATGGGTAACAAATGAGAAAGAGAACTATAGGAGAGGCACAAGCACAAGAAATCTCTCTCAGGCTCATGATTAGGAAATACAAGGAGGATTTTGCCTGCTAGAATTTGCCTTACAAAGCATTGAGTGAATGCCTCTAGTGAATGAGGATATATGAAATGTAACTCAGAAGATCTGTGATCACAATCACTTATTTTTTAAAAAAGGCTAGAGAAGCAGTTGGGACAGAGTTTTTTAAAGCAGAGCTATGGAGCTACGCAAATGTTTTGTAGTCCTTCTACTTGCGTTACCAGTACAAACTACTCCTTGGAATTGTTATTTGCCTCTTGCAGGGAACATACAAGGACCTGTGCGGCGCATGTATGTTCCCACCCATGATATCAGCTCTTGGGGAATGGGTGGGAGAGGGAGGCTGTAATCAGGAAAGGGTCTTGGAGGAAAAAGTTAAATTCTCATTTCCAGTAACATGGCCCTGATCTGAATTGGTCCGGACTGCTTTTAGCATTTTTTTAAAAAATAAAGCCACAGCAATCATGGACTCCTAGGTCATGTCTGGTTTGGCTGTAAGAAAACCGATATGCATCTTATATGATATCTTATTTCCCTTATGAGTGAGTAAAATCTATATTAATTTAGGTTAGAATCAAGCTGAAATGATCAGGGTTGTTTTTGCAAGTATTCCTTGCAATGCTGAAAACTCCCTCCCCATTTCAGTAAGGGGTTTTTGTTACTCTTTTTAAAAACTGCTTATTCTTTTACTTTGTTCTTACTTGCTGTCAGTTATGTCATCATCACATAGCCAAATATTGATTGACTGTATAGCATTGTAGCATCACCCTATTTACTGTATTATCCATGACTGCGTGGAGTCACCCAAGTGACGAAACCAGGAATAGGAAACAACAGCTCTCACTCGCTCACTCGCTCGCTCGCTCGCTCGCTCACTCAACATGTGTGTGTAGGTGTGGAAAGGAAGCAGCAGCTGGGAAAACAATGGTGCCAAACAGAATTCTTTTCAAAAGTGAATATTTATACAATCTAACTGTTTGAGAAGAAATAGATTTCTATCCCATCGAAACTGGTAGTTTTTACCCAGACATAAAGACTGGAAAATATTGCATGGAATCATGAAACCATAAACCCTTAAGCTTGGACTTTATAAGCTATTTAGCCCAACTTTGTGCTTGATGCAGGGAATCCAGAATGATATATGGCTACCTACAATGATAGATAGCTACATTCTGATAGATGGTGGGATGGACTGCACTTTTTAAAAGCTTGTAAGTGCTGTACAAACAGCTAAAAGATTGATTAGGGTTAATTCTTCACAGAAACAGAGAGTCTAGTGGCAAGGAATCTGATTAGGTAGCATGAGCAGAACAGACTTCTGAACTGGATGCTGGGGAGAAAGAAGTCTGATTTCAGCTCTAGCTGAGAGGATTCAAGTGCTGACAGTTTTGAGATTTAGCCCTGACTGAGAGCAGTTTAACATAGACAGGAGAACTGAGGGAAAGCTGGCAAGGAACTTTTGGGAAGTAGGTGCAGACTCCCATTTGGGCCAAAGAAAGGGGATATATCTTCTAGTGAGAAGAGAATTTCCCTACCCAGTCAAACATGGAGTTAGCTCTGTAGACTGAAGAGAGCCCTGGTCTGGTGTGATTAGAAATGGCCTCTGGAGACCTTAAGGGCCAGTTAAAAATTGAAGATGAGTACTGGTTTTTCAAGAGAAGGGGTTTGGGTACTGGAAAGAGGGTACCAGCCTTCTTAAAATCAAAAGAATAAAAGAATACTTAAAGACAGTATACTAGAGTGATTGGGAAAACACTGGAACAAAAGCCTCCCAACATAAAGATTTCAGTAACTGTGAAGAAACTCTCATTATTCTGAAACATAACTGAAGTCTGTGCATATACTGATTTTACCCCTGAGTTATCTATATTGAGTTACCTCAGAAATTTTCAACCCCTGATTTCACCTGGCCTTTTCCCTCTAAGTTAAATAAAATATGTTGTTATTTTTAAATTTAAAAATGCCTCTAGTGACATTCAAGTTAAGACAAAAAAAAAGTGTGTGTGTCATAGATGGCTACCAGACACTATTGGAAAACCTCCAGTGAGAAAGAGCCAACCCTCACGATGGAGACATGGGCCTTTTAAATATCAAACTGGCCTGTGATTCACCTTTTCAAATCCAGCCCTGGGGAAGCAGGAAGAAGAGGGCAGAGCAATAAAACACCATTTGCTCAGTCTGACACCTCTCCTTGAAATGTTTGCATAACTGACATCCTGGGAATAAATAAATATATGTTGCTTTAGCCTTTTGGTACCATCATAAAACTGGTTTTGTGGCCTACATGTGTCTATGTGACCAGGGGCCAGTTTAGCCATGGAGGAGGAGAGCATAAAGGGGCTTAAGCAGCCCTTTGTGTGTATGGTTAGAAGGCTTAGAAGGGAATGGAGAATGGAGGATCCAAAAGGGTAGGCTTGCCTTCACCTTTCCAAAGCGTGGAATACCCACCCCAGCAGGGGATGCCTCAGATACTGTTACCTGAATTGGTCTCCTTGCAAGAGAATTGTAGGGGAATTAGTGGCAAGGAAGACCATTATACAAGAAGGGTAATCACGGGAAATCTCCATGTTTACAGGGTCTTTTCCTCAAGATAGCAGATGAGATGGGTGTTTTTGGGATCAAAGAGCTATCTTTTATTAAAAGAAGAAAACACACACAGGAGTAAATAATAAAATGGCTGCACACACATAGAGTCCTAGGAAGCTAGGGAGAAGGTGGAATAGAATGAAGGAGGGGAAGTATATTTACCGATCCTGGAGAGGAGAGTAGTCCACAGAGGAAGAGAGCTTCAAATGTCCAGCATTTTCAGCAAGGAGAGAGAGGCTCAAGGCAATGACCCCAAGGGTACGATGCGCAGAACAGGGGGCACAGCATGCATACTTTGAATGGGGCTAGAGCCCTGCTTCGTATAGGGCAAAATGTGCCCTGAGGAAGTAGGAGTCCCTTCAGCCATTGGGACAAAGACCGTAAATCTGTCTCTGGGAATTACAAAAGTTTGATTACCTTGATTACTTGCTGCCAGGTGTGTAAAAGGAAATGCAAAGTCTCTCCTGGAACTGCACAAAAGGGGCAGTTTGTTAATGGGTTCTACCGGAGCTGTGTTGAAGAATTTAGATATGAGAAAATATAGGTTCCCAGAGATAGAAATTAACTTATGGATGTTGATTGACTGCTTCCAAGCTTGGGGTAGGAAATGTAATCACAGGAAGAGGGCATTTAGAATGTGCTAATGGGTGACCCATCACAGCCCACTATTGTCATGGTCTCAAGCCAGTTGCTGGGAAGATAGTAAATCCAATCACCCTAGTCCTTTACATTTGGATGCACATTCCAGGCATACCTGAATCTCTTGGGCTGAGTCCAGCAACATTCTGCCTAGCCAGCTTGGAATTTTCCCTGATGCCGACCGAGCTACATTAATCCAGGGGCCCTGTGACCTTTTATATCACAGGCCTGTATTAAAGGTGTATCAAATAGGGCAAAGGCCAAGGCTAACCACTTACAATACTATTTGGTAACACTCAACGTGGTAGTTAAATATTTGCAACTTCCAGGGTTTTTTTTTCTTAGCTGTGAGCCTAGTGCAAAACAACTTCCTGTATACTGTGGACTCTCTATATTTAGTAGTCTGCTGTAGTTCAATAAAGACCTTTCTTTACTTAGGTTAAACTGTGTCAATGTGTCCTCACTCATGGGCCTTCTGCTTGAACTACTGCTAGTGCTCTGTACATACTAAGAGGCTCCCCAGCTCCCCAAAGAGCTGGTGAAGGGTCAAGCCTGTTTAGTTTGGGTGGCAGCATGTTACCAGGAGGAACCAGTGGTCAAGAGGGAGGAGGAAGTCCCTCCACTGATCCTGACACCAGCCATTCCCAGCTAACTGGTTTCATTGTTGATCTTATCTTTCCAATAGGAATTTCTCCTTGTGTTCAGCTGAAATAAACCCTCCTGTTACTTATGCGACTGGGGCTGTAATCCTAAAGATACTTTCCTGAGAGTAAGCCTCAGTAAATAAAATGTGGCTTACTTCTGAGTAGATGGCTTAGGTTTGCTCCCTAGATCAAGTCTTGCTTCTAGAGCAGCAGAGGCCTCATCTTTGTCCTCTTCCTTGCCACAGCCCTTCAGATATTTGAAAAGTGTAATCAAGTCCCTACTAAGTTTTCTGTTGTCTGAGTTAAATTTGTTCTAGTTAGTCTATACCCTTCTTAAAGTGTGGTGCTCAGAACTGAACACACTATTCTAGATAAGTCCTAACTGATGCAGAATAGAATTGAAAGATTACATCTTGTGACTTAGATATTAAGGTTTCTGTCCTAAAGGGCCATTCAGTTGGCAGTAGCAATTCTGATGGAACAGCTTTATTGTCTGTAGAGGAGGAGGGGGAGATTTTTGCCAATTCTCCCCTCTTGCTCTCAGTTTTCTCTCTGACTGTTCCTTTGGGTCCAGTGACCTGCAAATGCACAATTGCTGATGACACAGAAAGCTGCAGTGAGAGGGAGGAGATGGGAACTTGCCTTCCTGCACTGCAACTCCATTCATGATGCTTAGGATCCTAGCCTATGCTTTTAGCAATGCAGCCTAAAACCATACTCATTTTTTTATTACAACCACATCACATAGCAGGTTCATCTTGTGACCAGTACAGTGCTTTTTAAATAATGAACAAGCGATCTTATAAACTGGAGGGGGGGGGAATCAACCCAAACAACTGAAGATTTTATTAATTATACTGCCATTCCAGCCAGGGGCTTAAGCCCCTTAGGCTGGTGGCAGCCATTTGCCTCCCTGGCAGGATGAAGCCAGAGGAGATCAGCCCTGCTTTCTGGGCTTAGCTCAAGGGGGCGGAGCTTCAGGGCAGCAGGCTGCCGCTCCGCCCTCCAAGCTCAGTCTCGCCTCGTGCTCGGCCCACCCTCCTCACCCTACTGCAGTGCGGGACTAGCCGGTCGCCATTGATGGGGCCAGGTAGGAATTTTTTGTCTCCCTGCCCTGATTGGCTTTGGGTTGTGAGTTTTTTCGCCTACCTCGCACTGGGTAAGAGGTGTAGGTTTAATGCAGGGGGTGGACCTTATTTTCTGCCATGGGTGCAGGATTTAGCTAGGGATATATTTGTGGTGGGCCGGTGAGCACCCTTGGCACCTCCCCATTGGTGGGGAACTGGGGTCTTTCAGAAGCAGCAGGCTGCCATTCGGCCCAGCTGCGAGGTCAGACGCCCTGGGTGGGGAACCCCTGGACAAGCCGGTCTCCCCCTGCTGCCGTTAGGCTGGGTGGGGGAGCTTTTCAGGGGTGAACCACTCTGCCTGGCCAGGACGGGTCCCAGCCATTTGTGGAATGGCTCACACCCGGGGCAGCGGGTGCTCACCCAGACAGGTCAGGGCGGGGTCCAAGGAATGACCCCAGGGCCTGACCTGTACCGCTAGTTAGGCCCCTTGCCGTAATTGTTGTTTTGCTGTTTCATTTAATAAAGCGGCCCATTTTACCCAAGCCTTGTGTCTGAGGGCCAAGCTACACATGACGAATGACACTTGAACGGCAAGTGGATTGAGTGGAGGGCAAGTGAACAGGGAGAAATACACTTGCCATTCAAGTGTCATTCGTCATGTGTAGCTTGGCCCTGACTCTCATTCCTACTAGGGGGGCAAAAAGCAAAAGGCCACTTTCTTTGTTTCCATTTACCTTGCTTTAGTAACATCCCAGTGTTATATTCCTCAGTGATTTCCCTTTCACACAGATAGCCAGAGCAAAATTACTAATCATCTTCTGGAGTGAGAATGTTTTGTTCTTTGGTGTAACTAGTATAATAGTCTCTCATCTCATTCTCCTTGTATTCTGTTGTTCCAGTTCTAATAACTGACGTGTGTGTTTAATGATTTCAGGTTATTGAGTGAATCCCGTTTTTAGCAGGAAACTGTGAAACAAGTATAATATATTAACCCCTATCTAAACCCTTTGGGAAGTTTGGACCTCAGTGACATTCTGTTCCAAAATAACACTTTTTCATCTCTCATGTTATTAAAATAAATCATTACTTTGAAGAAATCTATTCTCTAGAAGTGCAGGCTCAGAATAGACTTTAAAAGAAAAAGGTCAATGCTTTCCTTTACTGTAAAAAATGAGCGTGTTGGTCATGACATTAGTGAATACTAAGCTAATGGCTCTGAATGAGAGCCAGCATTTTTTTTTTCATCACTTATTCAAGCTTTAAGAAACCAGAAGAAGAGGTTCAGCAAGCATATTCTTTTACAATATACATTGTCAAGTTAGGGCAAATAATTATGGTGCTTCTGAAGAAAGAAATGAAATGTATGTAATGTATCTCTGTATTCAGGGGCAAGAGGGATAAAATGGATTATTGAATCTCAATGACGGAAGTATCTGAAGAGATGAAATTATTGGAAAACATTTGTGAATAGTCACCTACAAAGTGAACAAACCAAGGCTGCAAAGCACAATCAGGAGAAGCTGAACACCAGTTGGGAGGGGATTCTATGTAGGGCTGCACCTGAAGAAAGCTGGAAACTGCAATTGGTGCAAAATGCAGCAGCCCATCTGCTATCAGGGACATGCCACATGGATACATCTATTCTGTGATCTTTGCATTAACTACCTTTTGGCTTCCAAGTCCAATTCAAGGTGCTAGTGGTTACCTTAAAGACCTTCATGACTTGGGGACTACATACCTGATGGACTGCCACTCCTGGTATGTGGCAGCTTCACTTAATATAATAGAAAAGAGTCCAGTAGCACCTTTAAGACTCACCAACTTTACTGTAGCATAAGCTTTCGAGAACCACAGTTCTCTTTGTCAGATGAGACAAAGAGAACTCTGCATCTGAGAACATGCATCTGATGGAAGAGAACTGTGATTCTCGAAAGCTTATGCTACAGTAAAGTTGGTGAGTCTTAAAGGTGCTACTGGAATCTTTTCTATTTTGCTACTACAGACTAACATGGCTAACTCTTCTGGATCTATTCACTTAATATAGCAATGCCTTTTGGTTGTTCAAACACCTGCAAGGGTGTATTCTGTTGCTCTTCATTTGGGAGCAATGTGGCTTTCCCCCTATGTTATGGAATAGGTTTCTAGATGAAATTTGAAGATTTATCTCTCTCTTGCAGTTTTAGATGGCATGTAAAAAGAGAATGCTTTAGAAAAACCTTTGGCTCCTCAAGGTGATTGCTTTGTGGGTGCCTTGAATTTTAGAACTTTTTTCTGATGGTTGTTTTAATTTTGTTGCTTTTAGAATTTTTTTTGTTGTTATTGGTTTATTAGCCACTTTGGATCCTAGTTATCCGAGAGAAAAGTGGGCTTATTAATGTTTAAAATAATAAAATTAAATAAAATATTTAATTAAAAATAAAATAAAATGGCTCAGTCGGCTCTCTGAGTGCTTTTGACCCCCTCCTTAAGATTGGGTTGTAAGAGTATGAAGCTAAATTCATTAAGCTAAGTTTGAGGCAGCAACTAAACCACAAGCTACATGACAAAAGCTACATGATAATATAAGTACATAATAAGTGGGTAATTCTAGTGGTTGCTCAGTGTGAAACTGAAGCAGTGTGGTTGTTTTGTCTCTTTTGTTAGTTTCTTTGATCATGGATGAAAATACCTTGAGGTCATGACTTCTCATTGTAGATCTATTCAAGGAGAATCAAGGAGAATCTATTAAACTTATTGTTTAAGATTAGATGGCATCATATGCTGCAGCAGGAGCAAAGTTCATTGGCAAAATAGCTCAGCATCTCTTAAATCTCTGGGTGTTAAAGACAATTGCTGACCTCTTTTACTAAGCATTTAATGATGGTGTAGCCTTCTTGTATCACTTTGTTTCTACTGGCAAAAGTCAATTGTTCACGTAATTGTCATGCTAAAAGCAAATTTAATGTATTGTTAGTAATGACTACAAAAGTCTGCAAAGTTAATTGATTTGTGTTTATTGTATCATCACATCATGCACTTCAACTCCTAATAAGATGTACAGGTCATGGTTCTATTTGCATTTTAATGTTCATATTGTGTTTGCATTTTGTTATTATGAACAGG
The DNA here is from genome assembly GCF_028583425.1 of Eublepharis macularius. Lineage (NCBI taxonomy): Eukaryota > Metazoa > Chordata > Lepidosauria > Squamata > Eublepharidae > Eublepharis > Eublepharis macularius. The sequence goes on from NC_072790.1 coordinate 106,069,957, forward strand.
TGGGTAGAGTGGAATCAATTAACCGCTTGGCCATTAAAAGAATCGGACACCTTTGCCTAATGGAGAAGAAACAGCCTTTAATAACAACACTGCTGTTTGGGGACCAAATTCAAAGGATCAAAGGTACATTCCAACATTTTTGTGCAAACCAGTGCAATCCTAAACTGAGTTACCCCCTTCTAAATCTGTTGACTTCAGTGGATTTAGAAAGATACAACTTGGTTCAGGATCAAACAGTAAAAGCAATTTCAAAGTAGTAACAACTGTAAACTGCTGACTTTGGGCCACAGTTTCTAAACTTTGTTGAGCTATGAACCTTTGGCTATTATTATCACTATCATTTTACTGTTTTAACATGAGAATAAATAATAATGTGTCTCACAGGGTTATTGGGACATGAGGACAAGGATTGTAAAATCCACCCATAGTACTACTGAAATAAATTACAGAATTGGCAAAATCAGCCATGTATCAGCCCCTGTTATAAATACACCCATGTAATCTATTCTAGATGACTGTGTACTAAAAACAATGGCAAAGCAAATAGCTGCAGACCATTTAAGAAACCATCAGACTCTTTCATTTTTTCCCCCAAATTTAATACAAGAAATGATAAAACCATACTGTACAAACAAGAAAGGGATTAAAACTAAGCCATAAAAGACATTATCAAAACCACTCTTGGCAAATTGTTAAAAACCCAAGAATTACAATAAATGAGCATTTTAACTTTGTTGCGTGGGATCAGGCTCATTCATAAGGTTGTCCAAGCCACCCTACATAACTACGTTATCCTTCTGTATAGGAGCAATGCCTCCTAACTTCACATCAACTGTAAAATTCAGTAACACAGCAAATAAAAGGGGCTGCTGTAACTTATCCAATAGAGCAAATCTGATATGGTTTATGGCTTGCTATCGTCTTCTCCCTGGTAGAAGAGCAACATAAGCAGATGAAGTGCAGCTTAAGCCTACTCCATTTCATCTCTTCTTTATTTCTCTTCTACACTCTTTTTCTCTCTTACCATCTTTTTGTCTATTCTGGTATCACAGTCCCCATGGATTCAAATGGCACAACCAAAAATGAAAGGGGATACTTGAGTCAAAACAAAAGGAATGTGAAATTCAAAATCATCCCTTTTGCTGAGTTGGCAGCTCCCCAACTCCCTCCTCCCACTAGTCAGATCGCATTCAGTCCTTCCTTTCTCCAAGAACTCCAGCTGTGTCAGCTGTTGGCCTTCCAGAGGTCAGAGGTTAGGATGAGAAGCCTTGAAATGGCCCTGCCATTAATTTTCTGATGTCTGCTTTGTTAGCATTGTGGAGAAATGCCACCCTCACTTACAGATCACATCTATATTGCAATAATTTGATCTGCACTCCTGGATATGCACTCATGCTCCAGGAGCTTTGCAGCAAATTAGTAGCTGATAAGAGGAAAAGTACATGAGATGAGTCTTTGACCTGTAAGCACAGCCCTTTCAGTGCTTAGAGGTGAAAATGGCTTTGACTAGAGGTTAGATTGTATTTCTTCTTTTTTGTTTAGGAAAAGTAGGAATGACCCCAGAAAATGATGGACTCCCAAACGTGAGATCATGAATTCTCTGGATGTGAGGGGGAAAGGGCCTTTTGCTTTTCAGTCTTTTGTTCTTCTGTGCTCAAGCCATAAAGGGTGAAGCTTACAATGGGACTCCCATCTTGATTACATGTTGAGGAACAATGGGGAGAAACCCCAGACTCTGAGTACTAAGGAAACAGAGGATTTTAAATGCTGCAATTTAATAGTCTATTCTAATTCACCATCATTTAGAATATGTATAGACTTAGAGCTCAGTGATCTGCATGCTTACACCATTTCTTTTTATCTTTGCTCAGCCTGATGCTTGTACAGACCATTATACATTTTTTGTTTATTAAACTAACTTATAATTTGAATGCTCAAATTATGCCCTCACCATGCCTAATTCAGATATGCTTTCTGAATAGTTGTAAAGGGGAGGGGTAATGGTGCAGCTTGCCATCCCTAGAATGCAGAAGTGCAAAAGGTCGATAGATTGTCCCTGTGCTAGCAAGCTGGAACAAAGTGGGAGATGCAGCAAATAGGCAGAGTCTTTAAACAGCAATGTGGTAAAGAAGAGCACTAGAAATAGTAATCTTTTTAAGCAGGAGAGACTGTTCCAGATTATTTGGTGGCAATGGAAACTCTCCCACCCAGTAGGGTTGCCAGCTCCAAGTTAGGAAATTCCTGGAGATTTTTTTTGGGGGGGTGGGGGGTGAAACCTGGAGGGCTTGGGGAGGAAAAGGACTTCAGCATGATATAATTCCATAGAGTCCACCCTCCAAAGCAGCCATTTTCTCCAGGTGAATGGATCTCCGTGGCCTGGAGATCAGTTGTAATTCCAGGAGATCTCCAGCCACCACCTGGAGGCTGGCAACCCTATCACCCAGAGAAGCTGGCAAAAGAAAAGGGTGCCCCACCAGTTTGAGACCCAGGATGGCAGTGGAACTAGCGAAATAGGAATGGGGATTGCAAGGCCATTTCCTAACTGGCAGGAATCCTGCTGGTCCAGCCAGCCCCCAGTCTCTTGGAATAGTGCTGCTGAAGCTCTGAAGACATTGTCACAGCTCTTCAGTTCTGCTTGAATGGAAGAGACTGGGCTCTCAGCCATCTGGCTGTCACAGCAAACTTTGTACCGCCTGCTAAACCAACTGATCATTGTTACCACCTTCCCCTTAGCTCTGTAGCTAACTGGTAGTAGTCCACTATTACACTATTCACACAGATTCAAGGTGAGAAGAAATCCAAAAGCGTTATTTCAAAAGTTTAAAGACAGGCCTTTTAAATATCAAGAATATTAAAAGAGAAGTGACACCTAATAACATTGTATATGCTCCTTATAGTATCACCTTTATGGGGTTGTCAAATTAAGTTTTGTTAAAAGCAGCAGTTACATTACAGATTTTTATTGCAGGTTGTTTGTCACTCAGACACTTTGTTCTGATGAAATACTACTCCCTGAACTAATATTTTAGTAGGAGAGAGCAATGAAATCATATTGGGAGAGTGCTGGATGCACTAGGATGACAGAAACAGTTATGATTATGGCTTACAGCGGTAACCAATTTACCCTGAAATGGACAATGTTACTCCTCGTGAAAAGAGAATGTTTCATCCAAAATTAACACTATATGGACAAGCTGCTCTCTGTGATTCAGGAAAGGCTTTCTTAGAAGGTGGGTTGATGTAAAAACTCTAGGGAATGACATGAGATAAACAGTTGTCAAAGATGTGAAAGGCTGCTTTTGTAAGCCCAAGTAGCAATGTTCCTATTACTCAGTCATAGGGACAAAGAAGCTGTTCTCCTTACCGTACATTGGCTAAACAATAACAAGAGATTTGAACAAGACTAAGTAAATCAAGCAAAATTATTTGGGGGATTTTTTAATTGACATCTCTGAATGGGCCTGCCAAGACCTTTTTATCCACAGGCATTATCTGGCTGTGCTTACCTTGTATCAGTGACGTACATTGTTAATGACATCCTTCCTGCCAAGGATTTTATGCAACTCTTACTATTGTATGTTGAAAGTTAGCCCTTTTCCAGCAATGTTTCTTGAAAGTGTATAAGGAAACGGTTGGGTAGGTTAGAACACCATAAAGAGTATCACCATTTATGAATACAGAACTGTGTAAAAAGCCATTCACTAGTCTAAAATGGTACCTAGAATGGAGATGGTGATGATGTACTTAATTAAATGGAGGCATAAGTAATGTGGCATTAAGACAGAATATCATGTACATAAAATTACCTTAAATCATAATACTCACTCCACAGATCATGGAAAATCACATTAGCAATTCTGTACTCAGTATATCAGAGTATGCAGAGTTGACAATCAATCGCATCTATATCAATACAGTCTATCAAAATGTCAATATCAATAAATATCACACATCAATCAATTTCCAAAAGATACATACAAAATACATCTATAATATATACAATATTCCAAAATAAATGATTCAGTCCCAAGAGGTCTATAAGTAGGTAAAGTGGCAGGTGTAGTCTCTATTTGTTCCTTGAGTCACAGTAGCCCCACAGAGTAAACACACTCAGTAAGGAATTCCATCCGTTTGAAGCCAAAGTTGGGGGGGGGGGAGAATGTAGCCTAACTAATGCTGGCCCAGTAGTGGCCTGGTTCTGGCCCAACAAATTGCTAGCACTCTTTGTTTCGCAGTTCCTGCTTCTTCAGGGGCTGTTGTTTCTAAGCAGAGAATTTTTTTTTGTCCAAAGACATAATTCAAAACCTACATTCTGATAAAGAACTCACCAACCCATATACTCACTGACTTATAGAGACACCTAAACACAGAGACTCCTCCCACTGAATGTGACGGCTACAGTGTCCGTAATTACCCTGGAGACTAGCTCCAATATATAACAAACAAAGCCGATTTAAAGGGGCCACATCCTATTGTTAACATAAACCTTCTTAAAGCAAACGATCTAAAGGTAACACGACCAATCTAATCCAACATTTAAACCCACAGGAACACGCGGTTCTAAAGAGAATATCCAAAATGTTTCTCTTTGTGATAACTTTCTAGATGAAATGCGACCCTCCCGATCATCCACAACTTCCAGCATAGTAAAACGAAGTCCAGACTCTTTATGTTTATATTGCAGGAAGTGTGCTGTAAGAGGCGCCTCTATATTCTCTCTTCTAATTTTCGAGAGATGCTCTTGGATGCGTATCCTGATTTTTTATTTTAGTTCTGCAGGAGAAATGGTAATCAGAACCTCTCTCCATGCTAAGTTTTCTGCTTGCAGGGAGTTTTGTTTTATAGGATAGCACACAACAGTGGTATACCCCATTCCACAATCTCATTCAGCTGCACATGTTTATCCAGCCTCATATATAGAACTCCTACACCTCTACAGCCTTAATATAATCATCACAGCAAAATCACATTATGTTGTTAAAAATAAAACTACTGGTTTTATCTTGGGCTCACAGTAATTATGAAATTATTTCAAATTGTCCACTTTCCTGGGGAACAAAATGTAAAAGAACCACTGGTGGCATGTCAAGGACCCACATGTGGCTTTTGAGCCACTGAGTGAGTACCATTGCCTTAAACATTGGTGAAGCGTTCTCAAAGTTAGGAAGATTTTTTCCAGCCCTTGTGAACCACAGGCTCCTTTTCTGACACACTGTGGAGGGTTCAACTTCAAAATGGCTGCAGCAAGAGGAAGAGGCAATCACAAAATCTCCTCTCCTTAGAAAATCTACTGCTTTCTTTTTGGCCCATTTGGGAGTCTGCACCTACTACCCAAACCCCACTGCCAACTTCCCCAGTTCTCCTGCCAATGTTGAAACTGATTTTCCTTAGGACTTCGTCTCTTCACTCCTCACACTGGATCTCTCTCTGCCAGGACTGAAACAAGACCCTCCTCTCTTAGCTCTGCTACCCAATCCAGTGCCTTGGAGTAGCCTGGCACCCAAATATCTCTGATTCTGAGAGGGATTAAACCTTAACAGTACATTCAGATAAACATAAGCATCTCTTGTGATGGAGGCTTAAGTTGACTCTGATGTAATTCTCTTAAGTTTCATTGGCTGTAAAGTCAGGAAACTCACAGGAAGGCATTGCTCCTCACTAAATATAGTTTATAGTGAATGGTATGGCAAGGAAACCAAAAAGAAGAAGAAGAAGAAGTCAACAGCTTATGTCTTTAGTTCATTAGCTCGAATCATTTATATGGGTTATATAATAACAATCCATCCATGCTGTATTATGGATCCTGTGGTCTGGATTAGACATGGGCACAATCTGAATTGCAATTTCAACCCCCCCCCCGATTTTGACATTTGCGCCATCATGACTCAGCTAATTGGTTCCATCCACGGCAACCAATCCAGCAGTCGGGAGTTTGCTTGTTCAGGACTTGATCGGATATATCGGTTTCTGTTCAGAATTGCAGACACTCTAGCGCCAGCAATTTATTCCCGGGGCAACGGAGCCAGGGGAATGAGCTGTGTTTGCCCTCCTTCTGTCACCCTCGAAACACAAATGGAAGCCCAGCATTCCTTGATTAGCAGGCTTCCTTCCAACCACGGAGCAGCAACTCAGGGGAGGGAGGGGGAAGGGGGTGTTCTGAAGCCATGGGCACAAAGAAAAGGCAAAAGACAGCATGGGAGGCTGGGAGGCCGCCCGCACCATTCGTCTTTCCCCAGGACAAGGGGCGTGTGGGCAAGCCAGCCGCCCCTTGTCTTGTGGGGCAGGTGAACGGCGCGGGCAGCCGCCGAGCCACTTGCACTGCCGCCAGCTCCGCAGCGCACCGGGACAGCCGGCTTGCTGCATGGGCGGGGCGACCCAGGAGCGCGGGCACGTGCACAAGAGCCTGACTATGGTTGCCCTGGGAGCTGGCAACCATAGATCCAGCCCTTGGAATGTCCCCTCCCTGAGGGGAGGCGGCTCGTTGCCGGGTTAAAAACACCCCCCCTCTACTCTAAGTGTGTGTTTGTGTGTGAATGTCCCCTCCCTCCCTGAAGGGAGGCGGCTCATCGCCACCTACCCCTGCTCGCTGGGCCTGGCGGCCACTATCACCAACCACCATTCCTATATCACTGGAAACAGCGGGGCGCCCTCCCACTTTGGCCTTCCCGATTCTGGATCGGAAATGGGACTTGATCAGTTAGAATCGGTGGCCTGGGTTCGGCAGCGGCCCGGATCCACGAACGGCTTAATCAGTATTTTGGGGGGGATCGTGCCCATCTGTAGTCTGGATCCTGGGTCAGTGTGCCTTCCTTGAGAATTTGCAAGATAGCAGCCACGTTTGTTCTTGTACCTCTTCTTTCTTCCGTTCCCTATGTGCACAGTGCTGCTACACCATTCCGAGTCCTCTTTCACCCCTTTGTGTGACTCCAAATGCACTTGACCATAAGAACAACAGAGGGTTGACATTTCCAAGCAGAAAATGGGGTTTCATGGAAAATAGAGCTTTGATGGGTCAGGCTATTCAGCATAAGCCTTTAATAATGTATTATATTAATCTAGGCTCTTCTGGTAAGATAAAAGATTGTTCAATTGTCATCAATTCCTGGCTGTTTTATTTTCTAAACACTCTTGTGATAAAAATCCTGCTTGTGATCTGTCTAGGAGGTTTTTTTTTTTTTGGCAATTAACTCAGAGTTCCCCACAGGTGTTTATGTTTATAATATTGTTAAAGCAAAATGAAATTTTTCTCTATTAGATATCAAGTCTGTCAGAAATTACTTTTTAAAACAATGTTTCCATTCTTAGAACTGCAGAATTTAAGGCCCCAGTGATTGCCAAAGAATTCTGCTTAAGGTAGTAGAAGCTGACCAGTCAATCTGAGGACAAAAAAAAGCTGCTCACTGTGTTGGAAGTTAATACCATTTTTGTAATAACATAGCAATTATTTATGGTTTACACTCAGCCCGTGGCTGTGAGTCTTTTGGGGCATGTTTGCACAGGCCGACAAGGAGCCAAACAGAAATAATTGGGAAGAAAAGCAACCATGAGGGCTTTTGGTGGTATGGGATACAAGTGACATCCCTGCACAGTTTTTTAAATTGTCTGCTGCACCATTTGGGTATCACGGGAACAGCAAAAGCTATCAACACAGTGCAAACATTTGCATCCATTGAATCTACAGTAGGATCCACACGATGATTTCTTAGAATATCTTTCTGCTGTTCAGAAAATCAAGGTGATCATCTAAGGATTCAGCTCCCAACAATGGCAACAATTTCTTAGGTCATGTAATATGTGCTTAAAGAAAATAATTGGAGTATCATGAACAATATACCAGGAAGACTTTATTAATCTCAAGGGATTCTTAAAGTTCTTCATTAATCCTATAGAAGAATTTTGTTTGAAAATGCTCCATCTGCCACTACTGAGGCTATTAAGAGCCTTTCTTGAGGCAACTGCAGCTCCAGGGGAAAGATTTCTCCCCATTGAGTCCATGGATTGAATGAACAGTGACATAAATTCAGAAGAAAAGTTAATCTGTGTTTCCAAAAGTTACCTAATGGAAGCAATTTTTGGATGAAGCCCCAAGTTAGAAGACGGGATGGAGGTGTGAAGTTGTCACATCTGATTTCCAGCAAATTAAATGCTAGCCAGGGCTTTGTCTTTCCAAGAAGAATGCATATTGTAAAAATGAGGCTTTAAGGGAAGAAAAACAGAATGAAAGTAATTTGTAATCTCCAGGAATCAATAAACAAAACATCCAGGCCACAAACAGATTAAAATTAATTCCCATTTTTTCAATAAATTTATCTGGTGATACTGAACATCCCAATCTAGAGTTATCAGTTTCAAAAGTGTCATGGTTGCAAATAGCAAATAATGTTATAATACTTGAAGCTTAAAACTATTCAAGTGTTAGGCTGACCCGTGTGAGCCACTGGTAGTCTATAGGCTTCAGCCAGCTGCCAAGCAAAGCTTTAAGTTGATTGGACCAAGAATGGAGATCAAATGGATGTGATTGATCAAGAATTCTGCATCCCAGAGGTTCACTTTTCAGAAAGAAGTGGAGTTGTCAGGTATACCTTTTAAACAATCAACTATTTAATATCACCCTAGAATCCATTTCTGTAGCATGTCCTAGTATTTCTTTTACATAAGCGTGGGGGGGTTTTTTTGGTCAGGGGCTTTCCTATTTGTTTTGGCCTATTTTTGCAGGAACATCACTGACATAGAGTGTGTCACTCCCAACTAGGCCATAATCTAAAGTGACAGGAAACTTTTGGATATAGAAGCAAACTGGTGGTATGGTAATGTGGAATCAGAACTAACAAGAATCATTGTGGACTAAAAATATTACTGTGCTTCTGAATCTCTGACCTGGCTCTTAAACATATAAAAAAATCAATTTTTGTTTCTTCATTTTGCTTCTATATTTCAGAATTTTAGTCTGCGTCTCCCTTTGGGTACTTTTTTAGTTGATGAGGAGGATTAGCATGTTTTCCTGTAAATATATAAAGTAACTTATTTTTAAAATAATTTGCAATATGTGTATGTTTCAGTTGTTGTTTTTATAATTTTGTATATATTTTAGCTCTGTTTTTAATTGTTTTAATGATACTTTTTGCTGTTTCAGTGGTTATTAAAAGGTGATTTATTTGCCGCCTTGGTGGCCCTAAAGAGGGTGGAAAGGCAGGTTATACATTTTGTAAAAGAAATAAATAATAAATATATATTCTTGGAATGTAAGTAAATATATATAGAGGAGGAGATTGGAAGCTTCTTGCAATAGATAATGGTGTGTAAGTGCAGGCTCAGTTCAAGGTACAATGTTGTCCTAAGGCACACATTTGCCTATTTATTTTAGATATTTATAGCCTGCTTTTCTCACCACTGTGGACCCAGAGTTGTTCATAGCATTGTTCTCCCCTAGGTTAGGTTGAAAAAGAGTCACTAAATCAAGTTTACCCAGAAAGATTCCAAGGCAGACATGAGATTTGAACCTGATTCTTTCAGATCTTGCACTCTAATCATGAACATAGTTTCATGTGGGTAGCTTTGTTGGTCTGCAGTCAAAGAGGAAGGGCCAGGTCCAATAGCACCTTAAAGACCAACCAGATTTCCAGATTTTGAGAGTCAAAGCTTCATCAGATACTCCACTCCTTGTATCTGATGATGAGAGCTTTGACTCTTGAAAGCTCAAGCCTTGGAAATCTAGTTCGTCTTTAAGGTGCTATTGGACTCAGCTCTTCTTCTTATGCTCTAACCATTACATCAATGTTTCTTCCATTGCTGTCACTAGTCTTGTACATTAGGCAATGCCTGTCACCTGCTGTGGTGATGATAGCTAGGAGTGAGCCAAACTACTGTGGCGCTTCAGTGACCTCCTCATTGATTCTTCCCACATTGTTGGCTGGGAAGCTTTATCAGAGACCCATCCATGCAAATATGGGAAAGTTTTGGGAAAGATAATTGATGGTAAACTATCCTGCTAGCAGGGCATAAGGAATTGGAAATGACATGATCATTAGGAAGCCAAGGGCTGGGAATGGGTGTCAAGTGATGAAAAAATTGAGGCTCTAGGCAAGGAGAAAGAAGAAAAAGGCAAAAGGAAACATCTCAATGACCCGCTCCAGAGGTGGTTGGCAGGAATCAGCATCCTTCTCAGGATCAGCTTCCCTCTTATATACCTGACCACTTGAAAATATAATGAACTTGGCATGTATCCATTCTACATGCATTCTTTAGAAGCCCAAATTAGTCTAGTAATTTGATCCTAAGATGATGAGGTTTTAGGACAGTGCTAGAATATGTGCTCTGAAATCAGTCTGTCAGGGGAAACAACAGCTATTTATGTTGAAGGAAAATTGTTTGACAGGACTATGTAGTAGGAGATCCCTGTGATCTACTTCAAGCACTAACTCTGTAAAAGGAGTTTGCTTGTGAACTTGGAGGTAGGTTGGACAGGTTTTCACGTACAAATTTTGAAGCCCTTGAACTTCAGACTTCAACTGTAAGAGAAGTAGGCATTGTGTGTGAGAGAAAATGAATGCAACAGTGGTTCAAGATATATCTGCACTCATGCCTGTTGTGATAGGTCTTAATATCCAGCTTTGTCTCAAACTGCCCCTTGAGGTTACAGTGTTGCTTGTCATACATGTTCTTTTTTTTTAATAATAATTTTTTATTTTAACATCTAGAACAATAAACTACAAAAAACTACAATAGTACAAGGGGAGGGAAAGAAGGGAGAGAAAAAAGAAAAAGAGGGGGAAGGGGGGGTGGAAAAATGGGGAAGGCAACTCACAAACACTAAACACTACACTTCAATGCTTTCCCTTCATACTGCCATAATTAAAGAAAATAGCTTAATAAAGTAATGATGGAATGGTTGATCTTACAAAATACAAATTACAGTTCAAATTAAATCTCCCCCCCCCCCCCCGGGCCTCGGACGCAGTTCTCTCTGAGCAGCTACAGCCGCAGCGCTCGTTGCCTCCCCCCTCCCTTCAGGCTTCAAATCTTCTTCTTTTTGCTTGGTGTCTGGCCCAAATTCTGGATTTTTGTCCACAAAATCCCTTAGCTGATCTTCCGAATTAATCTTGTAAGATGGCTGTTGGGGGCCCTCCGGGCTGCATTGCCGTGGTCTTGGCATTGTAGTTCCTGACGTTTCGCCAGCAGCTGTGGCTGGCATCTTCAGAGGTGTAGCACCAAAAGACCTTTTGGTGCTACACCTCTGAAGATGCCAGCCACAGCTGCTGGCGAAACGTCAGGAACTACAATGCCAAGACCACGGCAATGCAGCCCGGAGGGCCCCCAACAGCCATCGTTCTCCGGCCGTGAAAGCCTTCGATAATCTTGTAAGCTTGATCTTTATAACTAAACCCGATTCCTTCCGGAAGTAGCCATTTGTACTTTATGTCACGTTCCCTCAAAAGAGCTGCCAGCTTTTTATACTTAAACCTTCTCTTCCGGACTAATAATGGAACGTCTTTCAGTATCTTGACTTTATTTCCCAGAAAGTCCAACTCCGCATTATATGAGTTATATAGGATATTGTCCCGGACCCTCCTGGATGAGAACTCAATAACAATCTCGCGAGGCAGCTGCCGCTTCATTGCATATTTTGAAGATGCCCGACGGACTCCCAAAATGGCGCTTTTTACTTCTTCTTTAGTTGCCCTCGCGGGTGTTGCTAAAAGTTCCGAGGCAAGATCCCATAAATCCTCATTTTCCTCCTCTTTAACATTCTGGAGACACAAAATGGTCTGTGTTCGTTCCACTTGCAGCCCAATCAGCTGGTTTTCCACCAACTTTAGCTCCTTGTTCGTTGCTCTCATAAGTGACGCATTTTCCCGAGCAGACTTCTCTGCCCCCCCCCGCTACTTCCTTGATGGCTTTCACTTCGCTCTCAATTAAGCCCACCCTTTGATCTGTTTCATTCAGCTTGTCAACAAAGGGTTTTATGGCTTCGATAACCGATCTTTTCACTAGTTCCTCAAGCGACTCGCCTCTTCCCTGCAGGGCAGCCGAAACTGACTTGCCCAAAGCAGGACTCTGCTTTTTTGCTGCCATTTTAGGGGGGGGGGGAACCACCAATCTTCCGAGACTCTGCGAGGGGGAAAAAAATCCGAATCTTCTAAACTTCAGATCCCACCACTCCTTCACATGCGCTTGTAGTAACAGAAGGGATTCACTTACTTACAGGCTTCCACCTAATCCTGTTCTTTGCCGTTTTCCATGGCCCGGCAGCACACAAGGTACTGCGCACGTCTGCCGGCCTCCATAGGGACAAATGGGCAATTTACCCCCTGCCTCGATCTGCCAGAGGGCTCTTCCCATCGCGTCCCGGACCCAGACTCCCTCCCTGGGAGCCCTGGGGGCTAACCTTTGCAGATCAGCCGCCCGGTCAGGCTGCTTGGCCGCTTCTTCTCGGACCTGCTGAGAGGAGCGTCCGACATGGCCGCGAAAACGAAAACGAATCGCTTGTCATACATGTTCTGTGTACACACATTCTTTCCCCTTAGAGACTTACCCAGACAGGAGGCATTCATAGGGTGGTAGAGCCCAGGAACCCTTTCCTGTGTTAGGAATGCTCTCACTGGCAGCCCTTGTGACTTACCACATAGAGTAGCAGTACACAGATCTATGAATTCCTGGTTCTATACAAGAACTCAATATGCCGCTTACACTAAAAATGACTTCAGGATTATTTTAGAACATGAAAGAGATTTCATGTCAGACTCAAATTCAAGGAAATAACCATACTTCAACCCTTTCCTTATAGTCAGATGAATATTAGTTCCTGGGGACACAAAACTACACTCAGAAATAAAATTGACGTTGTACTATGCATAGCTTGATGATTTAACTCAGTCATGTTTCCAGACCAAATGACTGCAATATAGTCTAAAAGGCAATGTTTGCTATTGCTCACTTACTCCAGAAGCATTTATAATTTCATTGACTTTTTAGTTGCTTTATGTATGCAATCTAATTTTATTTCTTAGCGCAAAAATCAACTGTAGAAGTGTGCCTGTTACACCTTATAGGTTAACATAATGATTATACTTGACAAGGAAATAATGTGCTGCATGCAGGCTTGTTATTTTGTAAATTTATTAATGGGCTTCATTTTTCCTTCCTGACACTTTTGCCGATTGAGGCTTTACCAGAGTTAAAACATATTTTTATGGTTTAAGTAGTCTCTGATTCTCTGCATAAGTTTTGTGGAACTATTCCTCTTAATATGATTGCTGGGAAATTTGGCCAAGGGAAAAAACCCAGCACATTTCCTAATACAACAACAACAACAACAACAACAACAACAACAACAACAACAACAACAACAACAACAACAACAACAACAACAACAACAACAACAACAACAACAACAACAACAACAACAACAACAACAACAACAACAACAACAACAACAACAACAGCAGCAGCAGCAGCAGCAGCAGCAGCAGCAGCAGCAGCAGCAGCAGCAGCAGCAGCAGCAGCAGCAGCAGCAAAAAACAAGTCAAGCAGAAAACAAAATAACAACTATCCCGTCAATCTTCACTGCTAAGTGCTGCCCCTGTTTAAAAATACCTTTTATCCTTTCTGGAAACTGATGAGTGAGAAGTATCTCTATGCTTCATATGGGAAGACTTCTAGAGCCTGGGGACTATAGCAGAAAAAGCTTCTTGCTACTGGCAATCTAAGGGTCAAGCTAGACTGGCAGGTTTTTAAAGAGCTGGGTCTGGGTTCCTCAAACCCAACTCAGGTTCTCTGCAACCACATACAGTAGCTTTGGGGAATAGCTGTTAAAAAATAAAGAAGAGCGCAAACATTCTCAGAATGCCTCCATGGGGGGAGGAGGGTTGTTTCCTTATGCTTGTTGTAGTGGTTAAGAGCAGCAGGAATCTAATTTGGAGAACTGGATTTGATTCCCCACTCCTCTGCTTGAAGCTAGCTGGGTGACCTTGGGCTAGTCACAGCTTCCTGGAGCTCTTTCAGCCCCACCCACCTCACAGGGTGATTGTCATGAGGGTAATAATACCATACTTTGTAAACTGCCCTGAGTGCAGCATTAAGTTGACCTGAAGGGCAGTATATAAATCAAATGTTGTTGTTGTTGTTGTTATTAAAATAGCATGGGAAGGAGGTTCCCCCCCCTTTTCCTGCTCCACATGGAGTATTCTGTACACATTGAGCAGTAACAACATGGGGGAAAACTCCTCTCGTGCTATTGTGACATGGTGAATTGGCATGAGGGCAGAGGGAGATGCCCCTCCTCCTGCCACGGAGGCATTCTGAGGATGTTTGGGCTCTCTCTTATTTTTTAACAGCCAGTTTCCAAAGCTGCTGTGTGGCTTTAGGGAACCCAAGTTGGGTCTGGGGAATCCAGACCCGGCTCTTTAAAAACCTGCACATCTAGCTTGACCCTAAATAAGGGCTATATATAGAGAGAGGAAACATACCCACACCAGAACTACACCCATTGACAAGCCTGGGAGAATTAATGAGTCTTCAACCCATACCAGAAAGACAGCAGATCCAATGCCAGGCAAGCCTTTAAGTGAAGGACATTCCAAATACTGAGTGTCACATTTGACATCTCACTGACATATTCCTCACCTCCCCCTGCCCCTCCCCCACAAAGGAGGAAGACAAAGCAAGAGTTCAGATGACGATCTTTAAAGATGTACAGGAATATGTGGAAAGACCTTTGGATATAAAGGACTTCAACAATATAAGGGACTTAATACCCTACAACAAATTTTGTTATTCTTATAGGTGCTACTGGACTCTTGCTCTTTTCTGCTTAAATAATTCAGGGCTTCTATGTGCATCCTACCATTGTACATAAAAAGGTCTGCATTGAAATGTGTATTATAATTTTACAGCTTTATAGGAAAAATGCATGTGTTATGGCCAATAGCTGACCTTAGATTTTGTTTTAACTCTTTGTTCATTAATTTAGGAACGCAGAAGCTTAATTGATAAATGTTACAAGTAACAAAATATATAATAAGATTAGTACTTATTACACAGCACATTTCTAAGGGCACAGAGCAATTCTTATAATTCTGTAGAAAAGGCTAGTATTAGTGCCTCCATATTATAGAAGGCATGTGTACACTTGAGAATTATGCTTGCCTAAGGCAACTTTGTGACTTCATGGTTTAAATGTAATTTGAATGTAGGCCTTCTGACTTTCAGGTCTTAACCATTATACTGCACCAATTCAAAGAAAGTTTCCTTTCCTTCCTTTCTTGCTGGATCCTTTTGGTGTATCTATGATGGCATGGCTTTAGAATAAGAATAAAGAACAGGAGTTTAAGGCTACTCAAATTCCCAGAAAACTAGTGGTATATTTCCAAATGAATAACAACAGCAATAACAACAACATTCGATTTATATACCGCCCTTCAGGACAACTTAATGCCCACTCAGAGAGGTTTACAAAGTATGTCATTATTATCCCCACAACAAAACACCCTGTGAGGTGGGTGGGGCGGAGAGAGCTGTCGACTAAATTGAGCTTGGAAGTACTTGTGGGGAGTGAGGAGAGATGGCATCTGTGGACCCATGACTACTAGCCCGTGGAAGAAGAAGAACCGAAACGGGAATTGAGAACAACAGCTGATGCCCGTCGGCTAGAGTTGTCCTATTAATTTCATCTCTGGACACATGGACTGCCTTTCCCCCATTGTACACTCCCCTTTTTGAATGTATATTTATATGAATCAATGACTGTTCTCGCGACAGATGTTCTTGTTTTTGAGTAATTTATAAATCACTCAGCATAATTGTACTGTATCTTGCAGAGCATTTTGCACTATCTTGCACTTTTGCACTTTGATTGAATAATAACCTTATATATATATATCAGACTTTCCTTGCTCTCCGGTTTGTGTTTTTCTGGAATTGTTCCGGGAGCTTCCCTTTCGTTGTTGTTATTATTATCCCCACAACAAAACACCCTGTGAGGTGGGTGGGGCGGAGAGAGCTCCAGAGAGCCCAATCTACAATAAATAAAAGCATGCGAAGTTAAACCTATGGTATTGTGTTCCATCCCACCTTGTATCCAGTCTTTCATATTTGTGATGGCGGATTTGTGCTCCATTAATTTTATTTTCCTGTGTGACCCTGATCAAAAGAGTAAACGATCCAAGTAATCACTTCAATGTACAACATGTTCATAATCCTAACTTATTCCAAGAAAATATGCAATACCAGTCTTCGGGGAAGGATAGAAGCAGCTATGACAACTGAGCTGAATAGCACTTTTCTACCATTTGGATTTGGTTTGACATTTGTATGCCATAGAAATATTACTTTTTGACACATACATTCCGAGTGTCAAAACAATAAATTGAATTACATGTAACTCATTTTGTTGGATAAAATGGGCACTGCTTATTCAGTGCTTTTTCAGTATATCCTTTTAAATGCTAAATTCTCTTACTTCATGCATGACAGTTAATGTAAACAGAAGAGCAACAGACATTTATAATGCATGTGCTGAACTCTTACGAACAATGGAGAGATGCAAATAATAGCAAGTTACTTGCATCAAAAATACTTTGGTTCCAATTAAATGAAACTTGGAAAAAACTACATGAGTCACACACAGACCAGAACTGAAATCAAAAAGAGTCCAGTAGCACCTTTAAGACTAACCAATTTTATTTTAGCATAAGCTTTCAAGAATCAAGTTCTCTTCGTCAGATGCCTGATACAGAGACTGGTCAAACACAGAAGAGCAAGAGAGGGAAGAGGCAATTAGGGGGGGAGGGGGAGGGAGCAACCAAAACATTCCTTTGCTAGTATATGTAAACATCTCCTTTTGGTGTGTGTATCAGTTGGCTTCAAAGGAGTTTGCCCTGTTAGGTTGTAGAAGCCAAACAGCTAGACCATCCAATTCCAATGCAGTATGGGCCTTCGGTAACCACAGCTCTCCCTGCCAGATGCATCTGACAAAGAGATCTGTGGTTCCCGAAAGCCCACGCCAGGTGCCACTGAGCTCCCCCAGACCCCACCTCTGTAAAGGAAATCTGTTACCTGTGGTAATGTGATAACCATTCATAGTCCCTATTCAGTCCCAGCTTGACAGAGTCAAATTTGCATATGAATTCCAGTTCAGCAGCCTCCCGTTGGATTTTGTTTTTGAAAGGTTTCTGTTGAACTACAGTGACCTTTAAGTCTTTGATGGAATGTCCTGGTAGATTGAAGTGTTCTCCCACTGGTTTCTGGACGTTTCCATTTCTGGTTAGCTATTCTTACCTGCCTACAGAAGCAATTTAAAAATATTTGTAGCTAGATTGGAAGTAGATAGCTCACTGGTGGTCCAATATCCTTCAGTAATAATTTAAACCTTGCTTCCAGGTAAGCACTTCATATTTTAGATCCTTTAGTTCAGTTGGTTATTGTTGCACTGCCTCATACAAACGTAGTGGCCTTGATCTGGAGACAGTGATTGCACAATTTCCACTGTGCGTAAATGGTACCACTTTCGTTCAGGGGAAATCTCATTTAATAACAAAGGACTTTCAATGCCACAGAAAACAATAAGAGCCATACTTAGACATCATTCTAAGCATGGGTTTATAAGGCCTGTTCAGTACCGATGCAACCTGGGCAGTTGCACAGGATGCCAAATCAGCAGGCATGCTCTCTGGGAGAAGAACACAGGCACAAGTATAGCTTGTGCCTGTTGTCTCCAATACTGGGTCCAAGATAGGGTACAGAGTTTGCCTGCAGTCTGCCTTGGAGTGACACAGTAGGGAGCATGTGCTTGTTCCCTATTTGTGCTGTTGCTGATGGGTTCCATTGGGTTGCATAGAGTCTCCATTGCCCCTTAATGCAGTCAGTGTGTGTATGGGGGGAGGGAATGAGGCAATAAGTATTAATTTCTTACTCATGCACAGCTCAAATGGGCTGTAGAAACTGTCTGCAGACTGCCTTGGAATTAGTGGAGGTGTATGGGTAGTGACTAGAGATGGGCACGAAGAGCAATACGAACTAAAAAAAGCCATGGACAGCCCAATCTGCTGTTTGCGAACAAGCTGTTCATGAGGCCCCATTCTAAATGAACAGGGGGTTGTTGCAAGGCTCGTACATTGCTGTTCGTTGCTGTTTGTCAATCCAGACAGTTTGGCACCTGCAATCAATTCCCTTGGCAACCAGAGGCAGGGATTGCCTGAACTCTGTCTGAACTCCTGCTGTTTTCCTGGAAACCCCAATCTAAGCCCAATTTAGCTTGATAGGCAGGTCTTCCTTTCAAGTGTGGAGCTCTAAATTTGTTACAAGGAAGCAAAGACCAGGAGGGAGGGGTGCTCCCAGCTCTGGTTTTGCATACAGTGGAGAGGGAGAGATAGTTGCTGTTGGCATTTTGAGAGAGAGACAGGGAGAGTGCTTTGGAGCTTGACTTTTTTGTGTGTGTGGTGGGATAGGGATCTACCTCTTCAAGTTCCAGGGCTGCTGCCAGGCTCTGGGCCAAGCTATTATTTATTACTGGTAGCTTTCCTGCTGCCTGCTCAGGTAGGGTTTCTGGGAGTGGTGTGGTAGGGATCTTGATGGCTGGAGGAGAGCCTGCTGGCCCCCACGAATAATGAACATGTTCATAATCAGGTAATGTTCGTCAATGTTCATTGTTCGTGGATGGCAACGAACACCATGTTCTGGTTTTTTTTCTATTCGTGCCCATGTCTAGTGGCGACTCCCTAGTCTAGTGGCACTGTGTGCCATTACCACACAGTGCCACATCATGGATCCAATCTGTGGTGGTGAGATTTTTGAGACTTACTATTTAA